>NC_142876.1:2780000-3098333 GCF_051225735.1 Oryctolagus cuniculus
TTTTTCTTTTTAAAAGAAGAATTTGACAGAGTACTGCGGTGTAAGCATCTACCAAGATCGAGTTTACCCTGTAAAAATCTCACATCCGGTCTTTAAATGTCAGACGCGCTGCTGTGGGAAGAAAGCATCAGCTCGCTTCATTGCACCCGAGCGTGGGCGTGGCGTCGTCAGTCACACGTCCTGGGGGTGTTCAGCTTCCCTCATTTTCCTCGATTGTGCACGTTTAGGGTAACAAATCGAGCCCAGAGCAGCAGGCTCCTGTCCACAGCCTCTCGGCAAGGAGTGACGCGGGTGTGGGAGGCTGAGCAGTGAGAAACACATTGCAGAAGTCACTCATATGTAGCAGTGCTCGCCTTAGACTCCCGGGACTGGGGATGCGGGGCTGTGGTCAGCACTGGGTCCGTGTGGACGTCCTGGTCACTGCAGGGCCTTTGCTTTGGGCCACTTTGCAGAGGTGCAGGCACTGAGCAGAAAGCGCGAGTTAAATTGTGCGGCTTGAAGGGATTGAGATATTCCTCTCGGAAGACTCCGGGTTTCTCTGCGTGGCTTTTTGTTAAGAACTCTGAATATTTTCCTGTGAAGGCAGAGCAACCTGTCAAACGTGGAGTTTTTTGAAATAAGCACGTTAATGTAGCTTAAATGACTGCGGTGTTATTGTCAGGTGACTGCTCCGGGCCACCCCTGGAAAACTTCAGTGGGAGAGCGTTTCCCTGTGACTGGTTGGAAACGCATCTGTCTGCAGAGCCGGGCAAGCTGCTGTCTTATTTCACTAATAAGCAAGGGCGTCTCTTGAAAATCTGCGATCGGTGATGCATTGAGGACTGTTACATAACAGAGTTCAAAACACTCTGACGTGTTTGTCGGCCCGGCTTTCCCTACGCACAGAAAGCACACATCGAGGAGTAGCGCTGCTTCGGTGGCGCAGTCCAGCTCCCCGCGTCCAAACGCTCAGCCCGGGTTATAAATCCAGCCGCGTCAGCCGCTGGCTCGTGGGCACCAAGCCTCGTGCAGCCTCTCCAGAAGTGGGAGACTGGGGGACTCGCCCTGGGTGCTGGTGGACCCCGTTCCCTGGGAGCCATGATTTCTGAGCAGTGTGCGGTGCTCCCACACCTTCGGTGTGTCCGTGCAGCCGGAGCGGCTCCTTGCTCAGATGCCATGGGAATGCCTGGAAGTCTGCAGTGCTCTGAGCGTCGACGGCCCAGGCGTGGAGGCGCCATCTACGACTCCCGGGTTGGGGCAGGGGGCGGCGAGCGATTCCTCCTCCATCGTTAACGAGCCGCTGCCACAGCATCGCAGACCACGACGCATTAGCATCGGCTGCACGTAGCTGCGTAGTGATATTTACCCACCAGCCTGGTGGTAATTACTGGTTTGAATGACTCACGGCCGAGAAAAGACAGCTCGGTTACCAGCCACGGGCCCTGAAGGACACGCATGGGCTTCACCTGAGCCTCGTGGGCACCGGGGGCACCGTGAGAGGCGGAGGCAGAGGAGGCCACAGCAACTGTCCCTACCTGCACCGCGGAGTGCTCCCTGGCCTGTGAAGGAAACGCTGGAGAAGGCGTGCGTGGCACTGCGGGGACGGGAGAGGCGGGGACAGCACAGGGCAGGCGGCCGAGGGGGCTTGCACAGTCGTGGAGGAGGGGCGGGGCCACCTGGCAGGTCTACGAGTCCTGGTCCTGTCCGTGCAGGGCGTGCCAGTTCAGCAAGGATTTGCCCGAGACCTGGGGACACAGGAAGCCCACGCCGTTTTCCTCCGTGGTCGTGTGAGGTGCTGGGACCCCTGGCATCCCCGAATTTCCAGATCGGCTCCACGGGTCAGTCCATGATCTGATCACAGACGTCCACAGGTCCGGAGCAGGGTGAGCTGTGAGGAGCCTCCTTCAGATCCCACACGGAGGGGCCACTTCCCGGCTCTGACTTGTCGTTCCATCTTCTGGACGTGGTCTCTCGGCACCGCGCCATTCTCAAAGCTCACGCTACACACACGTCCCGGACTCTCCCTGCTGTGTATCCACGCACATGGACGCCAGGACTGACCAGTGCTGACCGGTTTCCAGCAGGGGTGGCGCTCTGGGGTCCTGAGGGTGTGGTTTCCTGCCCACTGTCTCACCAGACACAGCCTGATGGATAACGTCCAGTTACGAGGAGCCCGGCTGACGCTAGGTGCGCCGTCTGTGGCCACAACAGGACGTGACGCCGCCCGGCCCCCCAAAGCGGGGTCTACAGCCAATGCCCCTGGGGTGTGCTCACGATGACTGCTCCGGCCAGCTAGCTAACGGCACAGCGCCCTCCCGGGCTGGGAGTTCAGTTTGGGTGTAACAACGATGTTTCTGACGCTCAGTGTGTGCTTTGTGGGTCAGTGCACCAAGTGGAATTATTCATGGAATTCTCAAAGGCTTATTTTACGTCACCTAAGGCACAAAGAGCCAATGAAGGAAGGGACAGAAAAGGCTTCCCGGGCCAGACTGTTTCTCCTGTCGTTCTGAACTTCCACGCCATGCTGGTTTTCTTTGTGGGCAGGAGCATTTCTTCAGGGAAGGCAGCTAAAAGGCGAGAAGCAGGTGCACTGGGGTACAGCACTGTCACCGCGCTATCGCCATGCTGCGTTTGCTGGGCAGTGTCTGAGCGCCTGAGAATGAGAGGGAGCCCGCTCCTCGCCAGCGTGTTCCAGTCCCTGACACCACATGTGTAAAACGACGCTCATTTGCCCTTGACTTTTGAAAACCGGCTGGGCGCATGCGTGGATTTGTCCCAGATGGGGGCACAGGACTGCTTCCAGGGCACGCGGGCCACACAGGACTGCTTCCAGGGCACGGAGGCGGGCCACACAGGACTGCTTCCAGGGCACGCGGGCCACACCAGCGGCTGAGCACGCGTCGTGTGCGACGCTGCTTTCTGCAGCCAGCGCGTTTGTACTGCTCCTGCAGCTGTCAGGCATGCGTCAGCAAATATTCCCACGGAGGAGAACAGTGAGTGCTCCCCAAACTCGGCCGGAGGAGGGAGGAGCCTCCGTCCGAGCGGGAGGCGGCTGTTGGAGACGAGGCCGCGCTCCCCAGCTGAGCCCCTTTGAGAGCTGTTCCTGCCCAGAGTCCCGACTGGGGGGGTGCAGCTCCTTCTCCGCTTGCCCTTCAGCGTGCAGGCACCTTTGTCACATCCGCGCTGCGCAGGACGGACCCCTATCACTGGGAAGAGAGACCACCAGGACCCTGGAGTCTGCCCGAATGGGTTCCAGGGTCCCCCCCTCGCTGTTGGCAGGGGCAGGGAGACGGCCGGCCTGGGGCAGGAGTGGCAGTGGGGGTGCCCCGGGCTGAGGCTGCCGGTAGGGCTGAGCGGGCGGCCTGGGCTCCACGTTGGTGCCGCAGCGAGGAGCACCCAGCGAGCACCCAGCTTCTGCACTGCACCGCACCCGGCGGCTTGCCGCTCCGCCGGTACCGCCCTTCCCCGGCCTTTCTGCCCCTCGCCTCCGCGTGGACCTTAATGACCACAGAGGCAAGACTGTCCTCAGAAGTGGTAACAGCTGGCACGGCGGCGGGTGTAGCCACCACTGGGACGCCTGAATACCAAATCGAGGTGCCTGGTTCGACTCCTGTGTCCTCTCCTTCTGATCCGGCTTCCTGCCAATGCACCTGGGAGGCAGGAGACGCTAAGGCGCCCGGCCACCCACGGGGAGGCCTGGATTCAGCTCCTGGCTCCTGGCTGCTGCCTGGCCTATCCCTGGCTGTTGTGGGCATTTGGGGAGTGAACCAGCGGATGGAAGACCTGTCTGTCTGTCTCTACCCTTCTGTCACTCTGAATTTTAAATGAATAAATAAAATAAAAAAAGAAATGCTAACAAGTGTCTTTTTCCTTTGAGACAAGTGTTGAATATTGCTTTCATGCGTCCAGGAGCAGAATCCGACTTGATCCCGGCTGGCTCCGCGCTCGCCTATCCATTGTCGTTCCGCACGTGGGGCCTGCCCGTTCGGCAGATGCTGAGAATCCTCACGGTAACAGTCACGCACCGTGGGGCTGAGAGTGCCCGCGGGGCAGCCCTGGAGCCCTTGGCCATGTGGTGGCAGTGTGTGTGTGTGTGTGTGTGTGTGTAACAGGTGCAGGAGGACTGTGGACCCGCTTCCGGGGTGGACACAGCCAGTCCGTTTCCAGGGGGGAGAGGATCAGGTTTTTGTGCATTTGCTCATTCCAACACGGTGGCCTCCTCAAGCCAGGGGAGCTATTCAGCTTCTGCGGATCTGCAGGGGCGACCCCTCCCTGTGTGTGTGTGTGTGTGTGTGTGTGTGTGTGTACTGTTTGGTTCCATTCCCCTCTCTGTCCTCACCTGGAACCCAGCCGGCTCCTAAGGCTTGCTGCTGTGTAGTTCTGCAAAGTGGGCTTTGGGGACACGCTGGAGGTCACAGGGTGGGAATCTCCCCGCCCCCTTCTTGTAGAGTTGGAGGAACTTTTCTGCCCGGCTGAAGCCACAGCAGCTTCCCAGGCTAGCCCCCCCCCCCCCAAGTCCAAGGCTCTGTCCCCGCTGGAAGGATGTGAACATGAGAGTGTTGTCCATCAGGACCGAGGAACAGGGCCTGAGAACTGTTGGCGAGATGGAAGCCGTGTATATAAAAACTTAATGATTTATTTATAGAGGAGAGAGAGAGAGAGAGAGAGAGAGAGAGAGAGACTCCAGCCACTGGTTTGTTCTGCAAATGCACACAACGGTTGGGGACGGACCAGAACAAAGCCAGGAGCTAGGCTCTCAGTCCAGCTCTGCCCCGGGCAGAGATCCAAGTGCCTGGGTCTTTAACTGCTGCCTCTCAGAGTGTGCGTTAGTGAGAAGCCGCATCCCGGAGTGGAGCACGGACTCACATCCGGGACCCCCATATGGATGTGCACATCTAAACTGCTAGGCGGGGGGCCGGCGCTGTGGCGTAGCAGGCAAAGCCACCGCCTGCAGTGCTGGCATCTCCTATGGCTGTTGGTTCGAGTCCTGGCTGCTCCTCTTCCAATCAGGCTCTCTGCTATGGCCTGGGAAAGCAGTAGAAGATGACCCAAGTCCTTGGGCCCTGCACCCACGTGGGAGACCTGGAGGAAGCTCCTGGCTCCTGGCTTCAGATAGACCCAACTCCAGCCATTATAGCCATCTGGGGAGTGAACCAATGGATGGAAGACTTTCTCTCTCTCTCTCTCTCTCCTCCGCCTCTGCTCTTTGTAACTCTGCCTTTCAAATAAATAAATAAAACCCTTTACAAAATAGGATAAGAAGACACATCTGTAAGAGCCTCGTGGTCAAGAACGCTGGCTTGGCTTGGATCCCAAGTGCAGGTCCCTGTCTTGCCACCACTAACCCAGCCATGATTTCAGACAAGTCGGTTTCCTCTCTGAACCTCCGGCAGGGTCTCCAGCTGAGAGTGGACTCGCCAGCCCCAAGGGACCGTGAGAAGTGACATGATGGACAGCGTGCGCAGCTCTGCCGTGGCGTACAGAAAGGGCCTGATCACTGACAACTGCCGAGTGCGCTTTGCAAACCAGCTTCCTGACTGCAACAAGAAATAAAAGCAAAGCTTGAGTGCTTCTTGGGCTGAAGTGCCAGTCCCTCCAAGATAGCTTGCACATGGGAGCTTCGGAAAGTCATGGAGAATGCACACCACGAACAACTATGCGTGGACTGAAGTTTTTTTAATACCAGAATAAACAAATATTTTAATTCTATTTTATCTGAACTCTTTGAAGTACCCTTGTATGTTTTAACCATGCTTGCTTCTCTAGTCCAGCCAAGAATTAGCATGCTTTTCTAGATGCTAGGGAGAAGGATACTTAGTTTCATATTTTCTTAACTAATAGAAAGCACAGATAATAATCTTTCTGTTTTTATGGTTGTATAATATGATACTGGTTTTGCAATCAAGATTTGGTGTTTTGAAAACATAGAGGTCATTTGCTTACAATGATCTGGGTGGAAAATTAGCCAGAAAGATGGAAAATGTTTTTGAAAACAGGAGAAACAGGGTTAGGAGGCGGGGAATGAGAGGCTGTGGGATGAAAGAGTTAGGTCGTAAGGAGGGAGCTGGAGCGGGATGGGGGGATGAGGCGAGCCGTGCCCGTTCTCCCACTTCTTGGGTGGGATTGAGCCTCCAGGCGCTCGCCGCACTGGCTGTCCTGTGTCTCTGCCCATCAGCCGTCATTTTTATGCCTGAGTGATGGATCCCCACGTTCATTACCCAGGGAAGTGAGGAAGGGGTAAAAAGAGAGGCTTACAATGCAACTGTTCCAGTACCCCGTTAACTGGGGGGGGGTACGTTCCAGCACCCCCCGTGGGCGCCTGAAACCGGATTGCACCGGGATGTGAATGCATTTGCTATTCATGCACACCTACGGGAAAGCGTAACTTACAAGTGAGGCACAGTAAGAGACGGACAACAGCAAAACAGAACAACGTAACAGTGTACTGTGATGCGGTTGAAGAGCCCCTACTCCCGAGCTTTGGGGCTCTGTGGCAGTGGATGTGAACAGAGATGGCTGCTAACCGATGCAGGGCCAGCAGCCCACGCCACACGCATGCTCCTTACCACGCGACGACTTGTGTCCTGGGCAGGACGGAGTGGGAGGCCGTGAGATTTCATCACGCTGCTTGGAGCAGCCACAACTTAAAACTCATAAATTGTTTGTTTCTGGAATTTTCCACTTGGTATTTTCAGACTGAGGTTGACCATTGGTAACTGAAATCCTGGGATAGGAAACTGTATGGGGCTGGGTGGGGCAGGCTGTTGTATTTCTTCACTGGCCACCTCTTGCAAGCATAGTTTAATTCATGCAGAAGGTGTTGATGGGAATTAGGCCAACTGGGAGGCAATCCTCTTTGAAATCTGATGGCAACCCCGGCATCTACGTGTTCAGTGTCACGGGCGGGAGACCGTGTTTCGGAAGAGGGTAAGAATGGCACATCTCGGTTGGGGTGCTGGATTCTGTCCTGGTTGCCCCTCTTCCAGGCCAGCTCTCTGCGCTGGCCCGGGAAGGCAGTGGAGGATGGCCCAGATGCTTGGGCTCTGCACCCCATGGGAGACCAGGAGAAGCACCCGGCTTCTGCCTTCGGATCAGTGTGGTGCGCCAGACGCAGCGCGCCGGCCTTGGCGGCCATTGGAGGGTGAACCAACGGCAAAGGAAGACCTTTCTCTCTGTCTCTCTCTCTCACTGTTCACTCTGCCTGTCAAAACAAAACAAAACAATACAGAACGGCACGTGGTCTTGTCGAAGCTGGAGGACCAGAGTATCGAAGGCTGGGAACTCTGTTTTTGAGAGAGTACAGCCCATTCTCCCTTCGAGTGGTGAAGGCATCCCAGCGGGGGCCCGGGGGTTTGTTTCCTGGCGGAGCTCTGCTGTGGCTTGCGCGCACCTTGTCTAGGTTAAATTTCCTCCTTGGAAAGTCACTCTGTGCAGTGGCATTGGGTTGGTAGATGGTTGAGCCGCTTCGTCCTTACCGAAATCCGGCAGCCTGCGGCAGCCCGCCCGTCAGCTCCATCAGCAGATCGGGGGAACTCGACGAGCCGACTCGGCGAGCAGAACACTGTCATCTGGCAAACTCAAAGGAGGAAGCGGGTGTTGATCACCCGTGCAGACAAAGGAGTCCCTCGACGTGGAGCTCAGAAGGCTGACGCTTGGCGATGGCTTCCCCCGCGGCGCTGGTGCGGTGATTCGGTGATGCTCTTTAGCCCAGCCAATGGCCAGCACTTCAAACCCTGCTGAGCCCTGACGTCCAGGCTGATTTGGACGTGAATGTGTCTCGGACACAGAAACCTATCAGTGGGGTCTGATGGCCAAGGTGGTTCAGGTGGCAACGGTTAATTTTACTGAGAAGGCCTCCTTCGACTGAGGTTTCTGCCTTGGCCGGCTGACCCGCCTCTAAAGGGTTAACTGGTGGCCGCCGATGGAGACACCATCCTCTTCAGGCAGCCTGCTTTGATCAGAGTTCACCAGGAGTCTGGACTAAAGGCCAAACGAACTTCACGCTTTTCTGTCGGGGGGGGGGGAGGTTTTGCTGAAGAATATGTAAATATTGCACTAATCAGAGGTTCTGGAATTCCAAATGCCGCCAACGGTCATGACCTGAGGCCCCTTTAACACAGGAGTCGGGGCAGAACCCAAAGCCCCTTGAGTGACAGCTAACACGGGGTGTTTTGCATGAGGAATAGCCTCTAATAAGTGGCCCCTGCTGCTGCGTCTCAACCCCTGACAGGCACGAATGGGAGGGGAGCGTCCGCACACCCCGGCTGCTGCACCTCCAGATGGCCGGCCTGGGCGCTGGCTTCCGTTCAGGAAGACGAGAGTTGGTGGACTTGCTCTCAGCACACAGGTTCTGTTTTCATTTTCGAGCTTCCCAGTGAGATCCAAGTAGAAGAGGCCGGGGCACAGATTCGTGCAGACAGTGAACGCTCCCTGGAGGAAGAGGGCAGGGTCTCCTGGACTCCTGACGGAGGCGGGATTGCCGGAGAGCCTGTCGGAGGCTGTCTCCCCGAGGGCAGCCGGTGGGGCAGCCGGGCTCTCGGCACCAGGCCGTGGTTTTCCCCCGCTGCTGGCACGAGCCAGGGGAGCACTGTGATTGCCCCAGACTGCAGCCAGGGTGATGGCGGCTCAGCCCCTCCCCTTCTTTCCACAGTGGGCGTTTCCATTTCATGGTCAAAGGTCCTTGACCAGTCTCCTGTCTGTTTTTCCTTGAAAGACAGAGAAACAGAGAGATGGAGATGGAGAGGGAGGGGTGGGGGGAGAGGGAATATCTTCTAGTCGCTGGTTTGCTCCCCAAATACCAGCAACTGCAAGGAGCCAGGACTCACTCTGGGTGGCCCATGTAGGCGGCAGGGAGCCAATGACTCGAGCCACCGTCTCCACCTCCCCGAGGGTGCACCTGCAGGAAGCTGGCATCGTAGTGGAGCGGGGTCTTGGTTCCCACTCTGAGGTAGGGTGTGGGTGTCCCACTTGGTGTCTTAACCAGGGACCAAACGCCCGCCCCGTGTGCTTTTCCGTCTCGGGGCTCTCGGCCAGGGTGAGGAGGGGCCGGCTCTGTTTGTGCTTTGGCGATGCTGTCTGGTCTGGGCTGAGACCATGTCCAGAGGTTTCTGAAGACCCTGAGGGGTGTGGCCTACGGTTTTCTCCTGATGACTACAATTACACTGCTTGGCGTCTTATTTCACGATTAGCCCGTGTGCACACACTGGGCGCTGGGGAGCGATTGGCATGGCCCGCCGCACAGACGCTTCTCTTTCTGCTCCCAGCACCATCCGCCTCCCAGGAGAGGGCTCCCCTCCATGTTGTCTTTGAGCTGCCCTTGTACTTGTTAACCACTACTGTTTGAAATTAAATGAGCTTCCTTTACAGCTTTAGGAAAGCCTCGTGTCTGGTTTCCTTGCCGGAAACCGTCCCTGCAGAGCCCCGTCCCTCTGCTGCTATCTGGACTCCTCCCCCGACCTCCCCAGGGGTGTGCGGCTCCCAGCAACACCAGGTTCGCGGGCACGTGCCGCTCTCCAGCACCAACCCCGTCGGCCTGTCCTGGTGGGTCTGTCCGTCCATCCACTGCCCTCACAATTCCTCACGCAAGTTGAAAAGCCAACACACAGGTTCCCAGCTGTAGTGCTGACCCCAAGACACGTGAGTGTGTGGCGCTGCTCACCCAGAGCCAGCTGTGTGGCAGATGGCAGACCTGGGGGCTCACGAGCGAGGTCCCATCCCTCCTTGGACCCATGGGGATGGGCACAGGTGGCAGCTCACGGGTCCTGAGTCAGGCATGTCAGCGCTGGTGCTCCGGGCAGGGGGCGGGCTCCGTGATACTCTGATGGCCCGTGTCACTGAGCTGGACACCTGCTCCCAAACATCGCCTGTCCAGTACCCGACCAGTGACCCGACTTCTGCAGAGGGTATCCGGCAGTGCCGCGGGTGTGAGCCTGTACCGATGTGCCCGTGGACACGGCAGTGGGAAGCCCACTTCACTGTCCACGCGTGCAGCGAGGGTTCCAGGTCCTGAGTCTTTGTCCCCTTTTCTTGGAGTTCCTTGGTGCAGTGAGCAGTGGCTGAGCGCCTCCACAGTGCTGGGGCTCCCTGCCTGTGCCAGCAGCACGTCACCCAGCAAGCGCTTCCCAGGCGGTGACAGGGGATGCCGGCACCTGTGTGCACACAGGGCCAGGGACTCCCAGGGCCACTTCTCCAGCGCCACCTGTCAGGTGGCCAAGCCCAGGGCCAGCCCTGTGAGGATTTCACCTGCAATCCCTGCTGATGTCACACGTAATCAAGACACGCTCGGCGACAACAAGCAAAGCGCTCCCGGCACTCAGATGTACTGGCACGCAGGGGGTTCCAGCGCTGAGTTCCTGGAGAGCCGGGACGCAGGCGCGGGCGGCTGTCTGGAGCCCGGGGCGCAGCTGCCCGCGGAGGCCGTTGCTGCGTCGGGGCTGCTGCCCAGCTGTTTCCGGGGCCACCGCGGCCACAGTCTGTCGTCCTGGATGCCTGTCGTCCCTGGATCTTGGCATCTCAGTTCCATCCCGGGGGAGGAGGGAGGTGCTGGCAGAGGCACGTGGACCCGCAGGGGCCTGCTCAGGGGGACGGACGCTGCATGGTCCTCTCCTCCTGCTGACGCGGCTTGGATGCAGGGCCCTGGAGGGAGGCCGCTCACTGGGACAAAATCTAACTGCAGCCATGCCACTAGCTGCGACTGTGTGGCACCCTGGACGGGTGTTGGGTGGGTGCGCCCGCTCCTTCTGCTGGAGATCTCACGGTGGTCACTGTCCTGTTTGTGAGGGTTGGGTCCCGTTGCCGGCGGATGACTGGATAGCAGCCAGCGTCCTGGGGACTGTCACTCCCCTGGTAAGTGTCCCCTGAAGATCCATGGCTGTGCGCTGAGAGCCCAATGTGTGTTTGTGTATCTTTCTTGAGAGCCAAAGTATCGGCTCAAAGCCCATTCAGCGCCTGGTTGGGACATAGTAGACCGAGAGGGAAGTGGCTTTGCGCCCACAGCGGCCCATCTCAGAGGGCAGTGGAGGCAGCTCGTCAGGATCCTCCAGGGAGGAGGGCAGCTGTCAGCCAGTGGAGCCTCCAGCCTGGACAGAACGAAGCCACGAATGCCACGTGGGCCGGGCATGCTGTGTGCTCTGTCGCCACAGTCCTCTCACCTGCTGCGATACACTGAAGGCTCAGTGTGAGGCCGAGGTGGCCCCAGTCAGCAGCTATGCCCTCGGGACGCCTTGCCCTGCCTGCTGCTCCAGAGAGTGTCTTGATCCAGAACCCGATCCTTCCCAATCACGGAAGATCTGGCCGGTGAACTGGGCCGCTGCCCAGCCGAGCCCCGAAATGCAACAACCAAAGGCATGGTGTTGCAGGGGCACGGGTGACTGTGAAGATGCGGGGTGCGAGACAGCGCCGACACGGAGGGGCACGGGTGACTGTGGAGAACAGGGGTGCGAGACAGCGCCGACACGGAGGGGCATGGGTGACTGTGGGGAACGGGTGCAAGTCAGCGCCAACACAGAGGGGCCCGGGTGACTGTGGAGATGTGGGGTGCGAGACAGCACCGACACAGAGAGGCACAGGTGACTGTGGGGAACAGGGGTGTGAGACAGCGCCGACACAGAGGGGCCTGGGTGACTGTGGAGATGTGGGGTGCGAGACAGCACCGACACAGAGGGGCACAGGTGACTGTGGGGAACAGGGGTGTGAGACAGCGCCGACACAGAGAGGCACGGGTGACTGTGGGGAACAGGGGTGCGAGACAGCGCCGACACGGAGGGGCACGGGTGACTGTGGGGAACCGGTGCAAGTCAGCGCCAACACAGAGGGGCCCGGGTGACTGTGGAGATGTGGGGTGCGAGACAGCACCGACACAGAGAGGCACAGGTGACTGTGGGGAACAGGGGTGTGAGACAGCGCCGACACAGAGGGGCCTGGGTGACTGTGGAGATGTGGGGTGCGAGACAGCACCGACACAGAGGGGCACAGGTGACTGTGGGGAACAGGGGTGTGAGACAGCGCCGACACAGAGAGGCACGGGTGACTGTGGGGAACAGGGGTGTGAGACAGAGCCGACACAGAGAGGCACGGGTGACTGTGGGGAACAGGGGTGTGAGACAGCGCCGACACGGAGGGGCACAGGCCGCCTCCTGCTTAGCCGTGTCCCAGCTCCACCATTGCTCCTCGCCCGGGTTCCCTTTCCATGCCTAGCGATAACCCCAGTTTTCAGTTCCGTTGGGTTTTCTCTGCACATTTTTCTTAGCGCCTAGATCCACGCTCTTCCCAAATGGCGACAAAACAAGCCACCCCCCCACCCTCCCGGCGTTTACTTTTGAGACCTGGGACGGAGCTGATGGAGTGGGACGGGGGTGGTGATCCAGACACGTGGGGCCGTGGGCTCTGCTGCCCTCTCCGACCGAAGTAGACGGTGGTGCTTTGGCCAGCTCAGTGGCACCCACGTGAAAGGCCGCAGCCAAACCTTCCCTTCCGCTCTGTGGGAGTGGATTTAAGGAACCAGGGAAGGCGGCTCCTCCGTCAGACCACAGGGGCAGAGGCATGTCTGTGCGGCTTCTCTGTCAGGCATTTGGGTGACGCTCAGCGATGCTTCGACCCGCCCACGATCTGCATCCTCGGGGGTGGACATCTAGTCGGCTCGGCCGTTCAGGGCGTCCACTGGACATTTACAAGCTGGCGTCAGATGCAGCGCCCTCAGTGGGTTAGGAATAAACTTGTCTTGTGACCGGATTGCTGCTTCTCACCAGTCTGTGAGGAGGGAAGGAGCTGCTTCATCCAAATCGTGCCAGGAGAACACTTACACTTTGACTGAACCTCGGTCCCTCACGGTGAGTCAGTCCTTGTGCTGCTTTATTTTAAGGACATCTCGGAATTTATTGGTGGAACTTCCTACTGTACAGTATCCCAAACTTGCATATCCGAGCGTGTTAGAAGCTTCAGGCTGAGACGCTCTGCTTTGCAAAGTCCAATCAGATTCTGCCTCTGCACGTGGTCCCTCCCCGTGCGGTCTGCACACTCGAGCTGAGGTTCTGTGTCCTGGGTCTTTGTTTTGGAATAATGCAAGCTGACGCTACTCTGCAGAAACGTACTTTCACGATCTGCAAAGGATGTGTAATATCACCTCAGAACAAATAATCTGGGGTTGTGCACAGAGACCTTGCGATTGGAGGAGACTGTGGACTGATCAGATGTGCTGGCCTGGTAAGTTCTTTCACATGCTAGTCTTAGGTGATTCTCTCTGAATGATTCTTTATTCTTCCGCACTCAGTCAGCAGCACAGAATGCGGCGGGGAGAGGGTACAGTTTCTGGAATCGTCAGTGAGGACCTTCTTGGACTTGTGGGCAGAAGAGTGAGAGACGCAAGCTGTGAGAAATAGCCAATAGAGGCATCAAGGGCTCAGGACCCAAGTTCAATGTAAGAAAGAATTGTGTTCCACATATAGAAGACGGGATTAGCCGGCGCCGCGGCTCCGTAGGCTAATCCTCCACCTTGAGGTGCTGGCACACCGGGTTCTAGTCCCGGTCGGGGCGCCAGATTCTGTCCCGGTTGCCCCTCTTCCAGGCCAGCTCTCTGCTGTGGCCCGGGAGTGCAGTGGAGGATGGCCCAGGTGCTTGGGCCCTGCACCCCACGGGAGACCAGGAGAAGCACCTGGCTCCTGCCTTTGGATCAGCGCAGTGCACCGGCCGCGGCGGCCATTGGAGGGTGAACCAACAGCAAAGGAAGACCTTTCTCTCTGTCTCTCTCTCTCACTGTCCACTCTGCCTGTCAAAAAGAAAAAAAAAAAAGAAGACGGGATTACAAGGAGCTGCTGTTCACAGCAGCGTCCCAGAGAATAAACAGAATAGTCAGGACTCAGTCTAACAAGAGGAGTGTGAGGGTTGTACAGTGAGAGTGACAGAGCTGCCGAGTAAGTGCACGATCTAAGCGAGTGGGGAGACACTCCATGTTCATGGATTGGAGATTAAATCGACTTGTTCATTACAAATTTCGGCAGATTTTTTTTAAAGATTGATAAGCAAATCTAAGCGTCTGTATGATAATGTAACAAATTGAGAGTCCAGAACTAAAAGCTCTGTATTTATAGCCAGTTACTTTTTTTTTTTTTTTGACAGGCAGAGTTAGACAGTGAGAGAGACAGAGAGAAAGGTCTTCCTTCTGCTGGTTCACTCCACAAATGGCTTCTGTGGTTGGTGCACTGTGTCGATCCGAAGCCAGGAGCCAGGTGCTTCTCCTGGTCTCCCATGGGGTGCAGGGCCCAAGCACTTGGGCCATCCTCCATTGCACTCCTGGGCCACAGCAGAGAGCTGGACTGGAAGAGGTGCAACCGGGACAGAATCTGGCGCCCCGACCGGGACTAGAACCCGGTGTGCCGGCGCCGCTAGGTGGAGGATTAGCCTAGTGAGCCATGGCACCAGCTGCCAATTACTTTTGACAAAGGTGCGGTGGCACTGATTTGAGGGAAAGGGGGTGGCACAGTTTGACGCCATATGCAAATATGCTGAACTTAGGAGACTCAAACAAAACGGATCGTGGACTTAACCGTCAGGGCTAAAACATGACAACCTAGAAGGAAACCTAGGAGAAAATGTTTAAGACATTGATACAGGCAAAGATTTCTTAGATACAACATCAAAAGCACGGATCATAAAAGAAAACCAGTGGGCAGATTAGGTCTTTTCACTTCCGGAGACGCCACTAAGAAAATCAGAAAGCGAGCAACAGACTTAGAGAAAATATTTGCAAAACACACATCTTTTCTGATAAAGGACTTGTATCGAGAATTTGCCAAAAAATAAAAAAACTCTTAAAATTCAGTAAGAAAAAGATGAATAACTCAGTCACAAAATGGACAAAGCCGTGAACAGATGTTTCATCAAAGAAGGTAAATGCAATCATGACGAAGCGCGGGAAGACGCTGGGTGTCTGCAGCCATTAGAGGAGTGTGGATGAAAGCCTGCATGACTTTTCCCAGCTGCTACCAAGGCTGTAATAAATGAGACAGATAACGAATATTGATGAGGGTGCGGAGCAACGTGACTCCTAAGGATGCAACATGGAAAGGATGTTTTCTACTTGGGGAAGCAGTTTGGGAGCGTCTCAAAAATTAAACAAAACCAGAAAACTACCGCAAGATCCGGCAGTTCCGCTCGTAGACTGCTCAGCGTAAGAAAGATGAGCTGCGTGTCCACAGAAGCACCTGGACGTGAGTGTTCGTGGCACTATTATTTTAAAATAGCTCCACCTGGAAGCAGCCTAAGTGCCTCTCAGCTACAAGGCATGAACTGTTGACACAGGCTGCGTCACGGATGGGCGTCAAGAACACGGCACGTGGACAGTGCCAGGCACAAAAGACCACGTATTGATTGATTCCATTTATGTAATGTGTCTAGAAAAGCCAAATTTATAGAGCTGGAAAGTAGGTTAGCGGTTGCCTGAGGCTGGGAGAGAATGAGTCTTAACTGCGAATAGAGGTGGGCGATCTTATTGGAGGGATAAAAATGTTCTAAAACTAATTTATGCCGATGGTTGCACCACTCCATAAAGTTACTAGTTACTAAAACCATTGAATTGTACACTTGAAGTGCATACGCTTTATGATATGTAAAACTACTTCAATAATGGCGTTGTTTTTGAAGAAGAATGGGAGAGGGGACATTTTGCAGAAACGCCGGGGCTTCAGTGTGTTACAATCCTACGTCCTGGGGCTCGGCATTTGTTAGAACAAGTCTGGAGTGCTGCTTGACCTTCCTTGAGTCTTTCCCACCCTCCCTCCCTCCCTGTCCCCTCTCTTCCTTCCTCTCTCTCTCTCTCTCCATCTCTGTCTCTCTCTCTCTCCCTCTCTGTCTCCCCCTCTTCCTCTCTCTCTCCCTCCCTCCCTCTCTCTCTCCATCTCTCTCTCTCTCCCTTTCTGTCTCTCTCTCTCTCCCTCTCTGTCTCCCTCTCCCTCCCTCTCTCCCTCTCTCCCTGTCTCTCTCTCCCTCTCTCCCTCTCCCTCTCTCCTTCTTCCTCTCTCCCTCCCTCTCCCCTCTCTTCCTTCCTCTCTCTCCATCTCTCTCTCTCTCCCCCTCTCTACTCCCTCTCCCTCTCTCTCTATCTCCCTCTCTGTCTCCCTCTCCCTCCCTCTCTCTCTATCTCCCTCTCTGTCTCCCTCTCCCTCTCTCCCTCTCCCTCTCTCTCCCATGAAACCTGTTCTGCTTTCTTGCTTCAGTTGAGGTTAAAACTTATCTCTGCAGATGGGAATTGTTTCATTGGGATTGGACATTTGCTTCGGGGCAGGTTTGAAAATGTGTTGGAGCCAGCGTAAGGCGCTGGTTCGAGTCCTGGCTGCTTCACTCCAATCCAGCTCCCTGCTAATGAGCCTGGGAAGGCAGCGGAAGATGCCCAAGCACTTGGGCCCCTGCACCCATGTAGGAGGCCCTGGTGGAGCTCCAGGTTCCTGGTTTGGGCCTGGCCCAGCCCCTGTTGTTGCAGCCATTTGAGGAGTGAAACAGCCAATGGAAGATCCCTCTATGTTTCTCCCTGTTTCTCTGAACTCTGTATTTCAAATAAATAAAATAAATGCAAAAAAAGCATGTGTTGGTTTGGAGAGAAGGTCCCTGTCCCCTGCCCACAAAACCCCTCCCTGGTGGTCCCTGTCTTTCAGCTACCACCGGGCAGCGTTGCTGGTGCAAGTGTGCTTGTTGGTGACACTTGTGCGGTGGCGAGGGATGGCCCATTTGGCGCCCCTGGGACTGGCTGTAGTGTTCGGTGGTTGGACCACAGGGCCCTGCCTCGTCCTGTGTGTCTAGAATGCGGGGCGTCCATGGGGATGTGCCGCCACCCCTGCACTGAGCACCTGTGGCTTTCCTCCCTGCTCCTGGCTTTGCTGTTGCTGATGTTTCAGTCTCCAGAACTGTTGCCGTGAGCACTGTTATCTCACATCCACGACGTCTGTGTATTGTTCCAGGCTACATCACAAGAACTGCACGGTTCGGCTGGTGCCGCGGCTCACTAGGCTAATCCTCTGCCTTGCAGCGCCGGCATACCGGGTTCTAGTCCTGGTCGGGGTGCCAGATTCTGTCCTGGTTGCCCCTCTTCCAGGCCAGCTCTCTGCTGTGGCCAGGGAGTGCAGTGGAGGATGGCCCAAGTGCTTGGGCCCTGCACCCCATGGGAGACCAGGATAAGTACCTGGCTCCTGCCATCGGATCAGCACAGTGCACCGGCTGCAGCGCGCCGGCCGCGGCGGCCATTGGAGGGTGAACCAACGGCAAAGGAAGACCTTTCTCTCTGTCTTTCTCTCACTGTCCACTCTGCCTGTCAAAAAAAAAAAAAAAAAGTACTGCATGGTCCGCTTCTGAAATGCGTTAATGCATTTCCCCAAGGGGAGAGACGAAGAATGCATTGCGGGTCAGCACAGAGAATGTGACGAAAGGACCGCTCCAGTTGTACCTTTCTTACTGCGTAAACAGTGACACAGCCGAGATGTTACAGCTGTGTGTGTCTTCACATCCACTACGTGCTGCTTTACGTTTCTATAGTCGTTTGTCTTAAATAAACTAGGAAATACAATTGTGACTTTCAACAGTACCCATGTGATCACCATTTAGCCTGTTCTTCCTTCCTTCTTACGGATCCCTCTGATGTCATTTGTGTTCCGCTTGGAACAAGTTATTTAGCCTCTCTTGAGAAGGAAACAGCCACTTCTGTTTTGTGTTCATTTCTGAAGAATACTTGTGCTTAATCAAGACTTCAGGGCTGGTTCTTTTAGGCCCCTGGCAATGTTGCTACATCACCTCTGTTTTTTTCTGCCAGTAGGTAAATATCATTAACATCGATGTTTCTTGTATGGAATGTGTCTTTTTTTTCTTTTGCATTTCTCCTTCTGGGCGTTTACTGAGGATCTCAAATCAGGAAGTTTGTATGCATCCTAAAATTGGAAAATGTCATAATTTTTACTTAATTTTTTTCTGGTTCTGCCTTTTGGAATTCCAGTGACATGTGAGTTAGAACACTTAACATTCTCCCTGAGGTGTTTGGGACACTGTGTTTCCCCCTTCTATTTTCCTTTCTTCAGATTGCTTCATTGTATCAATCCACTTTCCAGTTTACTGGGGGTTCTGCTCTGCTTGACCATATTCTGTCACTTTTGTTTCAGCTATGGAGCTTTTAGTTCTAGAATTCCCACTGCTTCTTGTTTTAATGGTTTCTATTATCTGTCATGCTTTTTAATTTTTTCATGTAGTATTACCACATTTTCCTTCAAGCTTTTGCGTATATTTATTATGTCTTATTTGAAGTCATTTTCAGCTGATTCCAACATTTAGTCCATCTAGGGGTCATTTTTGATTGACTGCTTTTTCTCTTGACTATCATCCTTGTTTTTTTGCTTATCTACTAATTGTTGATTGTGTGCTTGAAAGTGTGGGTATTACAGAAACTGGATTTTCTTACATTCCTTTAGATGATATCACAGCAGTCAATTAACCTGGCTAAAATCAAGCTGCGGACCCTGTCTTGCTTGTGCCGGGCACCGGCGGAAACCTCTCGGACAGCTCCCGTTTTCTACCAGTGATCTGGGGCTTCCCTTTTGCATGTGTCAGTTGGGAGCCAGCTGAGGATGTGGTCAGGGTCCACAGCTGGGCTTGGAGCCCCATGTGCATGTCCTTGCCGTGGTTTTTCCTGTCTCTGCCTGGCGCCCTGCTGGCCCCACGTTTTGTACTCTGACCCCTCGAGGCTGTGTTACCTGCCTTTTGGCCTATGACACAGGGGCCTCACCCTACTCGGATGGCTGTGTGCACTCCGTGAAAAGCCACATAATCCACATTGCTCCTGTGCTGTCCCTCCTCTCAAAGGCTGGCTCCTTTCCAGTTTCTGCCTTCTTTCTATCAATCTCTAATTATGTAGTTTTAATATTTTCCCAGGGTTTATTCTTCTTATCTGTAAGAGATTATCTGAGTACAAGCTACTCTATCATTACCAGAAGCTGAATTCATGATCTCATTTTAGTTTTTTAATTATTGGTACAATTGAATATACTTTTATAAATTTTGTGCCATTTGACCTCATTTCTGGAAGTCTTAGTTAATTCCATTGCACTTCTGCTTTTTTTTTCTCATCAACCTGGAGTCCCTTGTATTTTATTTTATTTTTTTGCATGTTATAGGTGCTGTAAATATTTCTTATTCTGTCTTCTTTATGATCTATTTTCTTTATGCAAATCTAGAGATGGAGAAAAATCAATACAGCTTGTTTGAGAACCAAAACAAGCAAATGTGTAATTAAATCTGACAACTTAGATTCAGGTTTCTCGAAAGAGAGCACCAGGAGATGGCTCAGGTGCTTGGGCCCCTGCATCTGCAGGCCCAGATGCAGCTCCTGGCTCCTGGGTTCAGCCTCACTCAGCCCTGTCCATTGTGGCCATTTGGGGAGTGAACTGGTGGATGGAAGATTCTCTCTTTCTTTCTCTCCCTCCCTTTTTCTTTGTCCTTCTCTCTCTCTTTTTTAAAGATTTCATTTATTTATTTGAAAATAGATTACAGACACAGAGAGGGAGAGACAGAGAGAAAGGTCTTCCATCCACTGGTTCATTCCCCAGATGCTGGGCTGATCCAAAGCCAGGAGCCAGGAGCTTCTTCCAGGTCTCCCACACAAGTGCAGGGGCCCAAGGACTTGGGCATCTTCTGCTTCTATCCCAGGCCACAGCAGAGAGCTGGGTTGGAAGTGGAGCAGCCGGGACTCATACTGGTGCCCATGTGGGATGTCAGTGCTGCAGGCTGAGACTTTAACTCGCTGCACCACAGCACTGGCCCCATCTCCTTCTCTGTAACTCTTTCAGATAAATAAATAAGTCTTTAAAAATCCAGTATTCACTTTGATCAGTGATAAAAAATAAAATAAAATAAATACACACACTTAGTGTAGAATGAGATACCTAAGTGGAAGAAAGAGTAGCAGTGTTAAATTTTTAGTTTCAAAGACTGTAATCCACACTGTTATCAGCATGGGGTCCTAGCAAGGCATAGCTGTTTTGTTCACTTTCCTAATTTTTTTTTTTTTGACAGGCAGAGTTAGACAGAGAGAGAGACAGAGAGAAAGGTCTTCCTTCTGCTGGTTCAACCCCCAAATGGCCACTATGGCTGGTGTGCTGCGCCGATCCGAAGCCAGGAGCCAGGTGCTTCTCCTGGTCTCCCATGCGGGTGCAGGGCCCAAGCACTTGGGCCATCCTCCACTGCACTCCCTGGCCACAGCAGAGAGCTGGACTGGAAGAGGGGCAACCGGGACAGAATCCGGCACCCGAACCGGGACTGGAACCCAGGGTGCCGGCGCCTCAGGCGGAGGATTAGCCTAGTGAGCCGCGGCGCCGGCCTGTTCACTTTCCTATTAATCAAAGAATACTGCTACCCAAGTGCAGGTATGGGCAAATAAAAACACGAGTTGTGAGACCTTGGGCATGTTCTCTGTCTCTGTCAAATGAGATTCAAACCGGCTGATTGGTAGAGTGATTGTGAGAATTAAAGGTGGCGGAGGGAGCACTTGGAACAGGACAGCAAGTGTGAAGATCCTGGGAAGTGGTGGACTTTTCTCCTCTCTCGTGACCCGGGGAGAACAGAGGCCTTTTCTGTAACTGGTCTCTCTCAGTGAGATTGCCTATCTGCTCATGCGGTTTGAGATGTGTGCATGAACTCTTTTTATCAATAGCAGAAATCTGCCCTTCATGAGTGCAGAACCTGTTTCCTCAATTCCCTTCCTCAGAGCTAGGGAAACAGTCCCCACTCTCTCTACATCAGAGTCCTTGGCATAGACCGTGGGTGTGCACGTCCCACGTGGTGACAAGTGGCTGGTGCTGTCGAGAGTGGCTGAGATGACCTCTGGCTTCTGACCTGGTTGGGAGGGTCACAGAATTTCCCATCCCAATCAAAGCACCTGGGAAATGAAATAAATAATAAACAAAAAGTCATAGTAAAACTTGAGTCCCTGTAGAGAAGGCTGTAGGAATAGCGAGTCCTGGTAAGCCCGGGGACGTGCTGCCTAAGGGTCGGGTGGGAACACCCACGTCTCCTTTGTCGGGGGTGGCTGGTGTGGCACAGGGCAGTCCTGCTGGGAACGGGGCCTGAGCAGGCCTGTGAGCCTTTGTCTCACTCTGTCCTCCAGCGAAGAGGCAGACCCCCGGGAGAGCAGAGCTCCAGGGCAGCCATCTCTGTCCCCAGGGCCACTCCTCTGTCTTCCTTAGATTTCCCCGTCCCGGGCCTCAGGACACGCCCTAAAGCTGGGCTTGCGCCTGTTTTCATGGCCCTTGTGCCCCGCCACCTTCCACCTGCAGGGAGCTGCTGGAGGGTGCAGCGGGCTGCCCCGTGCTCCTGCCACAGCCGGGTTTGCTGTGGAATGGGGGCTACCCCAGCCTGGGGGTACAGCAGTCCCAGGCTCGTGCCCTCGCCACACGTGACAGAGCCTCTGAGCCTCCTTCTCATGGGGACTGCCCTGTGGTGGCCTCCCTCTCCCACCTCTTCTCTCTGGACCCCTGACCTGACCCCTCTTCCAGCGACCGCTGCTGCCTCTTGCTGGAGTCAGAGCTGCTCCCTGCCCAGCCTCCTGGTGGACAGGAGACCAGGGATAGCCTCGGTGAGGAGGAGCCAGGAGAGGCACCTGGCTTCCTCCCGCTGAGTCCTTTTGGTCTAAACTGCACTCTCTGCACTTCTGGGCATCAGGTTGTAGTGAGCGGATAGACAGGGAGCGTGGGCGCACTTATTTCCTTGTTAAATCATGACCATTCCCAGAAGTGCACCATGCCCTGCCTTTATTTATCAGACAGAAGCAAGATAAGCAGGTGAGGAGGTGCCGCACCGGAGAGCATGTCCCCCCCCCCCCCCCGCTTGTCTGGCTCCCTGGGGTCCTCTCTCGTCAGCTGTCTGTAGGCCCTGGACCCAGTGACTGAGCGTCCGTGTATGTAAAGGCTGGGCCTGCACAGCCGGGGCAGCCGGGGCTGCTGGGAACACTTTCTCATTATTTTTAAATTTATTTTATTTATTTGAAAGCTAGAGTTACAGAGAGAGGGAGGAAGGGGGGAGGCAGAGAGAGAGGGAGAGAGAGCGAGAGAGAGAGAGAGAGAGAATCTTCCATCTGCTGGTCCACTCCCCAAATGTCCACGACAGCCAGGGCTGAGCCAGGCTGAATCCAAGAGCCAGGAGCTTCTTCTGGGTCTCCCACATGGGCGCAGGGGACCAAGCGTGTGGGCCAAATTCCACTGCTTTCCCAGGCCATTAGCAGAGAGCTAGATTGGAAGTGGAGCAGCTGGGACGCAATACAACCCCCCTTATTCTTTTTTAAAAGATTATCTATTTATTTGAAAGGCAGAGTTACTGAGAGAGGGAGGAAGAGAAGGAGGAAGAGAGGGAGTGTGTGGGGGGGGTGGGAGAGGGAGAGAGAAAGAGGGAGGGAGAAAATGAGAACTGTCTATCAACTGGTTCACTCCACAAATGCCTGCAAGACTTGGCTGGGCCAGGCCAAAACCAGGAGCCAGGAACCCCATATGGGTCTCCCATGTGGGTGCAGGGGCCCAAACACTCGGGGCATCCTCTGCTGCTTTCCCAGGCACATTAGCAGGGAGCTGGATCAGAAGTGGAGCAGCTGGGGCTGGAGCCAGAGCCCGTGTAGGACGCCGGCGTCACAGGCGAGGGCTTAACCCACCGTGTAGCAGCGCTGGCTGAGGGCGTTCTTCCCCTGGGCACATTCTCCTCGGTGAGAGCTTTAGAAACCGCACGTCTGTATTCATCACCGCCAACCGACCACTGTGACGTACGCGTGTCAGTGGCATCCAGCAAGTTCTCAACGCCGAGCTGTCACCTCCGTTTAGTCTCCCCGTGAGGACCCAGGAGGACGCCTGGCGCCCGCTGGCAGGCTCCCGCCTTGTCTGCGCTCCTTGAGCCCTGAGCCCGCTCCTCTGCCTTTTTGTCTGCGGATTTCACGTTCACCGTGTGTGGGCCTTGTGTCTGGATTGTTCCAGTTAGCTAATGCTGCCGGGTCCCTCCCCCATTCCTTTATGCCTGGACGCTGCTCCCCTGTCTGCGCACACGACAGCGTCTGTATCCGCTCATCCCCAGTGCACACACAGGCGGTCTCTACTTGAATGACGCTGCCGTGAGCACGTGCACACGTGTGCTGGCTGCAGTACCTGTTTTTAACTCTTTGGGGTACAGACCTACAAGAGGCTGTTTTGAGGAAATGAGCATGGAACCAGTGGCATGGTGCATGTTGTATCTCTGATGAAAGAGGTGGGAGGAGCGTGGTGGGAGTCGGTGTGAACCAGCAGCCCCCCGGTGTGTGGTGGGAGTCTGTGTGTACCAGCAGCCCCCTGGGGTGTGGTGGGAGTCTGTGTGTACCAGCAGCCGCCTGGTGTGTGGTGGGAGTCGGTGTGCGCCCAGCAGCCCCCTGGGGTGTGGTGGGAGTCGGTGTGCACCAGCAGCCCCCTGGTGTGTGGTGGGAGTCAGTGTGCACCAGCAGCCCCCAGTGTGTGGTGGGAGTCGGTGTGCACCAGCAGCCCCCAGTGTGTGGTGGGAGTCGGTGTGCACCAGCAGCCCCCCGGTGTGTGGTGGGAGTCAGTGTGTGCCCAGAAGCCCCCGGTGTGTGGTGGGAGTCGGTGTGAACCAGCAGCCCCCTGGTGTGTGGTGGGAGTCGGTGTGCACCAGCAGCCCCCCGGTGTGTGGTGGGAGTCGGTGTGCACCAGCAGCCCCCCGGTGTGTGGTGGGAGTCGGTGTGAACCAGCAGCCCCCTGGTGTGTGGTGGGAGTCCGTGTGCGCCCAGAAGCCCCTGGTGTGTGGTGGGAGTCAGTGTGCGCCCAGAAGCCCCTGGTGTGTGGTGGGAGTCGGTGTGCACCAGCAGCCCCCTGGTGTGTGGTGGGAGTCGGTGTGCGCCCAGAAGCCCCCGGTTTGTGGTGGGTGTCGGTGTGCACCAGCAGCTCCCTGGTGTGTGGTGGGAGTTGGTGTGCACCAGCAGCCCCCCGGTGTGTGGTGGGAGTTGGTGTGGACCAGCAGCTCCCCCCCGGCGTGTGGTGGGAGTTGGTGTGCACCAGCAGCCCCTGGTGTGTGGTGGGAGTCGGTGTGCACCAGCAGCCCCCTGGTGTGTGGTGGGAGTTGGTGTGCACCAGCAGCCCCTGGTGTGTGGTGTGAGTCGGTGTGCACCAGCAGCCCCCTGGCGTGTGCCTGCTCCTTCACCCACAGTGGTGGGGTTGCTTGTTTGTTTTCTCTTGAATTAAATATAGGATTATGTGGCACAAAAATTCTTAAATTTAGTTTTTAAATGTTGGATTAAAACAAAATGCTCGTACCTTTTATGTGTACACACTGGCAGCAGAAACCAGCCCCACCAGGCATTAGCCCTTCCACTGTCTTTGCTGCAGACAGCAGCAGGCCCGGCGCCCTCACCCTCACCTGACTGTGGTTCCCTTATCCAGCCCCCCCCCCCCCCGGGCTCTAGCAATCACTATTTCAGACTCACATTGAATCCACATGGACTTCCACATAGGAGCATTTCCTTCCACATACGCAGTGTTTGCTTTTCTGGCTGGTTATTTTGTTTAACATAATGATCTCCAATTCCCTCCTTTTTAAAACAAATACCCAAATTCCACTCTTTCTGATGACTGGATAATATTCCATTGTGCGTATATGCCACATCTTCTTTATGCACTCATCCGCTGATGGACATCTAAGTTGATTGCCTATTTTTGACATTGTGAGTAGTGCTACCATAAAGATGGGAGTGCAGGTGTTTTTTAAGAATTATTTTTATATAATTTTTTAAAAATTTTTTGACAGGCAGAGTGGACAGTGAGAGAGAGAGACAGAGAGAAAGGTCTTCCTTTTTCCATCGGTTCACCCTCCAATGGCCGCTGCGGCCGGCGCACCGCGCTGATCCGATGGCAGGAGCCAGGTGCTTTTCCTGGTCTCCCATGGAGTGCAGGGCCCAAGCACATGGGCCATCCTCCACTGCACTCCCTGGCCACAGCAGAGAGCTGGCCTGGAAGAGGGGCAACCAGGACAGAATCCGGCGCCCTGACCGGGACTAGAACCCGGGGTGCCGGCGCTGCAGGCGGAGGATTGGCCTAGTGAGCCATGGTGCTGGCCTTTTATATAATTTTTAAGTATTATTTCATTTGTTTGAAAGGCAGAGTTGCAGCGAGAGAGAGAGAGAGAGAGAGAGGGAGAGAGAGAGAGAGAGATCTTCCATCTGCTGGCTTATTCCCTGAATGGCCACATGGCCAGGGCTGGGCCAGGCTGAAGCCAGGAGCCAGGAGCTTCTTCTGGGTCTCTCACATGGCTGTCAGGGGCCCAAGCACTTGGACCATTTTCCACTGCTTTCCTAGGCACATTAACAAAGAGCTGGATCAGAAGCCAGCAGGCAGAACTCAAACTGGGGCCAATAAGGGATGTCGGCATCCCAGGAGGAGGCTTTAGCCACTACGCCACAACGCTGACCCTGCAGGTATCTCTTTCAAATTCTGGTTCATTGCCTTTGGTTGCATCTCCAGAAGTGAGATACCTGGGTCACATAGTAGATCTGTTTGTTTTTCAAGAATCTCGTTTAGTTCTCCGTAAAGGCTGCTCTAATTTACAATTGCAGCAACACTGTATTAGGGTTAATTTTTCTGCACAATCTCATCAACATTTGTGATTTTTTTGTCTTTTAATAATAATCTTTCTTTTCCTTCTTTTAAGATTTATTTATATGAAAGGCAGAGTTACAGAGACTCAGAGGCAGATAGAAAGAATTCTTCTACCTGCTGGTTCACTCCCCAAATGGCTGTAACGGCCAGAACTGAGCCGATCCGAGGCCAGGAGCCAGACGCCTCCTCTGGGTCTCTCACATGGGTGCAGGGGCCCAAACACTTGGGGCATCCTCCACTGCTTCCCAGGCCATAGCAGCTGGACAGGAAATGTAGCAGCCACTCAAACTGGTGCCCATACAGATGCTGGCTCTGCAGGCGGAGGCTTAGCTCACTGCCCCACAGCGCCGGCCCCGATAATAGCCTTTCTAGGTGGGAAGAGATGATGCCTCACTGGGGTTTTTAGTTGCATTTCCCTGACATCCAGTGATGCTATGCAGTTTTTCTCCTGCCTTTGTTGGCCCTTTATTTTCTTCTTTTGAAGAATGTCTATTTTGCTGATGCTGTGGCAGAGCAGATAAAACCGCCGCCTGCAGTGCCGGCATCCTATATGGGCACCGGTTCTAGTCCCGGCTGCTCCTCTTCCAATCCAGCTCTCTGGTATGGCCTGGGGAGGCAGTAGAAGATGGCCCAAGTCCTTGGACCCCTGAACCCCCTTGAGAGACGTGGAGAAGCTCCTGGTTCCTGACTTCGGATTGGTCCAGCTCTGGCTATTGCAGCCATTTGGGGAGTGAAACAGCGGATGGAAGACCTCTCTCTCTCTCTTTCCTCTCTCTCTCCCTCTGCTTCTCTGTAATTCTGCCTTTCAAATAAATAAGTAAATCTTTTTTAAAAAAGATAAATATCTATTTACAGCCATTGTCCGTTTGAATTGGATTGTTCCTCTTGTCATTGTTACATTTTTTAGTTCTTTGTATATTTTGGATATTAACTTTTCATCAGATGCATTGTTTACAAACGTTTTCTCTTATTCTTTTTATTTTATTTTTTTTTTTAAGTTGACACAGTTAGAGAGTGAGAGAGAGACAGAAAGAAAGGTCTTCCTTCCGTTGGTTCACCCCTCAAATGACCACCACGGCCGGCGCTGTGCCGTTCCGAAGCCAGGAGCCAGGTGCTTCCTCCTGGTCTCCCATGCGGGTGCAGGGCCCAAGCATTTGGGCCATCCTCCACTGCCTTCCCGGGCCACAGCAGAGAGCTGGACTGGAAGAGGGGCAACCGGGACAGAACTGGCGCCCATATGGGAAGCTGCACCACAGGCTGAGGATTAACAAGTGAGCCGCGGCGCCGGCCCTTCTCTCGTCCTGTTGGTGTTCTCTTCTTGTTGTAGATGCCTCCTTGATGTGCAGAACTTCTCAGCGTGATGAAATCCCACTTGTCCATTTTTGCTTTCATTCCCTGTGCTTTTGGGGTCTTATCCAGAGAAACTGTTGCCTATGCCAATATCTTAGAATGTTTTCCCTACATGTTCTTATAGTATTTTTATAATTTTAGGTCTTAAATAAAGACCTTGGATCCATTTTGCATTGATTTTTATATTTTGCACAAGGTAGGGTCTGGTTTCAGACCTCGCCTTTGGAAACCCAGTTCCCCAGCACCCTTCTTTACAGACACTGTGCTTGGTCCAGGCAGTGTTCTTAGCTCCTTGCAAAGTGAGCTGGCTATGGATGCGTGAGTTCATTCTGATTTTCTCTTCCATTGGTCTGTCTGTCTATTTTTGTGCCAGTATCATGCTGTTTTGGTGACAACAGCACTGTATTATGTCTTGAGTTCTGGTATTGTGATGCCTCCAACTTTGTTGTTATTAATGAAGATTGCCGTGCCTATTTGGGTCTTTCGTATTTTGATAGGAATTTTAGGATCTTTTTTCCCAATTTTGTAAAGAATGTCATTGGCATTTTGATGGAGATTGCATTGAATAGGTAGACTGCTTTGGGTAATATGGGCATTTTAATAATATGAATTCTTTCAGTCCATGAATATGAGATGTCTTTCTATTTTTTGTAGGTATCTTCAATTTCTTTCATTAGTGTTTTGTAATTTTCCTTGTAGAAGTCTTTCACATTATTTGAAGGTCTTCAAATTTCTTGTAGCTATTGCAAATGAGAATACCTTATCTGTGAGTCCTTTGTTGATGTATAAAAATGCTAATGATTTTTGTGTATTTATTTTGTTTCCTGCAACCTTGCTGAATTCACTTGCCAGTTCTAATAGTTTTTTGGTGGAATATTTTTTTCCTCCATATATAAAATCTTGCCACTTCTGAACAGGAATAACTTGACTTCTTCTATTCCTATTTGTAAGCCTTCATTTCTTGTTTTAAATAAGCCTTTTAAAATATTTTTTAAAAATTTATTTGAGAGGCAGAGTTACAGGCAGAGAGAGAGAGAGACAGAGAGAAAGGTCTTCCATTCTCTGGTTGACTCCCCAGATAGCCACAATGGCTAGAGCTGTGCTGATCCAAAGCCAGGAGCCAGGAGCTTCTTCCAGCTCTCCCACATGGGTGCAGGGGCCCATACACTTGGGCCATCTTCCACTGCTATCCCAGGCCATAAGCAGAGCGCTGGATCCAAAGAGGAGCAGCCAGGACATGAACCAGCACCCATTTGGGATGCTGGCACCGCAGGCTTACCCTACTATGCCATAGCACTGGCCCCAAACCTTTTATTTCCTTCTCTTTAATGGTTCTGGCTAAGACTTCCAGAATAAAAGTATTGAGTAAGATATTGAGTGAGGGGTGAGAGTGGACATCCTTGTCTGGTTCGTGATCGCAGAGGAATTGCTCAGTTTCCCTATTCAACAAGATGTTGGGGTGGGTTTGTCATACACAGCGTTCGTTGTGTTGGGATGGGTTTCTGCTACACCTAGCTTGCTCAAGGCTGTTTTTCTGAAGTCATGAATGGGTGTTATATTTTATCCAACGCCCTTTTCTTCATCTATTGAGGTAATTATATGATTTCTATGCTTCGTTGTGTTGATGTGATGTGTTATGTGTATTGATTTGCATGTGTTGAACCATCCCTGCTTCCCTGGATAGATCCCGTGTGGTCTTGTTGAACGATTTTATGATGTGTTGTTGGATTTGACTTGCTAGTATTAGGTCAGGAATTTCTGCATGTGTATTCGCCATGGATATTGGTCTATAGTTTTCTTTTCTGTTGTATCTTTGATTTTGGAATCAAAATAACACAGACTTCATGGGATGAGTCTGCAAGAGTCCCCTCCCTCTCAAGTTTCTGGAATAATTGGAGAAGAATGGGTTTTGGATTGGCAGAATTCAGGGACGAAGCCATCCGATGCTGGGCTTTGCTCTGCTGGGAGACTCTAGTGCTGATTCAGTCTCATCATGTGTCGTCAGTCTGTCCAGGTTTTCTGTCTTTGTGATTCAGTTTTGGTAACTATGTCTCCAGAAATTTATCCATTTCTTGTAGGTTTTCCAATTTGTTAGCATATAGTTGTTTATAATATTTTCTAGTGAGCCTTGTATTTCTGTAGAATCAGTTGTAATATCTCCTTTTTCATTTCTGATCTTATTTATTTGTGGCCTGTCTCTTTTGTGTCTTAGTTATTTTGGCTAATGTTTATCAACTTTGTTTGTCTTTTCAGAGAACCAACTTTTATTTCATTAAAATTCTGTGTTGTTTACAATTCCTGTTTTTTTTCTTTATTCTCTGTTTATTATTTCTCTCCTAAGTTTTGGTTTGGTCTGTTCTTGTTTTCTAGGCCTGTGAGATGCATATAAACTTTCCTCTTACTATTGCTTTTGCTGCTACATCCCATACGTTTTGATGCGGTGTTTTCCATTTTTAGTACTTACAAAAAATTTTAAATTTTCCCTGTTGACTTCTCCAGTGACGCATTGTTAGCTCAGGCTTCTCATATGTCGACTGATGTAGGCTGGATGAGGGCAGAAGTGGGCGCCCACGCCACTCCCCAGCACACACCCCTCCCCACACTTGTTCAGTCAGACGCTCATCCAGGCCTGCTCTGAAGGGTTGATGCAGGTGCCGTCAAGGGAGAGCGTCTGGTGGGTCCGGCTTGCTTGGCAGAGCTCTGTCCCGGAAGGCTCAGGCCTCCTTACGCCAGACTCCAGTGAGCAGCTGTGTCCACGGCTCTCCCATCGCCATCCCAGCCTGTCCTCACTGCCTGCCCTCCAGACTTGAGTCAGTTATCCAGCCCCACAGTCCCACTGGGCGAGTCTCAGCACCACCAAGTGCAGGGCAAATCTCTGTATCCATCTGCACGCCTGTCTGTCTCTTCTACAGCCGCTGTTTTCTGGTTGGATCCTAACTGACGGCTGAACAACAGCTCGGCATGGCTACAGTCTCCCAACAGGGCCAAGCCCACGACCGCTTGATGACGGCTCAGGTGGGAACGGAAGCAGACAGACGGCTCCTGAGCTTTCCGAGGTATCAAAGGGTATGTCAGCGATTGCTGCTCTCAGGAGGTCCTGAGAGCGACCACAGCACACCTGGGAAGCTGACAACTGATTGACACTTTCCACAAACACTGATGGCGGCTTCTGCTCCTGGGACAATCCTCTGTGCCTGCCAGCAAGTGTGGCCAAGCATGCAGGAGACTGCAAGGCAGACAGGAGAAGGCAGACTCCACAGTGACCGGGGGACCTGAGGAACAACACGGCCTTGGGGTCTCTGGACTCTCCCTCTGCCAAGCACATTCCAGACTTGGGGCTGGAGAAGCCAGCAGGAAACTCCAACGAGCTCAGACCCAATAGCCACAACCACACCTGCTCGCTCGCTCACTCGCTTGCTCTCTCTCTCTCATCAAAGAGAAGGATGGGGGCAGTGGGGAAGACAGGAGCTCTTAGACAGTAATTATTCAGCCAACGCTACAGAAAGCATGTGCGCCTGTCCTCACCCCACCCACGCCAGTGGGGAACCAGGGTGTCCGTAAGCAGGTGGCTCGAGTCCTGGCCGGCGTGAGTCGGAGATGCTGTGTGGCAGCTGTGAGTCTCACCCCGGCTGTGTTGGTGAAGACGCGTGGGGAACACAGATGTCCACCGCTGCCGTGGACTGAGCTGTGTCTCTACCCCCAGCTCATCTGTTGAATCCTTAACCTCGGTGTGATTGTGCTTAGGGACGGAGCCTTGAGGGGGAGATTAAGGTTAGATGAGGCCCTATGGATGGAACCCTGGAACCCGGACCCAGTGAGAAAGCACACAGGAGAGGCCACGTGAGGACACAGCCAGGAAGAGAGCCCCCAGCACCCCCGACCACACAGCTGCCTCGATCTCACACCTGCCGCCTCCAGAGCCGGGACAAAGCAGGTGTCTGCCGCTCTGTATCCCTTTGTGGACGCAGCCGGGGGCAACTGGACCCCCATCCTGGCCCGCCTGGTTTGATGTCAGAGTGGACCCAGTGGGAGGACATTTGTCATCACCATGGTAACAAGGCTCCTCCTCCCCGTGGATCACTGAGGTGGTGCAGAGACTAATCACTGGGCCCTGCGACCCCTGGTAGACAAGAGGCCTCTGGGAAGGAGGAAACCCCCTCCCGCGTAACTGGCAGCCCTCGGGACAGACAATATTCCAGTGGACGGGCAGGGGAAGGGGGACGCTACAGGGAGCTGGAGCAAACTCCATAAGGAAGCAGACAGGAAGACGTGTGATAGAAACGGGCAAACATCCTGAACAGGCACTGCACCCAACAGGGCACGCTGAGGGCAGGGGCACCTTGGAAAGGTGTTTAGCACCATTGGCCAACAGCGAGGCACAAACTAAAACCATGGCGAAAGGGCACTGCCTTTACCAAAGCGGCAAAAATAAGAGAGACCGTGCCAACATCTGGTCCTGGTGAGGCTGTGAGGAAGCGAGGTCATCCCCACAGAGCAGCCGCTCTGTGACCGTCCGAGTTTCGTCACAAACTGCACGTACGTTTACCATGCAGTCCAAGTCACACTGAATTCTGCTTCCCTGCAAGAAATGGAACTGTTTCCACACAAAAACTGCACGTGGATGTTTACCGCAGCTGCCTTCATAGTAACGGGACACGGAGAGCGGCCAGATGGTCAAGGCTGAAGGCTGCAGCCACTGATGGTGTGTTCCCTCCAGGGACCGCGGCTCAGCAGGAAGCGAGGTTCATCGGTAAACGCAGCCTGGACCCACCTCCAGTTCCTCCAAGTCCCTCCTGTTTGACTACATTGACATAATGTCCTTGAAATGGCAAAATTATAGAAACGGCAGCTAGGTGAGTGGTTTCTGGGGACAGAGGACACGGTGGGGGCTCGGGGGCCATGGGTGTGGCTGCAAAAGGGGGAGGGACATTTGTGGGAGTGGAAATATTCTCGTCATGACACATCACGGTCGCCACCCGGGTGCCAATCCCACACTGTAGTTTTGTGAGATGTTTGTATTCAGGGCAACAGGTGAAGACTACAAGATGTCTCTAGGATTTCTTTCTTTTTTTAAAAATTTTTATTTATTTGAGAGGTAGAATTACAGAGAGAACAGGAGACAGAAAGTTATTCCATCCACTGGTTCACTCTGCAAAAGGCCGTAACATCCAGAGCTGGGCAAATCTGAAGCCAGGAGCCAGGGACTTCTGGGTCTGCCATGTGGGTGCAGGGACCCAAGGACTTGGGTCATCTTCCACTGCTTTCCCAGGCCATAGCAGAGAGCTGGATCAGAAGAGGAGCAGCCGGGACTCGAACCAGCACCCATATTGGCTACCAACACCATAGGCGGAGGCTTAGCCTACTATGCCACCACACCAGCTCCTCTATTATTTGTTATTGCCACCTTCAAATCTATAGTTATCTCAGCACAGAAAGATAATTACAGCAATAATAATATTATTATGGAAATTTGTAGGATTACTAATAGGTCGTGCGGGCTCCTATCACTTCTAACACGCAGTGACCCTGGTCCCCATGCCATGGAGTGCTCACTGGAGGTTTGGGACTCCTCCGTGAGGGGCACCCGGATGTCTACCACCACTTCAATTCTTGGGATGCCCCTCATCAGCCTGAAATGTGGGAAAGGCCGGGAGGAAGCCCCCACCTCTCTCGCTCTACTGCAAAATCTGATTTAGCCCTTGCCACAGAATCCCAAGATGGAGACGCAAGCCAACATGAAGCCACTCTGCACAGCCTCCGCGCAGCCCAGACTCAGCCTCCTGTGGCCACGTGGGAAACTCTCGCGTCTCCGGACAGAGGGGCCCGTGGGTCGGCACAGCGGTCTGGGGAGCCCTCAGGACAGGGCCCGCTAGCGTGTGACTCGGGAGGCTGGGCAGTCACTTCGGCTTCCTTATTCCAGAGGACTGATTATGGATCAGCTGGCAATATCTTTGGGACCTAGGAACTCTGCGTAGTTCAGCTGGTGACGTATTTTTAGTATCAACAGGAAAGCATAGCCCAGGTTTTGCAAACTTTTTCTCACTCTGTGGAACTGTTTGTGGATTTGTGTGTGCCCACTGGTCATCCATTTGTTTATTTGACAAACGCTGGCTGGATATTAACAATACGGCCTTCTGACCTCATATTATCACACACGGTCTTGAACTTGCACATCCAGATTTTTTACGTAGGGCTTACGTTTTTGGGAAACAATCATCCCAATAGTGAGAAACAGACGCAAGGTAACAAAGATGTCAAACGCTCCTGATATCCTGCACGCATAGACGTGACCTCAGATCCCGGGCGGGGGCCGTTACAGGGTGAAGGGAGCAGACCCCGGCCCACAGCTGCGCTCACCAAACGAAGGGGCCAGGGCCGGCTTGTGTCACATTTTTATTTCAAAAGCTTCCCTGTGGTGACTCCACATTTGCTGGGTTTCATTTTCAAATGAGACCTCTGGTGTGTGTTAAATCTCCTAAATTCTTTTTATTTTGATGACTATTATCATTACTTTTATGGCTACTTTTTCTACAAATGTAGAATTGGTTAAAATGTCCTCAAATTCTGCCGGACTTGACATGCTTGTGCTGAAAAATGCATGCAATGATTAACTAATACATGACCTGCTTTGTCTGTGGTTATATTCAATTTCCTGTTTATGTAAAAGTGTGTGTTCTGTGCAATAATTTTATTTAGTTTCTTATTCATTTTCTCCTTCCTTATCAACATTTAATTTAATCCACCACTCGGAAATTTTCACGGACCCATTTTTCTCCTTCCTGGACCAAACTTGCTGGAGTTGAAGTGCTGTTTCCCTGTCACCTCCCACAGAAGTCGTCATGTGGCGAGATGCTAATGGGATTTGACGGATGAAGGGCACACAGGTGTATCATCCAGCTCGGATTGGCAGCTCTCTGCCCTGCACCACACACACGCGCACACACACGCACACGCACAGCCAGGCCTGATCAGACTTCCATTTGGTTGAACTTGGCAATGATTTTGAAATGTTGACAACTGTCAAATTAAGATCACCCAAGCCATTTCACAGGCTCAGATTTGGATGCAGGTCTCAGAACAGAAGGAGAGAGCGGCTGGCTACTGCCCAAGTGGCTTCACCATCGATCATCCAGTTAGCTGCGCTTCCGGAGACGAGGGAACCCAGTGCGGGGAGGTCGGCTCGCGGCTCTGGAAGGCAGCTCTGAGCCCGGCATTGAAAACACGCAGGGGGAGCGTGGCTGGGCTCGGTTTCTCCTCCCTCGTCTGTCCTGCCTCCTCTCTGTCTCTGTCCCCTTCTTCTCCCTCGCCCGGGAGGCACATTCCTGTCTTTTGGTGCTGCGTGGTGCGGTGGGATCCCGGCTCTCGCATTCCCTGGGGGGCTGGGTTGCCCGTGCTCTGCTGGTGTTGTTTCCCATCGTGTGTTTCAAGGTTATGCCCCCTTTGCGTTGTCAGTCCCCGTGAAAAGGCTCGCTTGTTTATCCTCTTCTTGATTGTACTCTTCGTAGGAGCGATGCCCGCACGCTGTCGGCTTTGGTAGGCATCTCGGCTCCCAGCACAGCGGTCTGCGGGGTCCAGCGCCTTGGCCAGGGACGCCCGTGCTTGGGAATACGCAGATATTAAGTGCATGAGAATGAAACAGCATCTTCTCTGAGAATTCAGCTGGTGTTCGCTGACTTGCCGTCGTCATCGTCCTTTGTAGGGTTTGCTGTGTTGTCTCTCAGTAAACTCACTCAGCTGACGTTTTGCTGGATCCTTTTAGTTACAAAACGCACCGCTCGGGCTCTGAGCGACGTCCAGTTGACCACCCAGAAGTCGCCTGTGTGCTTCGTGCAGGACGCTTACAGCGTGGGTTGGGAAGCTGCGGCCATCGGCACTTTCCCAGGTCCGTTGATCCAAGGCAGCGGTCCCAGTATCTTCGAATCAAGCGAGCAGAAGAAATGAAACCCACAAACGAGCGTCCCCAGCTAAACCAGAGCAACCAAGGTCCGAGCCAGAAGCCGGTCCAGTCACACTCTTTTTTAAATCACCTCATTTATTTGAAAGGCAGACTTACAGAGAGGGAGGGAGAGAGAGGGGCGGAGGTCGTCCATCGGCTGTTCACTCCACACATGCCCCAGGAGCTTCCTCTGGGTCTCATGTATAGTTGCAGGAGCCCAAGCACTTGGCCATCTTCCACTGCTTTCCCAGGCCGTTAGCTGGGAGCTGGATTGGAAGTGGAGCGGCAGGGACTCGAACCGGTGCCCTCATGGGATGCCGGTGTTGCAGGCAGTAGCTTTCCCCGCTACGCCACAGCGCCAGTCCCTGGTAATGCTCTCAATGAGCTGAAATCTCAGGCCTCCGTGTACCTGACGGAACAGCCCTGTGGTCAGTCTGGGTCCCCTGCGTGTGGAGTGAACACGCCTCCTGGTGGGCGGTCGTGAGCCCTCGCCACGTCTGGAGCTCGGGGAATTCCCTTTGTAGGTGTGGATTGGAAGCTGCCCGGATGACGGGACATAAAATGTCCACATAATTGCTTAAAAGCAGGGCGTGTGGTTGAAGAGCAGCATCAGGCAGTAACGTGGACGCGTCGAGTGGCTGTGCTGGGAGACACCGTCACATGCCCCCTGCGTGTGGGACACAGGGCGGGACGCAGCCCACGGGCGCCGCCGCCCCTCGCATGCCAGCTGGTGTGAGGGACCCTGACGCCACACACCCCTGCCTCAAGTCTGACCTTGACTTTCAGAGCTTGAACAGGGCCGAGGATTTCCTTGAGGCACCAGCTACTGGATTTTCTTTTCCTGCATTTGGGAGCCAGCGCCATAGCCAGCCAGGAAGGCCCAGGATAGAAACAGGGCGTCTTAGCTCAGGCCGGCCATGCAGTGCCTCGTGCCAGGGCAGTGGGGCGGAAGGACGGAATGTCAGACACACCAGAAGCTGCTGTTGGTGACCGTGCTAGACATCAGCCCGGGAGCCACCGTCTGCACAGACCAGTGCGTAACTGTTTTCTCACTCTGTTTTGTGCAGTGCACGACCTGAACCACTGCTGTGGGGCCTCAGGGTGGGACGAAGCCCTCTGCTTGGAGCTCAGCAGGCCTTGTCCCTAGAGGCACCGGCTCCTGCCCTTCCACAGCTAGGCTAACCTGCTCCTGCCCAGAGGGGCAGGATTACCGCAGGCTGATGAGAGAGAACTGGAGTTGGTGGCAGGGCTGACCCTGAGGTTCTTGGTGTGTGGGACGCAAGTGTGTTCTCTCTCTTTCCAATATTCTCTGTTGGGAAAAAAATCGGTGATGGTGATGTCCCCAGTCCTCACATTGGCAGATTGTCTTCAAGGTGAATTACGCTGTTGTGATAACACCTAGAATGGGAGCCTCGGCACTGGGCAGGTGGGCGCGCCAAGGAGGCTGGAACTGGGCCCCGATGCCGTGTTCAGGAGGTCAGGTTTAAAGGGGGCTGGCCTTGAGGTCACGCAAATCCGCATCTCTTTGGGTTCATGAGCGGGTGTGGGAACTCCCCGTATCCCTGCCTCACAATTTGTGTTTTGTAAAGTTAAAATTAAAAGAGATACAATGCAAGAAATTAAAAACAATGTAATACATATTTAAACTACAAATAAGGAAGCGTATTGTGCCCTGCTTTAATGAAATAGCGGAGTCCCTCACAGATTCATGGAAGAATGGGATTAAAGAGAAAACTTGGTTTTGTTGCTGCAAATTTTTGAAATCCCCCAATAGATTCTTCATGATCTGCATTTTCCACAAAGACTCCTGGTCCTTTTACAGTTTTCCCCACCACCAGGGACGCGGGAAGTGTCCAGAGTCGGAAGTCCTTGCTCAGGGACCTCCACACCGTGAGAAGCAGCGCGAGGGCTGGGAGCCGCAGGAGTGGGGGACAGGAGTGTGCACCTGCGTCCCGGCCCCCGCTCTCTGTGCCTGGACGAGGGCGCGCGCTGACCGACGGCGCCTCTCCTCTCCTCCTCGGCAATGCTCGCATACAGGGTTCAGGGCTCACCACAGTTGCCCGCTACACTGGAGAAGAGTCTGTGTGTGTGTGTGAATGAAGGATAGGACTGCAGTTTCCCAGCAAACTCGCCCTGGGTGGGAGGGAAGCTGGCAGGCCTGCGGACCGCGAGGCCAAGCCCAGCAGGGAAGGCGAGGTTCGGGTGGGCGCATTCGTGGGTCCTGGCAGCAGCTCGCAGAGTCCCAGATGTCTCCTGGCTGATGGATGAGTAGTGACAGGGCTGGATGCTCTCGGACAGCTTGTGCGATCACAGCGGAGGTTTGAGGAGCGGCTGTCACGGGCTCCAACCACAAGATGTCACTAGCACTGCTCGCTGCCCGCTGTGTGGTGATGGCGCGTGGCTGCTCCTCCAAGGAGCCGGTTGCCTGCGATTCTCCAGTACTCGGTTCTTAGTGAAGGTGAGGACGCACACAGGGGCCCCTTTCTTGTCTAAACTCATGCAGATCACAGTATCACTTACGAATGCGCGGGTACCCTGTAGGTGCAGGCAGGGGAGCCGTGAGCAGGGTGACGGGGATTCACAGATGGCGCCGGGAGGAGCACACGCAGGGGCTGCGGTCACCAGGGATGCACCGGCGGCTTGCGTTTCCAGGCACAGGAGCTGAGCGAGTTTGCTGCCAACACCGTGGCGGGGAAGGGCGTGCCGGCTGTTGCCATTCAAACACAGCCCAAACGCCCGTCCTCAGCCGGGGCTCCCTCAGTGCCACCAGGAGCTGTCCCTCTGCCTCCTTTAAAAGGATTGATTGATTTGAAAGGCAGAGCGAGAGAGCAAGAGCGAGAGAATCTTCCATCTGCAGGTTCACTCCCCAATGACTGCAATAGTGGGGGCGGGGCCAGGCTGAAGCCGGGAGCCTGGAGCTCCATCCGGGTCTCCCACAGGGGTGGTGGTGGTGGGGGGGGACAAGCACTGGAGCCGTCATCCAGCACTCTCCCAGGTACGTTAGCAGGGAGCTGGATTGGAAGCGGAGCAGCTGGGACTTGAACTGGCGCTCCTACATGGGATGCCGGTGTGGATGCCAGTGTCACAGGACGCACCAGGACAGGGCCTCGCCCGCGACCTCTTGAGTTCCCCTATGCGGGCTGCTTTTCTCATGGGCGTCCTCCCAGCCCATTCCTTGGGATGTCACTCCCGAGCCCCCACTCCCGCCCCACCATGCTCTGGCCTGCTGGTGTCACACGCAACACCCAGCGATGCCTGGTCTCCTTACGCCCCCCACCCCCGCCAGCATGAATCTCACATTTTTTGCACCAAAGTAAACTCATCTCTTAATTCCGTTCTCCACAAGCTTTTTGAAGACCACCCGTTGATCTGGGGCAGTGTGCAGCTTGTGGTTCTGCCCCCTCTCTGGCCGCCCCCTCCCCGGGGTAGCAGGACAAAGATGGCGAGGGGTTGAACTCGTCAGGCTCGGCAGGGGATCGTGGTCCTGCCTGGATGACGTAAATGGCGATCCCCGCCAGTCACATCCATCGTCCGTGCAAACTTCCTCGGCCCCAACGAGGGGTGAACCAGTGAACAGAGAGAGAGGGAGAGGCAGAGAGAGAGAGAGAGGTCTTCCATCCGCTGGTTCACTCCCCAGATGGCTGCAACAGCTGGAGCTGCGCCAATCTGAAGCCAGGAGCCAGGAGCTTCTTCCAGGTCTTACGTGTGGGTGCAGGGTCCCAAGGACTTGGGTTGTCTTCCACTGCTTTCCCAGGCCACAGCAGAGAGCTGGATTGGAAGTGGAGCAGCTGACACTTGAACTGGCGCCCATATGGGATGCCTGCACCACAGGTGGCGACTTTACCCGCTATACCACAGTGCTGGCCCCTGGTATAAGAGCTTGAAATGGAGTCTGAGTGTCAGTGTGCATGGGTGGCACTGGATTGGATCTGCAGGCAGCAGCTGCTGCTGTGGTCCAGGTGTGGACCCAGGAAGGTGTGGGCCTGGCAGTGCTGGTCACAATGAGACACTTGAGAGCTGCAGCCTTCAGGGCTGAGGTTTGGTTGGGCGTGGAGTGCGGGTGCAGAGGCTCGAGGGGAGAACCTTCGGGTCTCAGCACGTGGGTGGGGTCAGAGCCAGTGGGCAGGACGTGATCACGCACGGCGTCAGTGCACTGGGATGGGGGTCTGGTTAATCACGGTTTCTGGGGACCTAGGGTGAAGACCACAACACCTGAGCCAAGAATTAGGGGGACGGGTGAGCTGGGCTTTAGGGTTAACCAAGGGGAGGGTTTTCAGCAGCGGTGCCTGGCTCACGGCACTAGACACATGCTCGGGTACCGTCCCGTGAACCTGCTAACCTACACACAGCACAGACCCAGGTTTCTCTTGCTTTCGATTGAATGGATTGGATTTTTCAGGAAGTGATGGTGGGGCGTGGTTTGAGTTAAAGCCATAGGTGAGCTCACAGGACACGGTGACCCCTGGAAATGGGGAGTTGTTGGTGACAAAGCACTGTTAGCAGTCCCGAGGGCAGGTCATAGCTGCTAGCTTGCTAAGTGTGGACGTACATACAACGCAGGTTGGGTGTCTACAGCTTTGGGAGGTGATTTGAAAATTGTGTTCTTGTTGACTGCTACGTGGGAGCCATGCTCTTCAGATGAGCGTGTGAGCCCAATGGACACTCTAGTCTGTGACCAGGGACGTGGTGAGAATAGCGGCAGTCTTGGCGAGATCTGCACTGGTGACAGTGGCATGGATGAAGTGAACTATCAGTGACTTCTAATTGAATGTTAGTCTTAAAAAGTGAACTCTGTGACTTAACTTTGATTGGCACCCCAGTACTCTCGCGTGGGTGAGGAGTGACCTGGTACGCAGCTGTGAGTTCCTGGGACGCATCAGGGCATCTTGAAGGGCCAAGGGTGATTTTAGGACAGGGGAGAGAGTTTGGGCTCTGATTGCAAGCAAGCTCGCTTTTGAATTCTTGCTCTTTCTTGGCTATGCAACTCTGAGTGCTTTGCCAAAAACTCTGAACCTCACATCCGTCATCCGTAAGACAGCAACAGCATTACTTACCTCAAGCTGGGGGCAGAGGTGAAAGGGAGGAAGAGTGGGGGGTGCCTGGGGTAGCCGCTGCTTCCCAGCAGGTGCGCCTAAGTCACTGCTCCAGAGAAACCATCCAGAATGTTGACTGAAGACCAGCTTACACATGGAATGATGCTGTAAAAAGAATACAGAATTTGGAGATGCAGACCCAATTCTGCGCCGATTCACGGAGCAGGGAGATCTTGGGTGTTATGTTTGCTTCTCGGTGGTGCCTGGGCCACCACGCTGGCTCGGTGGGGTTGATGCAGGCGGGGGGCGCGGGGGCTGACGAATCACTGAATTTATATCACACGTAAACTCGGCGGAACCAGACTCACGCTGCTTGCTGCTTTTTGCTTACGTTGGAGTTCTCTGTGGCGTTTTCATCATGGAGAAGAGGCAGTGGTTGGTTCCCGTGATGCCAGGGATGCCAGGGTGGGCACACTAAGTCCCTCGAGTGTCCAGGGCCGGCCTGTGTGGCACCTGGAGCTCCTGATCTCACCTGTGGTCCTGAGGCCTCCCTGGCCCTGCCCCGTTCTTACGTGTTTCCTCTTCCTGGTTGAACTGCCTGTCTGCCGGTCCCCAGTGGCTTTAATTGTATGTGCCACATTTTTGACACTTGCTCGTACAGACTTGTGCGGCTGCTCCATCTAGAATGTTCTTCGGTCTAAGGCGTGTGCAGGGCCCTTGCACAGCTCTCTGGTCAGCCGGCGTTGACCTGTAGCAGGAGCTGAGTGTGTGCGACCTTCAATGCAGGACAGAGCGCAGGCTGGCACGGCGACCTTGCCCAGGGAGCTGGGCCCTCTCGGCGAGGCTGAGGCTGGGGAGAAGTGGAGTCGCTCGGGCTGACGCAGGCGTTGAGTGGGAGACTGCAGGGAGCCCTTCCCACAGGAGCTGGGCGTGCCTGGGAAGAACCCAGGCTCCAGTGAATCCCAGAGCCCCCAAACCGCTTCTGGGGCCACACTCACGCACTTGAGCATGGCTGGTGCCACGTGTGGGCGTGAAGCTGGCGGGACGCACGGGCCCGCTCTGCTGGGAGCTGCAGGATCGGAGCTGGCCCCAGCCCTCCGGGGCTCTCGCTCCAGCTCCCTCATTCCTCTTAGTGGCTTGGCTCTGAATTTTCCAGCATGAGCAGACACGGCAGAGCCGAGCCTTCTTCCAGGGGGACACACTTGCTTGTTCTTCACAGGTAAGCATTAAAGATTAACGCTGGATGTGAAAATCCTGTTAGGATGAGGTTCCCCCTCCCTCCCTCTCTCCGTTCTTTTTCTGCTTTGTTTGTCAGTACTGCAGGAAATGGAGAATGAGTGGCGGTGCCACCGGCCTCTGCTTTCCAGACTGGAGTCACAGGGAGATCAGGAGGCTCCGCCTGCTGAGGGCGGGGCTGGCACGGGGTCTGCTCCAGTCCCCGCCCCCAGCTCCTCTCCACGTAGACATGTCTGTGATGCAGGCCCAGGGCAGCCGGGCCTCTCCTGCAGCCACGGGAGCTGCAGCTTTCCCCGTGGGCTTTGCAGGGCTTTATTCTCCTCCTCCTCCTTCTTTTTCTTCTGCAGATTTGTTTGTTTATTTGAAAGGCAGAGCTACAGAGAGGGGGAGACCCGAGAATCTTCCATCAGCTGGGTCACTCCCCCAGTGACCCCAATGGCTGGGCTGTGCTAGGTCGAATCCAGGAGTTTCCTTAGGGTCTTCCACGTGGGTGCAGGGACCCAAGCACCTGGGCCATCTTCTACGGCTTTCCTGGGCCATAGCAGGGAGCTGGATTGGAAGTGGAGCCACTGGGACTCAAACTGGTGCCCGTATGGGATGGAATTGGGCACCACTGACAACAGCCTCCCCACCAAAGGCTGCTGGCACTTAGGTCGGATGCATGTGAAGCTTGGAACTCATCTTGGCCTCACAGTGCAGGGGGTCTGTGCTGAAGTCGGGGGATGGGGGGCCGGGGCCGCGCCCTGGGTGCTCTCCTGACATGCGGGTAGCCCGGCCACTGGAGAGCATCCTGGCCAGCACCCCCACAGCGTGGCCCTCCCCAAGGAGGACCTGGCCAGGGACATCGGACCCCATACATCAGGGCTGCTCTGGTTAAACCAGGTAGGATGGCAAGTCGGCTATTAGCTGCCTGTGGTGATGCAGATACTAATTGTGAGACAGATACACTCCTCCGAGATCCATCACCAGTTGTAAGGGGTAGCAGCTGTTGGATCCAGGGAAAAAAAGGAAAAAAAGGAGAAGAAAGGAGGATCCAACGTCACAATATCTGTCTTCTCTTTCCTCCTGCACAAAAGCTCTCGGATTCTCCTGCTCTCTATAGACAATGGCTCACAGCAGGCGGGTCAGCCGGCACGAGGGCGCCCCTGCTTCGAGTTCACTCTGGGGGCAGGGGGAGGCAGCTGGAGAAACAGGGAGCCCTTCTCTTCATGGGGGGATGGCGGTGGCGGCGTGTTTAAGATGGGTTAGGGGTTCAGCCTAGGGGGGGAGGGATCACTGGAAATTGGAGCGGAGACGTAAATTGCACCCTTTGCTCAGGGAGAAGGAGACGCGGCGTCAGGATCTGCAGTAAAGTGGGTGACACTGTTGGGAGCCCTGCAGAGAAGACTGTCCAGGAGCGTTCGGTCCGGAGGCTGGGTGCCGGCCAGAGCCGGCCGGGGGCGTGGCTGCGCCCAGCCCCTCTCCCCTGTCCTGGCTGCATGGTTTCCATCCTCTCTGGTTTGAAGCAGGCACATTGTTGCTGGATGGCGCTCAGGGAAGCAGGGAGAGCTGGATCTCCGGGGTTGCTGTCCTGCAGATGTTTGCTTGCAACAATGCCTCACAGCATGTTTGTTCCACTTCTAAATCCTGTCTCGGCAGAACGGCCATGGGAACAGGCGCCCTCCAACCCGTGCCTGCCATGGGGAACAGGCGCCCTCCAACCCGTGCCTGCCATGGGGAACAGGCGCCCTCCAACCCGTGCCTGCCATGGGAACAGGCGCCCTCCAACCCGTGCCTGCCATGGGAACAGGTGTCCTCCAACCCGTGCCTGCCATGGGAACAGGCGTCCTCCAACCCGTGCCTGCCATGGGGAACAGGCGCCCTCCAACCCATGCCTGCCATGGGGAACAGGCGCCCTCCAACCCATGCCTGCCATGGGGAACAGGCACCCTCCAACCTGTGCCTGCCATGGGGAACAGGCATCCTCCAACCCATGCCTGCCATGGGGAACAGGCGCCCTCCAACCCATGCCTGCCATGGGGAACAGGCGCCCTCCAACCCATGCCTGCCATGGGGAACAGGCGTCCTCCAACCCATGCCTGCCCGTGGGGAACAGGCGCCCTCCAACCAGTGCCTGCCATGGGGAACAGCATCCTCCAACCCGTGCCTGCCATGGGGAACAGGCGTCCTCCAACCCAGCCTGCCATGGGAACAGGCGTCCTCCAACCCGTGCCTGCCGTGGGGAACAGGCGCCCTCCAACCCATGCCTGCCATGGGGAACAGGCGCCCTCCAACCCATGCCTGCCATGGGGAACAGGCGCCCTCCAACCCATGCCTGCCATGGGGAACAGGCGCCCTCCAACCTGTGCCTGCCATGGGGAACAGGCACCCTCCAACCCGTGCCTGCCATGGGGAACAGGTGTCCTCCAACCCGTGCCTGCCATGGGGAACAGGCGCCCTCCAACCCATGCCTGCCATGGGGAACAGGCGCCCTCCAACCCGCGCCTGCCATGGGGAACAGGCGCCCTCCAACCCATGCCTGCCATGGGGAACAGGCGCCCTCCAACCCGCACCTGCCATGGGGAACAGGTGTCCTCCAACCCACACCTGCCCGTGGGGAACAGGTGTCCTCCAACCCATGCCTGCTCGTGGGGCCCAGAGCCACCAACTTCTCAGGAGACCCCACCCCATCTCCATTCCCACTTGAGCTGCTTGTCCGTCTGCTTCTCCATGTCCCTAAAAATCCCACCAACCTCAGAACGGACCAAGATCCCTTTGCCTCGCACGGGGCGAGTGTAAGAGCTTTCCCCCACCCCACTGATCCCCGTGTCGCCATAAATAAACCTGCAGCATAATGCCCACGACCGAATCCTCTATGTTCATGCAGAATGTATCGGGAGCTGAGTGAAGTTGTATGGAGAATTAGAGGCCCTTCTTGCTCTGTCTGTGTGCCCTGTCTGTGTGCTCACCGGCCAGGTAAGGGGGTCCCCCAGGGGAGGCCCCCTGCCTTGGATGCGCTGTCAGGGTCGGGGTTGACAGGGGCACTTCTGTGAGTATGGGTGTGTGCAGTGTGGGTGAGCGACGCCCAGCGCCACGGCTCTCGCAGGGTGCACAGGGGTCTAGAGACAGCAGAGCGGCTGTGGTGCTTCTCCCCGACCAGAGGCTGTCCCTGGCGATCAGGTTCACCCTTTGTGCCTGGCATGCAGCGGCTGTAAAAATGGAGACCCTGACCAGCGTGGCGGCACCCACTCCCGAGAGATGTGCTCTCTGGCTCGGCGTGAAAATCACAGGCATGTTGGGGTGGACGTCTTGACACTTGGAAATCACGGGTGAGCTTGGTAACATGCAGGGAGGTGTGAGCCCAGCGTGCCGGGCCCGGGGGCCCAGGCATTTGTTACGTGCGCCATCGCCCTGTAATTAGAGCAGCCCTGGGCCTGTGGTTCGTCGTGCTGCACACACGTGTAGTGTGCGGGGCGGTGGTGTGTGCTGCACGGGGCGCTCCGGGCACGACTCCCTGAAACACGGGTTCTGAGGAGCTGCCTCCAGGACCCGGCATTTCTGACGGGTCTGTGACTCCTTTATCGAGCTGTCTTGTGTGCCACTAGGATCGCGTTTGCCACACGTGGAAATGCTTGCTGGTGACTGAGTGCCGATTTCTTTGTACCGGGCTGGACCAGAGCGTGAGTGACAGCAGGGAAATGGCGGGGTACTTAACGAGAATCCTCCTCCTCGCGTTCCAGGAGGAACTTCCGTTCCCTCCTTCTTTGGGGAGCAGAGTGGGATCTTTGTTTTTCTGGCGGTAAACGGTGGATGTGTATGTCCCTGGCGAGTGCGGAGCCCTCGGCGGCTGTGACCACCGTGGGCCTGGGGTCTCCTGGGAGGTGGTGCCGCACGGGCCGCGGCACCTCAGCCTGCCCTGGCCTGGCAGACTTCCCAAACCAGAGTGCCTTCCATTCCAGAGCAGTCTGTGTAGGGGTCCCGTTGGCAAGGGGCAGTCACTGGTGTGTAAGTCTCTGCGTGCACAGTGTGCGTGTGTGTGTGTGTGTGTGTGTGCCCTCACGTTCAAGTTCACGTCCTCAAGTTCATGGTCAGAGCTGCAGCAAGCCAGTGTCCTGTCCCTCCTCCACCTCCGCGTCCTCTCAAGGGTTCAGCACGGGGAGGACCCGGGTTTCCAGCCGTGGACGGGCCCTGTGGGTGCCAGGGAGGCTGGGATTCCGTTACGAGGGGCACGGTCACCTGCATTCAGCTGCTCTGTGGCGGCTGCCAGCCGGGATCGCTGCTCCGGTGATACGGCTCTGTTCTCGCGGCAGCCACTGGAGACCTCCGGGGTGGAGAGGCAGCAACCTGGGGTGAGTTCCGATGAATTCTCCCCGGAGGATGGCGGAGGACCACTCGCTCGCGATTCGTCACGCACGGCTCCTGGGAGAGCTCGCTCATGCTTCATTCCAGGCGTTAGGAAGGCGGCGCGCCGTGCTCCTCTCTGGAGCACACACGTGGCGCCAAGCAGCGGTTCACATGTATTTGCAAGATGAAACTAAGCGATGCTTTTCCAAGAGAAGTGCCTGGTGACCGTTATAAATTCGTGGCTCTTCACTGTACCCATCGAGCGGATGTGGGAAAGAGGCGACAATCCAGCTCGCTGACTGCTCTGGGTCTGAGCTTCTGCATCTCATAGCCCACGAGCTTCAGGCTCGCAGGTTAGTGATTACCACGATTACAGATGGAAGTAACACAAAATGTGCGTCTCCACTTTTTCACAGGGAAAAGAATACAGGCACTGAATCGCCCCTCTCCCACTCTCTCTCTTTCTTCCGTCCCTTGAGGAACTGTTGGTCTCTTTAATCAGCTGGGTTTTGCTGTCTGTGTGCTTGGAGGCCATCATTGCATTCACATTTTCTCCTGAGCTTCAATACCCTGCACCTGCCTGCTCCCAGCCTGCGGGGAAGGCGTGAGCCCGATGATGGTGAGCCCGCCTCCTCCCGGCCACGCCGGCCTCCTCCCGGCCACGCCGCCTCTGTGTGTTGTTCATAGTGCCATCTCCAGAGCAGGTCCTGTCTGAGCGTGGGAAGGCACCCTGGTTTGCATAGTTCTGGCAACGTCAGGAGGCAGAACGGCCAACAGCTGGGTTGTCATCCCAAACCCGCTGGTCTGTGCCTGGTGGACAGGATGGCCCCGCCGCGTGGCCTCTCCAGCACTGGGACGGAGGGCTCGCCCTAAGCAGGAGGCCTCTGGGCCTATTGTATTTTTGCTGGAGGTACAGATAACTGAGTTCTCTCAGCCAGATACTCCGAAGCCTGTTTACAAAACTGTAAGAAGAGGACAGACGTGGAAAAACACACAAGAAGTGCGTAGTCAATGTCATAAGAATCTCATCAGATTTCCAGGAAGCCCGAGGTACAGGAAGCTGGTCAGCTCGAATTCCGCCATCTTCCGCGTTCTCCATGACTCCTGCCCTCTGCACATTTCAAAATCCCAACCTCTTCCGAGATCCTGGAAGTGCGAGGACGGCACTGCGGTGGAAGCACCCACTCTTGTGCGTGGCTTAGTGGACAGGAAGGCGGTGGTTTCGCCTCGGCCTCCGTTTCCGTGGTGTTTGGGGCATGTGCTTTTGGTGCACACGCATGGCAGCTGGATTGACACGAGGGGCCCTGATGGCTCCACCGGGTCAATAAAACACGCACCAGGAAGGATTTACACAACACACGGTAATGGCTTCTTCGGAACTGCTATGGTCTATTGGGTCAGTAATAATCCACTTTTTTAAAGAGTGACAAAATATGAATTTATACAGCAGCCGGTAATGGCTCCTGATCTGCCAGGTAAATGATATGAATGTGTGGTGTTTCCGTGTGCCATGCACCTGCACGGCGCTGGGGAGCACCTCGGGGCGAGACGGGCACAGGCGGCCGGCGTCAGCACCCCTCCCAGCACGGACGGGAACGGCCACTGCAGCTGGGGAGAGCGCGATGTTTGTTAACACCCAGTGGTCTAATGCCACGATTTACATTTCACCTTTAATTGACTGTGTCTTGATAAATACGCTGGATCACTTGCACCAACGTAAACTGTTTTCCCTAAAATGAAGTTATTTTCATTCCAAACTATATTTTAGATACCTTGATTGCACAATTTTGTGGTGGGTTGATGCACAATATTCAATTCGCGTGTGCTGTGTATAAGTAAACCTCTGTTCTGTGTATTTATAATTTCTCTTTTCTTCTGTGTTATGAACATAGGTGTTCCTGAGTACCTGGTGAGCAAATGCCCGATTCTTTCCAGCAGGTGGAGGCATGCCGCAAGGAGCGCCGAGAGAAACCAGCGGTGCTCCCCGGCAAACACTGGCATTTAGGGCGAAACAGAAGAGCCACAAGAAAGGGAAATTAAACGAACAGTCTGCAGTGTGACAGTTTTACCTAATAAAGGATATAGAGCAAAGCTATGTCACGGACTCTCCTTTCTATAAACATTGGTCGCTCTTGGCTTTCTTACAATTGGACATTTTTCCCAGAAGAGATGCTGGTGAATTATTTAATAAATAAAATCCATTAAGACAACCAGGGTCAGAGATAGCCTCCCCGATCTCCTCCACGTAAGGGCAGCAATACGTGCCTACTAAGAACTGTTAGATATGCGTAGTGGGTTCACACACACATACACACGTGCACAGACTCACTATGCAGATGCAGAGACACATGCACACACGCACACGTATACACACGCTCACACATGTACACAGATGCATGCACACACAGACACACAGACACACACATAGAGAGACACGCACAGGCACACAGACACACATGCACACACACGTAGACACACAGACACACACACAGTGCAAAACTCCAGGCACCAGCTTGTCTCATTTTATTCATTGCAGGCTATGCATTTCACTCATTGGGCCAGAACCAGTGGTTTATCTGGTTTTTCCATTTGTGTGTTGCGGTTGGTGTTTTAGGAGAAAAAAAAACCTAGGAAACGCAAGCACAGACTGACCAGCAACATCTCCACCTAAAAATGTGCGTCTTCTTCAAGTCGCGACTTCTCTCAGAGATGGCAGCCCACCCCCATTTCTCGGGGAGGTTACCTTGCGCGACCAGAAGTGCCGGTTGGAACGGTGTACGGGGGAGGACTTGGGTGCTCCCCCAGCCACTGCGTGACGGCGGGATTGGGCAGTCACGGGGCCGGGCTTCCCGAGCGAGCAGCGGGCGGCTGGTGTCTGTTTCCCGCGGTATCTGCCATCTGCACTATTGACTGGTTTATCGGGCGGCAGGTATCTCTATCGGTCTATCTTGAATTGTCATCCAACAGAAGATTAAACGCTGCCTGCCTCCTCCTTGTGATTTTCAGTCTTCGCATCATGAAGTTTTCAATCGCAGTTCAGCTCTGTGCATTTAGCGCAAGGAGCCGCGGGCACTTATCTCCCTGGTGCAGGGACTTCGCGCGGGCTCACCTCTAACAGTTCCAGATAGCTCTGGGCGAGCCTGCCCACACGTGGGCTGGGAGGTGGCACCCACGTCTGCTCCTGGCCCAGGAACAGCACCCGGAGAGGAATCTGAGTGAAGGGTCAGCGCCGGTTTCCAGAGAAGCCACAGCCTGAGTGGCCGTCCCGCCAGTGTCCTTCCACGGCCTCGCATCCCACAAGGCGGCCGTGCTGGGTCACTGGCTCAGGCCAGCCCGTGCCCCCGAGCCCGGTCACTGGCTCACCCGGCCCCACTGCTGCTGTGGTCTGTGAGCGGCTCACGATGCCCAGCTGCTCCTGGACACAGGCTCTCTGTAACCCAGACCTGGGTGTCCCTGCTTGTTGAATTGATCTGGAGAGAGAGCAAGAGAGAGAGAGAGAGATGGTGGATAGATTGATAGGTGACAGATGATAGATTGATCGATGATGGATAGATTGATAGGTGACATGATAGATTGATAGATGATGGATAGATTGATAGGTGACAGATGATTGATAGGTGATGGATAGATTGATAGGTGACAGGCAGATGATAGATTGATCGATGATGGATAATTGATAGCTGATGGATAGATAGATAGATACATGATGGATGACAGATGAAAGATGATGGGTACATGATGGATAGATGATAGATGATGAATAGATAGATGATAGATAAATTGATGACAGATGATAGCTATTTAGATAGCTAGCTAGCTATTTAGATAGATAGATAGGATAATTGTTCCACCTGTGTGGTGTATAAGTTGGGAGACCATTTGGAAGTCAGGGGACATGATGTTTGGCCGCTGGAAACCTTGTTAATTTTACAGGCTTTCTGTGTACTCCCGACTGGAGAGTTGAAAATTCTAGCATGCTATCTCATGTGGACTTCACAGCTTACATTTTGGGAATGGAGAGGGTGAGGAATTGAGATGGGCCCCTAAATCTACAAGTCATGTGTATTATAGTAGTTTAATGAAATGGATGCATGAAAGGTTATTGATTATTAGTTTTGTCTGGAGGAGGTAATAGAAACGAACAGCATTGGCTGAGCTCCGGTGGGGTGAGAAGTATTTGAGCAGGATAAGGAGAAAGTGGGAGTAATCAGGCGTTTTAGCCAGAGCAGCGCCAGCTTCCAATGTTTGCACGTTTTCCCCACTGGCAAACTGAATATTCTTTCCATTCTTCAGGAGTGAGAAGCATTTCCGGGTTTGCTTTACATTTTTCTGTATCAGCAAATCATGGGCGTTTCCCCCACGACACGCCTAGGGGGCGCTGCAGTTTGAGGATTTTCTGCGCTGTCCTGTCCGTGGCAGAGCTGTTGCACACACACAAACCCATCCAGCCGGAGCCCTGCTAGACGCTCACTCACCACACGCAGATGATTAGGTGAGCGTTTCTCGCATCACAGAATGACACTGATAAAAATATGAGAAATTGGCAAATTCATTTTAGCAACGATTAGAAATAGAACAAAAGTCACGAGAGCGGTTTTCTCTCGCATGGGCTTTCTGAGGCTACGATCTGGGAGTCAACGGATTGGAGTGGACGCCCCGCCCCTCAGTCAGCACCTTCAACGTGAGCAGCATCTGCACTTGGCGTCCTGCGGGAAGTGGAAGTCAACAGTGAGGTCATCGCACTTGAATCTGTTGTATGGGGAATGGAAGGAAGTGCGTCAGATAGCAAAGAGATCAGCGTTGACCTGAATCGCAACAGTAACAAGGATGATTTGAAATTTCAGCAATGACAACGCAGAGGTTGTTTATTAAATTTTAAAATGCTCTCGCATGAAAAAAGTGGGGTTCATTTTCTAGGAAAGTCCTAAATTCGATTCACTTTAAAAGTGACCCACTGCACTGCCTGGCGTATCTGGACATAGAGGGATTCTGAACTCAAACCCGCGTATGGTCAACTTTTAAATCTGCAGGCTGTTGGACCTTGAATTTATCTTCCAAGGCAGCATATGGGGACGGGATATTCAGATTCGAACAATAAGCCACAGTTTTCAGAATGCTGGTAACGCTGCTAATTCCCCACTCGGTTGATTGGGATGCAATGATTTCATGAAAATGTCAGAACAGGTGTATGGAGAAGACATTACGGTGTCGGGATGAGATGAAACAATGTTAATTTGTGTGCGGAATCCACTCCTCTGCCAAGATGAAATAGAGCCCACATTCAGCCATGTTGTGGCTTGGCATGCCGTGTTCCCAGGCCTCGGTGGAAGGCCCCAGAACGCCTGTGCGGTGACAACCCACAGGGAAGAAGATTTATGTCACGCTTCCCGCCTCGGGGCTAAGTACAGAGAGAGGTAGCACTGTTGGAGCTCTTGGGTATCGATCAGAGACACCCGCCTTCCTCCTGCAGTGTGTGTGTGGTGACACCGTCCTGCCCTGAGTGTGTGGTGACACTGCCCTGCCCTGAGTGTGTGGTGTGTGGTGACACTGTCCACTGCAGTGTGTGTGTGTAGTGACACTGTCCTGTCCTGCAGTGTGTGTGTGGTGACACTGTGCTGCCCTGAGTGTGTGGTGTGGTGACACTGTGCTGTCCTGAGTGTGTGGTGTGGTGACACTGTGCTGTCCTGAGTGTGTGGTGTGTGGGGACACTGTCCTGTCCTGAGTGTGTGGTGTGGTGACACTGTCCACTGCAGTGTGTGTGTGTGGTGACACTGTCCTATCCTGCAGTGTGTGTGTGCGGTGACACCATCCTCCTGCAGTGTGTGGTGTGTGGTGACACTGTGTTGTCCTGCAGTGCCATGGTGTGTGGTGACACCGTCCTCCTGCAGTGTGTGTGTGTGTGGTGACACCGTCCTCCTGCAGTGCCATGGTGTGTGGTGACACCGTCCTCCTGCAGTGTGTGTGTGTGTGTGGTGACACCGTCCTCCTGCAGTGTGTGTGTGTGTGGTGACACCGTTCTCCTGCAGTGCCATGGTGTGTGGTGACACCGTCCACTGCAGTGCCATGGTGTGTGGTGACACCGTCCACTGCAGTGCCATGGCGTGTGGTGACACCGTCCTCCTGCAGTGTGTGTGTGTGTGGTGACACCGTCCTCCTGCAGTGCCATGGTGTGCCAGGACGTGGTGGTGCTTTGCAAGACCCACGCGTGCTCATCCCCAGCTCGCACTGGGGATGGGGCAGTAGCCTCCAGGCGCCTGTGTGGATGAGGTGCATGGTTTGGCGCCCCTGCTTTTTGGTAAACTGGTGCATTTTTCTGGTGTGAAATGTCCTTGAGTGTTAACATGTGTTCAACACCTCACTGAGGTCTGGGAGTCTGCATTTGCTGAACAAAGATGAGCATTAATTCCAGTCTGGGTGTTAATTTGGCCGCAATAAAACACTCCAGTAAAACTAACATTTGAACGGGACCCGGCATCCATGAAGGAGCCAGGGATATGAAAGGAAAATAACAATTCTTAGTGCTTTGAAATCTAATGTGTTGTTTTTAAGAGGTCCTTTTTTTCTGCCCCTAGATTTTCCCCAGTCCCTGTTCCCACTTCATTATTTACTGTGCTTGTCTGGAGCTGACCAGCGGGCCTAAAGAACGTCAAGTCCTCACTTCCCATCCAAGAAATAAGACCCTCCCAGGGCCTCCCGAATATTTCTGTTTTCCATTAGCACGGACGCCGTGTGCTGTGATGGAGCAGCCACCAGACTGGCCGCAGGAGGCCTTGGGCTTAGTGTTGGCCTCGAGAGGGGCCGGCTGGTGCACCCTTGAGAAGTTCCTTCTCCGTCCCTTGGTTTATCGTCTGTAGGTTTGGGGCAGCTGTTGTGTCTAGGCCTCCGGGGAGGTCTCCCCTGGTGCTCCCCAGCTGCTGGGCTTCCTAAGGTCAGGCACCCACTGCCGGCATTCAGATGAACGATGTGTGGTGGTGACTGTGTGGGGGCGATGTGGTGCAGGCTACTGTGGCACAGAGGGAGTGTGTGCCTGAGTGTGTGTCAGTGTGTGTGACTTTGTGGTTGTATTTGAGTGTAAGTCTATGGGTGTGTGTGATTCTGTAACTGCTCGAATGTGAGTGAATGTTCAAGTGTGTGTGTGTATAAGTGTGTATATGAGTGTGTATAAGTATGTTGTGTGTATGTGTGAATATGAGTGTGAGTGAATGTACGAGTGTGTTTAAATGTATATGAGTGTGCACAAGAATGTTGTATGTGTGTGAGAGTATGAGTGTGTGAATGAATGTATGAGTGTATATGCGAGTATGTGAGTGTGTATGAGTGTGTGAGTATGTGTGTATGTGAGAGTGTGTATGAGTGTGAGTGTGTGAGCGTGTATAAGTGAGTGTGTGAGTATGAGTGTGTGAGTGTATATGTGAATATGTGTATATGTGTGAGTATATGTGAGAGTGTGTATGTGTGTGTATGAGTGTGTGTGCACGTGTGAGGGTGTGTGTATGAGTGTGTGTGAGTGTGAGAGTATATGTGAGTGTGTGAGTGTGTGTGAGAGTATATGTGAGTGTGAGAACATGTGATTGTGTATGAGTGTGTGTAAGTGTGTGCATGTGTGTGAGTGTGTATGACAGTGTGTGAGCGTGTGTATGAGTGTGTGAGTGTGTGAGAGTATACATGAGTGTGTGAGAATGTGTGAGTGTGTGAGAGTATATGTGAGTGTGTGTGCCTGTGTGTGTGTGTGTGTGTGTAGATGGCCGTGGGCTCCCCTTCGGGGCCTGCTCTGCACCAGGCTTGCATGGTCAGCTCTCAGGCAGTGTTGGAGGGGCCAGCTCCGTGTGCCACAGAGGGGCCCTAGCATTTGTCTTTCCTTAGCGCTATTCCTCATGTGTTTCTTACAGGTGTTCATTCTAGGTGTTCTCTCTTCTTCCTCCAATCTGGGTATTAAAAGTGGTCCTGGGAGACCTGAGTCCAAGGGGATCCCTTCTTGGGGGCCCCCCTCTGTGTCGCCCTCCTTTCTCTGCAGGGGGAGGTGGTGGCGGAGGAACGCCTTGCTTGGTTTTTAGTGCAACACTAACTCCTGTCGGGTGTAACAAGTACTAGCCCAGCGACATGAACTTGGACACAGCGAAGCCGTTAGCAGAGTGGCCATCGGGGGAGGGCTGCTTCCTCAGGAGGAGGTTCGGCAGGTGCATGCCTGCTCATGTTGAAGGAAGCGATTACAATGTTACAGCCCTGATCATGGCGTTTCTCTTTAAGAAGTAGAGACTTTGCCAGCCAGAAACATTTTCCTAACTCACTTTTTTGGTAACAGAATCTGATTTTTTCATTTTGATGTGATGAAATCTAAATTCAGAAATCCCCGTGTAAGAGTGTAGGCAGGCCAGGTGGACCTGTGGGGCAGGGAAACCCGGGAGGGAGCTGTCAGCTGGGGGCCGGGAAGGCCCTCACCCGCCTCACTCTTTTCCCTTGGAGAAGCTGTGTTAGAAGAGCGTTAGGTGTGGGTCAGACCTCCACGAGCCACGAGCGTGCATCAAGTACTTCCTGATTTCTTTCCATCAAGAGGGTGTCTGTATTTGTCTGTCTGCAGTTCAGCATGAGTAGAAATTGTCATTCTGAAACTGATAGAGTTTTGTTACAGTCAACAACGAATTGTTCAGATTGTGGATCAGCCAGTAGCATGGGCAGTGCCTATCAGGTGTCAGTGGTAGGAAATCTTATTAAACCACAGTGAAAAATCACTCATTTGAAGCCCAGTGGCTGAGCCACACAAGGCACCCGGGCTTTGCTGAGGACGTGAGCCCCCCCCCCCACCAGAGCTCGGCTCCACCTGTAGGGGTGCTCGGGGGCCCAGAGGGAGGCACCCCCAGGCTGTCCTCTGTCCAGGGCCCTTTCTCTGCACCTTGCTGGCGCACTGGGCCGGCTGTTCTAGTGTGTGCGTTTGGGCAGGACCTCGGGGCTGTGGTAAGAATCCCCCTCCCCTGAAGAGATCTTAAAACAGAGGCGGGCGGCTCAGGGCGTGCCTTGCCCCCAAAGCAGTCTCGATGCCAGGCTGTCCCCGGGGTGGGGTCTGGCAACGTGAGCAGCCGGCCGTTGGCACCTGCTTCGGGCCACACCTGCAGCAATGGCACCTGTGCCCAGGTTTCGGAAGCGAAAGCTCCTTCCTAGTCAGAAATCCAGCCTGTCAACCCACAGCGACATCGCAACCCGGTGGGGAAGGGATTTTCCTCCATACGCAAAAGCTTCCTGGTCTCTCTTCTAGGAGTTGTTGCCGGCCATTTGGTCTGTGGAGATTTAATCTCTTTGAAAAAGGAATGTTAGGGCACCAGTAGGAATACCAGCCTCTGCATGAGATCTCTTTTCTTCTGAAAGCTGTTGGGTGAGAAGTAAAGTCTCTGTCTCTCGTTAAATTGGAAGACTTTCTACTCAGGAACCACAAAGGAACAGAGTGGCACACTGACTATGTGCTAATTTAGAACTTGCGCGTGGAGGGGGATGATCCGCGCATTTCCCTCCCATCTGCTAATCGCAGGCTGAATTTCTGCTGTCCTGAGAAGCTCACAGCAAGGAGGAGCTGAGCAGGAAGCAGCAGCTCCGGTGGTCAATGCGTGTGTGGGAAGATCCGCTCCTGCAGCGCCGGGGAAGCGGATACAAGCGAGGTGGCACGGCCCTGCATCGGCGTAGCTCAGCGGACCAGAACTGTGTGTCTAACTCTGTGCTGGGGGCCGCAGACCCCGTGTGGAGGCCCTGCATGTCAGTGCCCACTACGCAGGAGCCACTGGTCACGCCTGGCCGCCGAGATGGAAATCCACAGCAAGCGAACAGAATCAGCATTCAAACATCAGCTCTTCTGTCCCGCTCCCCCACTTCCTGGGGGCTCAGGGGCCGCGGGTGCTGCCGGCTGCCCTGCTGGGCCCCGAGCTCACCAGCATTCCCCTGTCCAGGCTGCCGTTCTGTGGGTGCTGTTGCAGACAGGTGGACACAGAGGCAGTGGCAGAGAAACGCAAATCCTGGTAGGGCACCATGGTTTCCGTGACAGGGACCAGCAAGAGGCCTAGGCTGAGGCTGTCAGTGGGCGGCAAGAAGGAGCAGCCGCGTGGAGAACGGGAGGAGGGCAGAGACCCTTCCAGGGGGAGGCTGCGGGGTGCCCAGGGCACCTGTAGTAGCCGCAGGATCTCTGCGGTGTTATCCAGTCAAGACGAGGTCATCTGGGCATTGGAGAGATCTAACCCCATGCCTGGTGACCTCGCGAGAAGGACGTTGGGCAGAGACCCTGAGGCTCCATGATGAAGGCCGCGTGATGAAGAAGCTGTGGGATGCACCTGCCAGCCAGGGAGCACCAGGGCTCGCAGCCACACCAGAGCGGGAGGAGGCGGGAAGGTGTCTTCCCACGCGCCGCGGAGGGGGCACGGCCTCGATGTGGAACCTCCTGGCCTTCGCCTCTGAAAGACAGGGCGGTCACTGCTGTTGAAGCCACCCAGTCTGTGCCGTTTGGTTACGGCCGCCGTGGGGACTAAGACAAGGGGAGAAACACCCAGTCTGTGCCGTTTGGTTACGGCCGCCGTGGGGACTAAGACAAGGGGAGAAACACCCAGTCTGTGCCGTTTGGTTACGCCCACTGTGGGGACTAAGACAAGGGGAGAGACACCCAGTCTGTGCCGTTTGGTTACGGCCGCCGTGGGGACTAAGACAAGGGGAGAAAGCGGCAGGGGTGCAGGTGCGCGGCGTAGTGAGGAACCAGGTGGGATTTTGCGTGCAGTAGTGATTCGACCCCGTGTGCTCGTGTGTCTTACAAAGCTGACTTCCACACTGGGTGGGGAGGGAGTGAAGCAGGAGGCACGGCCTGTTGAAGGCTTCGCAGGTTGTGTTTAGGCGGATACCGTGGCTCAGGTCGGGACGGAGGGTGCAGCCCGGGGGTCCCAGGTCACCGTGCAGAGGCGTTCACCGAGTGCTGGGGTGCGGGCATGTGGAAGGGGACCCGAGGCCTCGGTGAATGCTGGGCTGAAGGGCTTTGGCTGTCCTCAGGGCACCGAGCTGGGTAGGTCTGGGCTTGGATGAGTGTGCTGGGCTCCAGATAACAGCTGAGACCTGTCTGCATCCAAATGACATTTGAATTCTTGGAAGTTGAAGCCATAGCTCTAAGGGTCTTAGGTGGAGAGGAAGGATGGCCTGGGCCCGGAGAGGCCAGCAGAACACAGGGTTCCGGGACACCATGGGGGCCAGGGAGGCTGGTGGCGTTGCTGACGTCACAGGCTGAGGACACTGCTTCAAACAGCGCAATGGCAAATCCTTAGCATCAGGTAAAACCCAATGTTGGTGTGGTCCCATGAAGTGGCATGTCATGCCACTGTGGGGGGCAAAAGTGTGTGATGTCCTCGTCCATGCTTGTTCACTGCTGTGTTTGCAGCAGTAAAAGAGAACCGACCAAAACGTAGAACCAGTCCAGGAGCAGCCCTCGTGCCCTTAGGAAGAGCCTGGTGAAGTTGGCCTTCTCTTTCTTTCTTTTTTTTTAAATTTTTTTGACAGGCAGAGTGGACAGTGAAAGAGAGAGACAGAGAGAAAGACCTTCCCTTTTCCGTTGGTTCACCCCCCAGTGGCCGCTGCAGCCAGCGCACCACGCTGATCCGAAGCCAGGAGCCAGGTGCTTCTCTTGGTCTCCCATGTGGGTGCAGGGCCCAAGCACCTGGGCCATCCTCCACTGCACTCCCTGGCCACAGCAGAGAGCTGGCCTGGAAGAGGGGCAACCGGGACAGAATCCAGCGCCCCGACCGGGACTAGAACCTGGTGTGCCGGCGCCGCAGACGGAGGATTAGCCTAGTGAGCTGCTGTGCTGGCCAAAGTTGGGCTTTTCTTACACAGCTGAATAAAAGGAAAGCTTATGAGGAAGATGAAAGCAGGCTCTGAAACCTAAAGTGTAACACGCCCCCTTTGTGTGTGCAAACGAAGGTGCGTCTTGCCTGTACCGTCTTCTGGAACACAGTGGCAGAGCCTGCTGAGTGTGTCCATCACTGGGTGTGGGGCTGGCGTGGACAAGGGGCAGAAGGGATGGACGTCCTCACTGTCGGCTCTCACAGCCGGTGAGTGTTTGCGCCGCAAGGCTGTGCTGCTTCCGTCACTAACAGCTGCAGGAGTTGAACAGTTCTGTTCTTTTGAATCGCATTCGCAGGAGGCGGTAACGACAGCACAGAGGGGCTGGCGCTGTGGTGTAGCAGGTAAAGCCGCCGCCTGCAGTGCCTGCAGTTCGAGTCCTAGCTGCTCCACTTCCTATCCAGCTCTCTGTTATGGCCTGGGAAACCAGTAAGATGGCCCAAGTGCTTGGGCCCCTGCACCAATGTGGGAGACCTGGAAGAAGCTCCTGGCTCCTGGCTTTAGATTGGCACAGTTCTGGCCATTGCGGCCATCTGAGAAGTGAACCAACGGATGGAAGGCCTCTCTCTCTCTGCCTCTCTGTGACTGCCTTTTAAGTAAAATTAAAAAACAAACAAGCAAACAAAAAAAAACCAAAAACAAACAAAACAAAACAAAACAAAAGACAGCACAGTGGGGCCGATGCCCCCTCACTCAGCTGCTCCCGTGCTCACCTCCCGCCGGGCCAGGGACCGGTCTGGTGTCTGGTGTGTGTGTCTGGTCTGGTTTTTTTTCACGTGTGCGTCAGTTGTGTTCACTGTCACATGATGTGTGCATGTGGAGTCTGTCATTGCATCCTGTGTGTGTGTCAGAGCTCTGTCTCTTTCCCCCACATTGGATTCAGAAAGCCACCTCCACAACCCAGACCCAGAGCAAGTCCCTCACCTCCAAGACTCCCCTTGCAGAGCTGTCCTCCCCTCGCCTCTTCCTGTCCGTCTTCCTGGAAGCCCCTGATCTCTTTCCACCGCCACGGTTTTGCCATCTGTGTGTTGTGGAAATGGTCTCGCGCACTGGCCTTCGGATGTTGAGTTGTGCTCACGCCCCCAGAAGCCTTTGGTGTCGCCACTGGTTTTTATTTCGCTGTTGGGATAGGACACAGGGACATCTCACTGTGGTCTCTATTTGCATTTTTTATTGGCTAGTTATGCTGAAAGTCTCCTCATGTGCTCAGGTGCCAACTATGTATACTATCTGGTGACAAGCATCTGGTGTGTTTTGCCCACTTTCCGCTTGATTTTTTTTTTTTTCTTCTGGTGTTGAGTTGTGAGAATCCTTCATGCAGACATTCCCTGACTTAAGATGGTTTGACTTAGGTTTTCGACTTTACAAGGGTGCAAAAGCAATACACGTTCAACAGAGGCCGCTCCTCAGACTTTGAGTTTTGGTCTCCTGGGCCACCTTTGTTTGGTGCCCACGGTCCTGGGGAGCTGGAGAGTGGCCGTGAGCGTGGTCACACGAACTCCAGGGAGTCCACTGACTCTGTGCCCAGGAGTGTGCTGGACGCAGCCAATCACAGGTGATGGTCGGCACCCGACCCAGAGATCAGCTCTCCCAGCTGGGGGCTGATGTGAGTGTTTTGTGCGTGTTTAGGTAGGCGGGGCTAAGCTACAGCGTTTGATAGGTTAGGTCTATTAAATGCATTTTTGACTCATGGTATTTTAAACCAGTGACTTTTTTTGGGTATATGGTAAGTTAGGGAACATCTGTATATGCTAGGTATGAGTTCCTTGTTGGATATTCTTGCAAATCTTTTCACCCTGTTTGCAGCTTTGCTTTTTTATCCTTTTGCTAGGATCTTTTGCAGGTAGAGTTCTCAATTTTGTTCAAGTTCAACTTATTGTGATGCTTCTTTTATGGGTGCCTGTCTCAGAACTCTTGGTGAAACTTTAGCTCCCAAGAATATTTCTCCTGGATATTTTATGGTTTTACATTTGCTTTGAAGTCTGTTGTAATTTGATCTGATTTTTTGTAGAAGATGGTGTTAGGTTGGCGTTCACTTTCGCCTACAGAGATGCGATTTCCTGTACATCTTTGTTGAGCAGATGAGTCTTCATCCAGGCCATCGCTGTCGTGCTGTTCAGAAACCAGCTAACCGTGCTCACAGGTGACCCTGGGTCCTGTGCCCTGTTTTGCTGATCTGTGTGTCTGCCCTATGTCGATACCACGCAGTCGTGATTAGTGTGGCCATAGCGTGACTCCGATGTCCTCCCAGTTTGCTTCATTGTTTTAGCTCTTCTAGGGCCTGTGCCTTCCCAGATGAATTCTAATCTTTACATGTTCGCAAATACTCTTGCTGACTGTTTTTTTAAAGGTTGACTTAGAAGACGGAGTGACAGAGAGAGAGAGAGAGAGAGAGAGAATTCACCCGTCCACTGGTTCACTCCTCGGCTGGGCCAGGCTGAAGCTAGGAGCCAGAACCTTCATGTGGGTCTCCCACGTGGGTGGCGACAGCACAAGCACTTGGCCACGTCTGCTGCTGTCCAGGCCTTGCTGTTCCGAGCCTGCGCTCACCTGTTTCTTCTGCATCAGTTGATATGTGATCTCTCTTCTTTCACCTGTTAAGATAGTGAATTACTGTCTTAGCCCATTTGGGCTACCACGACGAAGTACCGCAGACTAGGCCTTGCATGAAGAGCAGAAGTGTGTGTGTCCCAGTTCTGAGGCCTGGAAAGGCCAGCATCACGGTGCCGGCACAGTCGGCGTGTGGTCAGGGCTTGCTTTCTGGTCCATAGGTGGCCTCTTTCTCTACATCCTCCCAGGGTGGAAGGGCTGAGGGAGCTCCCCGAGGTGTCTACTCTCACCCCCTAGTAACTTCCCAAAGAAATCAACTCCAAATACGGTCGTACGGTTGGGGCGGGGGCAGGTGTTAGGCTACAGTAGAGGAGCTGGACAGATGTAAACAGCCCGAAGCAGTAACACTGAGTGATGTTCAAATGTTGACCTAGGCTTGCATCCCTGGAATAATCTCACATGGTCAGCCTCACATCTGGATCTCTCTCTCTCTCTCTCTCTCTTGTTGCTCCCCGTCTTCGTGGAGGAACGACACAGGACCCTGCGCTGTTCTTTTGTCTGCTCGGCCCTCCCCGGATTTGCTGCTGGTTCTTCCCGGGTTGGCTACCGACCCTTCCACCTCCGTGGAAGGGCGGTTCCCCCTGCCACTTTCCCCACTTCCGCGGGGGAGCAGCACACCGCCGGCCGGCTCTCTCGGGGGCTGCACAGGTGTTCCCTCAGATGTTCCTGGTGCATGTTGTCTCTCTCCTCCTTTATAGTCCTCTTCCACCAATCCCAACTCTGCTACCCACACGCCGAGTACGCTGCTCTCCTCCAATCAGGAGCAGGTCCTGCTGTTTATTGGTTGAACTGGAGGCAGCTGTGTAGAAGCTGTTTCTCCCTTCTCAGCGCCATATTGTGGGAGAGCAGATGTATAGAATAAGTCTTAATTCCAGTAACTTAGTCTAGTCCGGGTTGCTCCCCACATCTCTCATATACATACATATTTAAATGAAAGCCTTTTGGTCCTCTGGATTCCCTTCACTCACATACTGTTAAAGCGCTTCATCCCCCTGCGTGATGTTGGCCTGTGCGTCTCTTTCTCGCACTGCCTGGCCTAGTTCTGGTGTCAAGGCCCCACCGACCTCACAGGATGGACTGAGAGGTGTCTGTCTGCTACGTCTGGAAGACACTGCGCAGTGGTGTGTTGCTGCCTCCTTCCCGTTTGGTAGAACTCTCTAGCGGAGCCATCTGGGCCGGAGGCAGCCTTTTCAAGACACAAGTATCTCACTGATACTCGTGGGGCTGCTCACATGATTTATTTCCTATTGGATGGGCTGGGTGGCTTGCATTTTTGAGAAATTGTTTTACTTCCTCTGAGCTGTCGTTTTTATCCTGTGGAGTGGAGTGTGATACTCCCTCATTATTATTTTAATGTCTGCAGGGAGGGTCTGCTATGATACCCATGTTCTGTTTAGCAGATTAATACTTTAATAGGAATAATCTTTTACATATCATTTATGTTACAAGTTTATCATTTTTATTGATCTTCTCAAAGAACTACCTCTTTGCTTCATTGAGGTCTCCCTATTGTTTTTCTGTGTTTAATTTCGCTCATTTTTGCTCATCTTTGTTCTTCTTACTATAAGCTACTTTGCTGCTTGGTTTTCTAGTTTCTTAACATTAGCACTTAGACTACTGATTTAGTGAGTTTCCTGTTTTCCAACATAAGCATTTAGCGATTTATATTTTTCTTATCTCATTGCTTTAGCCATATCTATCTGTTTTAATATATTTTCATTTTCATTCAGTTTAATGTATTTTTAAAAAAGATTTTATTATTTATTTGACAGGAAGAGTTACAGACAGTGAAAGAGAGAGACAGAGAGAGGTCTTCCATCCGCAGGTTCACTCCCCAAATGGCTGCAACAGCCAGAGCTGTGCTGATCTGAAGCCAGGAGCCAGGAGCTTCTTCCGGGTGTCCCACGTGGATGCAGGGGCCTGAGCACTTGGGCCATCTCCCACTGCTTTCCCAGGCCACAGCAGAGAGCTGGATTGGAAGAGGAGCAGCCGGAACTTGAACCGGCACCCATATGGGATGCTGGTGCTGCAGGCGGAGGGTTAATTTACTGCGCCACAGCGCTGGCCCCCAGTTTAGTGTATTTTCAAATTTCCTTTGAGCTTTTCCTCTTCGATCCATGGGCTGTTTACGTCTTTTGATTAGCTTTCAAGTGTTTGGAGACTTTCTTGTTATTGTTTGCTGACTGATTTCTAATTAGATTACAATTTTTATTTGGAGTGGGCAGCGACCACACGCTACACAATTTCACTCTTAAATTTGGTGAGGTATACACTTTATGGCTCAGGATTTGGTCCATTCGGCCTGCTGGACTCCATTTAGCTTTGGACTTCACATTTCTACTTCCAGTTCTGTGTTTTTGCTTAATGTGCTTTGCGGCTCTATAGTTTGGTGCACAGGCGTGTTGGATTCTGTTTTTGTGGGTGATCAACACGTGGTATGTAGTGGTCTATGCACTGGGGCTGCCCCTCTCTGTCCCTGGTAATTTTATTCATTCTCAAGTCTAGGATAAGTGGTGTTGGTAGCCACTTCTTGCTTTTTTATGGTGGATGCTTGCATGATGTATCTTTTTTAATCTGTTTACTTTCAGCCTGTTTGCAATGTTTTATTTGATCTGAGTTAAAATCACAGAGTTGAGATGTCTATTTTAATCCTCTGTGAAAATGTCAGCATTTTAAAAAAATATTTATTTATTTATTTGAAAGTTGGAGTTACATAGAGAGAGAAGGAGAGGCAGAGAGAGAGGGGGAGAGAAAGAGAGGTCTTCCATCCCCTGGTTCACTCCCCAATTGCCTGCAAGAGCTGGAGCCAGGAGCCAGGAGCTTCTTCTGCATCTCCCACGTGGGTGCAGGGGCCCAAGGACTTGGGCCATCTTCCACTGCTTTCCCAGGCCACATCAGAGAGCTGGATTGGAAGTGGAGCAGCTGGGACTCAAACCAGTGCCCATAGAGGATGCTGGCACTGCAGGTGGCAGCTTTACCTGCTATGCCACAGTGCTGGCCCCAAAGCTCAGCATTTTTGAAGCCATTTTATTGAGATGTGTTTGACATGTAAAAAGCTGTGCATATCTAATGTGTATAACATGGAAGGTAAGTATCTATCTGTGAAGCCATCATCACATCAAAGCCACAGACCCACCCGTGGCCTCCCCAGACTTCCTCCGTCTCCTCTGTTCTCGTCGTTATTGATTGGCAGTGGGCACCTGGCCGGATGCCCGCCCCCGGCAGTTCCAAGGAGGCAGCAGAGCGCTGTCAGATGTAGGGGCCGCGCCGTTCGGCAGCTTCCAGAACTCACGTTCCCTGCACAACGGAAACGTTGCCCCTCTGACTCTCACCTCCCATTGCCCCCTGCAGCACCGTGGCCGTTCCGCTCCCTGCTGCTACGGGCTTGACTCGTTAGACCCGCGTGGAAACACCGCACCAGCCTTCTGATGTCTCGTCCATTTCGCTTCTCAGCTCCAGGGCCATCCCTGGTGTCACGGAAGACAGGGACCTCAGACTGGTGGGTTTCTGAGCGCATTCACTAGTGCACTCACTGCTGTGTGGTGCTGTCTGTGATGTGCGTCTGTTTCCTGCTTGTCATCACTGGTTTTACTTCTGTGCTGTGTTCTACGTCTCATGGGTAATGGGGGCATTGTTCGAACTCCATTTTTGCTTCCCTGTGGGGTCTCTGAGTGTTTCCTCACATTTCTTTCTTTCTTTGTTTCTTTCTTTGTTTCTTTCTTTGTTTCTTTCTCTCTTTCTCTCTTTCTTTTTGACAGGCAGAGTGGACAGTGAGAGAGAGAGACAGAGAGAAAGGTCTTCCTTTGCCGTTGGTTCACCCTCCAATGGCCGCTGTGGCCGGCGCACTGCGCTGATCCGAAGGCAGGAGCCAGGTGCTTCTCCTGGTCTCCCATGGGGTGCAGGGCCCAAGCACTTGGGCCATCCTCCACTACACTCCCGGGCCACAGCAGAGAGCTGGCCTGGAAGAGGGGCAACCAGGACAGAATCCGGCACCCTGACCAGGACTAGAACCCGGTGTGCCGGCGCCCTAAGGCGGAGGACTAGCCTAGTGAGCTGCGGCGCCGGCCAACCTCACATATCTTTCTCGGCGGTTGCTGTGGTATCTTACGTACGTGACTTTGTGTCCACTGGCGTGACTTTGCCAGCTGAGCGACTTCTCCCTTCTGCACGCACACTGAGTATTTCCTCTCAGTGCACGTGAACCGCACTACTCACCATCACTCTTTTTGTTCTAATACTGAGATGCAGTTTCGAAAGCTCCAAGAAGGACGACCCCTGTATCTATTTATGCGGCTGCACCTGTAACTGTTATTTCTTACTTCTTCTTGTTCCAGGATGCGATCACTAAAGTTTGTTCTTTCTGCGTAGAGAACTTTGTTCCGTCATTTTCTTCGTGTAGGCTGCTGGCACCAAGCTCTCTTAGCTGCCTTTCATGTGAAGATGGCTTTTCTCAGTTCCCACGGGAGGGATTGTGCTGACGGTTCTGTCCTTTCAGAACCTGGAGGATGTGGAGGCCGGCCTTCTGGGCTTCTGCAGAGTTAGACAGAGAAAGAGAGAAGAGACAGAGAGAAAGGTCTTCCTTCCTTCCATTGGTTCACCCTCCAATGGCCGCCGCGGCCGGTTCATCGCGCTGATCTGAAGCCAGGAGCCAGGTGCTTCTCCTGGTCTCCCATGAGGGTGCAGGGCCCAAGCACTTGGGCCATCCTCCACTGCCTTCCTGGGCCACAGCAGAGAGCTGGCCTGGAAGAGCAGCAACTGGGACAGAACCAGCACCCCAACAGGGACTTGAACCCGGGGTGCCGGCACCGCAGGCGGAGGATTAGCCTAGTGAGCCGCAGCGCCGGCCAAGGGCTTCTTGCTTTCTTATCAGCAATCTTTCAGGATTCCCCGCTGCATGTGACAAGTCCTGTCACTCTCGCTGCTCATATCCTCCTGGTTTGTTCGCTTTACCTCCCAGAACTTGACTGCGTGTGTCTTGTTTTGGTTTTCCCTGGGTTTCCCTTGTTTAGACGTCTTCTCTGCTTCTGGAATCGGCAGGTTCCGAGCCTAAGTGTTTTCTGTCCAGGATCTTCGAGTGCTTTTTGCAGTCTGCCTGCTTCCTCCCGTCCTCCCAGACTGGGGGTGCGGGTGCTGGACTTAGCCGTAGCAGCAGTCCCGTGCTTGGTCTCCGCTCTGCTCTCTCTCTCTTGTTGATTCTTCTCTGCCCAAGTTCATTAATGTCGCCCTCTGTTTCCCGTCCTGTGTTTCTACCCACCCAATTTCTTCCTTCCGCTAGTTTGAGTTCTTACATTTTCCTTTAGTGAGTCCTCACTTCTAGTGTTTTGCCGAGACACCCTTCACGTGTGTCCAGGGTTTGGCTCCCTATTTGCAGCTGAGTGGTGGTCGGGAGTTCAGATTCCACCTGGCGGGGGGCCCTTGTCGCTGCTCCCCACACGGTCTCTACGGCGTCACTGTGCAGTGCCCTTGCTCTGTCTATGTCGTGGTGAAAACCTCAGCTTCTAGGAGGTCGCTCTGATGCCATCACGGCGGGGAGAGGAGGACTTGTTACCCTGGGGTGGGTGGGGTGGGGCTCCCTGTTTGGCCCTCCTTTTTTATTTTTTAAAGATATTTATTTGAAAGAGTTATATGGAGAGAAGGAGAGGCAGCAAGAGACAAAGAGAGAGGTCTTCCATCGGCTGGTTCCCTCCCCAGATGGCCGTATTGGCCAGAGCTTGGCTGATCCGAAGCCAGGAGCCAGGAGCTTCTTCCGGGTCTCCCACGTGGGTGCGTGGGCCCAAGGACTTGGGCCATCTTCTGCTGTTTTCCCAGGCCATAGCAGAGAGCTGGATCAGAAGTGGAGCACCTGGGACTCGAACCGGAGCCTACATGGGATGCCAGCACTGCAGGCAGCAACTTTACCTGCCATGCCACAGCGCCAGCCCCCTGGCCCTCCTTGACAACCCAGTAGGACTGGGAACCCTCTTACAACTCCGTGATGGTGGCATCCACACTCCATTCACGGTGGGGAGGGGTGGTATTTGGCTGGAGTGAACACTGTATAAATGTTTTCTCTCATTAAGCGCGTCCTTTGGCATAGACAGATTCCTTCATCACGATTGTGTCACGGCCCTGAGTTGGGGCCTGTGATTGTGAGACCCCCACTCACAAGAAGGTGCACAGAGACTGCTGTGTTTAGAAGCCTGGTGTGACCGTCAGCGGAGCAGATTATCACTCGCGTGCCAGTTTAAGGAAAACTATGGTGACAAGGCCAGGATCATGGGCGACCACGCAGGAAGAGCTCCGTGCGGGTGCTTGGCCTCGGGGAGACTGTGCTCCCGTGGAAGCGAGGCCAGAGCGCGCGCTCGCCTTCCGTGTGTGTTAAACCGGCATCTTCAGTGCTGCCCACTGACCCAGGCGCCTGCCCGGCTGGAACCGTCCAGGAGCCGGGAGCAGAGGCAGGGACAGCCCAGGTCCAGCAGTGTCTGTTGGAAGGGGATGTCCCCTCCAGGAGGCTTCCTCAGGCCACACACTGCGTGGGTTCTCCAGGGTGAAAAAAGTGACACACTGGGGCCTTGCCGCCTGCCGGGCGGAAGCTTAGGGCGCAGTGGACGGGGCTTCAGGAGTTAATGGTAGGGGGCAGAGGCCCCCACAGCACCGATTCTCGCGACTGTGCAGGGCGTGGGGACAAGGCTGCTCTGTAGAGCAAGAGAGGGGCCGGGGGATGGGAACTGGGTCACTGGCAAGCCAAAGCCAGCACAAAGGCCTGCCCCGGAGAGCGGGCTCTGTGGAGGACGTGGGCAGCACCCGTGGAGGGAGTGGCCACGGCCCATCTGCGCACAGCACGGCCCTCCGTGTGTGTTCAGCAGTCAGGGAGCCCCTCCCTGTGTGTGCAGCCGGGGTCTGGAAGCACCGGGTGTCAGGAGGGGAGCCGGGTGGGAAGCCGGCCAATACCCCGAGCCAAGGAGCCCGAAGTTATCAAGGGAACCTTTTTCTTTTCTCTGCTCCTCTTTCCCCCTCCTCCTTCTTTTCAAAATTCAAAAATGTGTTCTTTAAAATGAAATTCTGTGAAGCCCTGCGCTGCCTTTTATTCAAACACGATGCGTCGCCGAGGATAAAGGGTGGCCGGGGAGAGACGAAGCGAGCGGTGCGGGCAGGCGCCTGGCAGGTTGGCCTCTCACCAAGGGACCCTCCGAGAGTCCCACGGGGCCAGGACACTCTGTAGCCACCCGGGAGGCCGGAATTTACGGTGATCTGTTTGGGCATTTGATAAGTAGCTCTGTGGACCAGCGCAGGGGAAAACAGCCTTGCGCCTACTCTAACTGCAGGATTCTTGTAAATTATCTTAAAATGAGAGAGGCCATCAAGACTAGAGAGAAATAACCCCAGGCTCGGATGCCTACGTGCATTTCATTTTAAACGCGGGTGCCACAGCGTCCCGTGACCATCAGGCAGCCTGCCTGGGTGTCCCGCGGACGTTGGAGGCTCTGTCCCCCGAGGAGGGCAAGGCAGTGGTCACAGGCAGGGCGGCAGGGTTCCAGCACCCTGGGCCGCGTCCCGTGCACGAGGCATGAGGGACTCTGGAAGCTGTCGGGATCTCTGGGTTCCCTCTAGGAGGAAGGGGTGTGTCTTTCGCGTTCCCTGCACAATGCGTACGTGCAACAGTGCCGGCATCTGCTGCTTCGTTCTCCAAGTGACAGGCGAGGGCTCCAGTCTGGGGTGGAGATGAGGGAGGCCTTGCCGGGAACTCGGGGCAGAGGTTTGCACTTGGGAATGTCCGCGGGCATCCTTAGTTGTCACATGAGGGGGCACTGCTTTTGTCCAGCAGCTGGAAGTCCCAGATGCCTCTAAATCTCCCCAGCGCCCGGGAGCGGCCCACAGGACCGGGAACTGTCCAGCTCCAACCCCCTCGGCTCCGGGTTCCTCTGCACATGCTCAGTCTGCCAGAGGACTTATTGTCCCAGGACCTCTGAGAGCATCCATCCATCCATCGAGAGAGAGAGAGAGAGAGAGAGAGAGAGAGAGGCTGAGCGCCTATCTTCTGGCTCACTCCCCCAATGACTCCAACAACCAGGGCTGGGCCAGGCTGAAGTCAGGAGCCAGGAACTCCATCTGGGGCTCCCATCACCTGCGGCCTCCCAGGGTCTGTCTCAGCAGGGAGCTGGAGCCAGAAACAGAGTTGGGGCTTAACCCAGGCACTGCAATACAGGATGCTGGCTTCCCAAGCAGTGTCTTAGCGGCTTTGCCAAATGCCTGCCCCAAGCTGTGTTTCTATCCCAGGTAAACCCAGGTTATCCTAGGGTTCCCCGGGCTTGTCCCGGAGAGCCAGGCACAGGCTGAGGTCGGCCCGCACGTGGTCTCCGTGGCTCTGTGGGAGGACAGGGCCCTGGCTGGTGTGGCTGCGGCAGGGACTCTGTGCCAGTGCTCTGGCTTCCATCAGGAGGGGATGGGGACAGGACAAGAGCGGCCCAGCAGGTCAGGTTCAGAGGGGCTGGAGTTATTGCTGGGCTCTGAGCGGGGCTGCTGGCTACTCAGGCAGCCGTGGGGATGGACGGAAGGAGGGCCGGTGGAGCAGGCAGGAAGACGGAGCTTCCGAGACCCACAAGCTCATGAAGGAGAAGGCCTTCGCCTGCTGCCGGCCAGTGCAGGTCAGGGACGCAGCGGGCGGATGCAGAGAAAAGACCACCGACAAACAGCGAATCCCTGCAGCTCCGGGTGGCCACCCCAACTGTCCCGGGGATTCCGCTGGTCCTCCTCTGAGGCGTCCAGCTCGGGGACGAGGAGATCAGACCCGCTCCGATGTCCACGTCCCCCTATTGTGGATCACTGCTCACGCGCACCCAGCGGTGACAGCCTGGTGTGCCGGGGGTGGGAGAGAATTCTTGGCTCAGGAGTTCGCAGGGTTTGGCTTCCCCAGTGGCCTCCCAGGGGACATGGTGTGGGTCTCCAGCGCCGCCCTAGCGGTCACTTAGGCTGTTTGGGAAGGGGCTCCAGCAGAGGGGAGCGGAAAGAGAGCCCCGGGAAGCAGCTGCTCTGTCGCAGTGCGACCCCTGCCCCTCGGGCTGCCTGTCTGCTCCTCGTATTGACCACGGCGCTCACAGAGAACAAGCGAGTGGCCGTGGGAGGGGAGGCCGCAGGCTGAGGAGCAGGGCATCTCCGCCTCTGAGCCCCGCAGGCGCCCGCAGCGTTTTGCTCTGGGGTTGTCCCGTCCGGCACGGCGCTCTCACCGTGAGTGACACCCTCAGCCTCTGCGAGAGGCGGGACTCAGTGCCCACGCAGGAGAGTGGCCGGATGTTTAGTTTTAATAGCCGATTCCATTTTCTGTTCAAGTCCCCCTTTCCCTGGGGGCGGCAGGAGCATAGTAAAAGTCCTGGGATGCCCACTGCTGTCTGGCCAGGCACTGAGCGGGGTTGGGGCCTCACTGTTCCCTGCCCACTGAGGAGCCAGGAAGAGCTTTTTCCCATCTGGCCTTCACCTTGCTCCCAGGGGAGCTGGACATGCCCCTTGCTCAGCCGGCGCCCCCGGTGGTGGCTGGTGCCACGTCCATGTCATTGATGGCACACAGAGACCCGCCTCCGTGCCTCTGCCACGTTCCGATGCAGGCATTTTCATGGGCTCCTCCCAGGCTGTGGGCCTGGCTCGCGTGTGGGTGGCCTCCCTGGGGCATGGGGAGCCTGGGGCCTTCCAAACTTGCTCAGGCCTCACACCCACCCAGGGAACCGCCAGCCGCTGGGCTCTCGTCCTTCTTCTCCGCCCTGGCTGGTGCATTTGTGCTTGGTCGGAGGGTGAGTGGGGGTGGATGGTTGTAGGGAGAAGCCCGTCTCTCCTCACGGTGCTGCGCAGTCTCTCTTGGCTTCTTATCACCCCCTCCCCTCCCCGAGGGATCGGACCTTTGGAACCGACGGACCTTCGGAACCGGCGAGCAGGAAGAGAGCCGCTGGTTCTCTTCCGCGTCCTCAGCTGAATTCTCCCTTCGGGTCTGAGCAGGGAACAGCGAGGGAGTTGAGTTGGGTAAGAACAAAGGAGGAAACGTGAGTTTGGAAGGTAGTAACCTGCCATGCAGAGTGACACAGGTGGAGGACGTAAGGAGGGTCACTGGGCGCGCACAGCCAGGCTCTGTGGACGTGGTGTTGGCAGGACATGGGGCAGTGCTGATGGGCGGTACACCCTGACTGCACAGCTTTGGAAAATGTACCGATGCAAATTTGTTTACCCTCTACTGAGAACACTTGTCTCAAAGAGTTACCACGAAGAGACACCACATCTGCTATGAATTTTTTCTTTATTGAAATGCTTGGTTTCTGAAATCTTTTCAGATTAATGATGAGTATGTCAAACACTAGATCTCAACCGCTTTGTGTATATTCCCATGAGGAAGGTGAGCAGAGTTATGGGTCAGGATTAGGTAAATTAGGTTTGATTTATGCATATATAAGGTTATGATAATATTTTATATGCACATTGAGAATATATAAGATATGATTTTTATATGCCTGTATATATTTGACAGTCTCTGTGGTGAGCACCAAGAGCCAGGCTCTCTGTGCAGGTGACTTTGTGAGACCAAGAGCCCAACTGTGCAACCTCCCTGCCGGAGCCTGTGCCGTCTTCACAGAGAGGAACCCAAACCCTACACTCGCATCACTCAAGTCATTGATTCAAAAGGAATCATAAACTCCTTTAGAAAATTTCAGAGCAAACCCATCGAAACTGAGCCAGAGTTGGAAAACCTTAACATGAATTTGTGTTCCTTTTTGGATTCCAAGTTTCCACACTTTTTGCAGGTTGCTACCTCTTCTCAGCTTGTTTCTCATTGTGGTAAAATACATAAAACATCAAAAAACAACATAAAATTTACCACTTATGCCACCTGAGTGGGCCATGCGGTGGTCTTGGGTCTGTGGCATGGGCTGCCTTCACAGTGCAGGGGCTGTGACGGGCTGTTTCTCTTGGCACAGGGTCCTGTGCACAGGGCCGCCTGCACCTGCTTCCTGGACTGACTCCCACCGGTCAGAGTCTGTCAGAAACTTCATTTTGTCAGGCTCTTCATTTTGTTCATCTTTTGTACTGTTTTTGTTTAAAATGTTCTTTATTTCTTCTCTAATTTTTGTAATTTCTTTCCTCCTATTAATTTTTTTCTTGTTTTGCTGGATCCTTGAAATGCATTTTTAGATTATCTATTTGATGCCTTTCCAATTTTTTAATGTAGGCACTAATTGCTGTAAAATCCCTCTTTTTTAAAAATTTATTTGACAGGTAGAGTTATAGACAGTGAGAGAGAGAGACAGAGAGAAAGGTCTTCCCTCTGTTGGTTCACTCTGCTATGGTTGCTGCACCGATCCAAAGCCAGGAGCCAGGTGCTTCCTCCTGGTCTCCCATGCAGGTACAGGGCCCAAGCACTTGGGCCATCCTCCACTGCACTCCTGGGCCACAGCAGAGAGATGGACTGGAAGAGGGGCAACCAGGACTAGAACCCAGCGCCCATAAGGGATGCCAGCACCGCAGGCGGACGATTAACCAAGTGAGCCATGGCGCCGGCCCTGTAAACGTCCCTCTTAACACTGCTGTTGCTATATCCCGAAAGTTCTGATATGTTGTGCTATCATCTTCATTCATTTCTAGTAATTTTATGATTTCCCTTTGATTTCTTCCATTCAGAAGCATGTTGTTCAGTTTCTGTGTTTGCATATTTTCTAGAGTTTCTTAAGTTGTTAGTTTCCAGCTTTATTACATTGTGGTCAGAAAAGGTACATGATATGACTTCAATTTTTATGAATTTGTTGATGGTTGCTTTATGGCCTAGCATATGGTCTATCCTAGAGAAAGTTCCAGGCACTAATGAAAAGAATGTGTATTCTGCAGCTGTGGGATGACATGCTCCGTAGATGCCAGTTCTGTCCATTTGGTGCATAGTGTGGATTAACTGTGTTGCTTCTTTGCCGATTTTTTATCTAGTTGATCTGTCCATTGATGTTGTGAAAGTGGATGTTGAAGTCCCCCATTGTTATTGTATTGGAGCCTGTTTCTCCCTTTAGATCCATTAACTTTTGTTTTAGATAGCTGAGTGCCTGAGAATTGGGTACACAAACATTTACTATAGACATATCTTCCTGTTAAATCGATCCCTTAGTCATTACATAGTGTTCTTATTTATCTTTCTTAGTAGTTTTATGTGAAAGTTTATTATGTCTGATATTAGAACGGCTACCCCTGCTTGTTTTTGCTTTCTGTTAGCATGGAAAATCTTTCTGCATGGTTTCACTTTTATTCTTTGTGTGTGTTTGTTGGTGAGGTGTGTTTCTTGTAGGCAGCAACTAGGTGGGTCTTGTTTTATAATCCATTCAGCCAGTCCGCATCTTTCAACAGGAGAATTTTGGCCATTTACATTCAAGGTTATGATTGATAAGTAATGCTCCTTCCATTTCCCATAAATATTCCTGCTGTTTGCTTTGGATTTCTTTTGTGCGTTTACTGGGAGATTTTCTGCCTTCACATGATGATGAGCGTTTCTGTGTGTAGCACAGCCTTAAGTATCATTTGTAAGGCTGAACAAATGATGGGGAATTATTTCAATTTTTGTTCATTTTGGAAGCCCTTTATTTCACCTTAATTTGTAAATGAGGGCTTTGCTGGGTAGAGTATTCTGGGCTGACAGTGTTTTTTTTTTGGGGGGGGGGGCTTCAACTATGTCTCTCCATTCTCCCTTAGCCTATATTGTTTCTGATAAGAAATCTGCTATCAACAAAATTGGAGATCCTTTGAAGATAATCTGTCATTTCTCTTGGGCCAGCGCCATGGCTCACTTGGTTAATCTTCCACCTGTGGCACTGGCATCCCATGTGGACACCAGGTTCTAGTCCCGGTTGCTCCTCTTCAAGTCCAGCTCTCTGCTGTGACCCTGCAAGGTGGTAGAGGATGGCCTAGGTGCTTGGGTGCCTGCACACATGTGGGAGACCAGGAGAAGCACCTGGCTCCTGGCTTCGGATCAGTGTAGCTCCAGCCATAGTGGCCATTTGGGGGGTGAACCAATGGAAGGAAGACCTTTCTCTCTGTCTCTCTCTCTCTCACTGTCTAACTCTATCTGTCAAATAAATAAAAATTAAAAAAGACATAATCTGTCATTTCTCTTATGCACACTTCAGGATATTTTCTTTATGTTTTCCTGTTGAAAGTTTGACTGTAGCATGTCATGGTGAAGGTCTTTTCCGATCATGTCTACAGGTAGTTGATACTTGAGAGAAAGGTACCAGGGTTTAGTAACACACTTTTCTAACTTTCCGAGCTCACTGAGAAACAAAGACTGCATAAGAGTATGTTTTTTATTTATTATTTATTTGAAAGGCAGTGTTACAGGGAGAGAAGGTGAGACAGAGAGATAGAGAGATACCTTCTATCCTATAGTTCACTCCCCAGATGCCCACAACAGTCAGGGCTGGGCAAGGCTGAAGCCAGGAGCCTAGAATTCCATCCAGGTCTCCCACATGGATTCAGGGGCCCAAGGACTTGGGGCATCTTCTACTGCTTTCCCTGGTGCATTAGCAGAGACCTGGATCAGAAATGGGGCAGCCAGGACTCAAACCAGTTCTCTGATTGGGATGCCAGTGTCACAGGCAGCAGCTTAACCTGCTGCCCCAAGAATATCTTTAATGAATTAAAACTTAAAATTCTCTCTTAGAGAAAAAAAAATGTAACTCACCCTCTGCAGTGTAATATTTGTTAATAACATTACTAATTTTGGAATTTACAAAAACAAGTGAAATTTGGCCTTTGATTTTATCTTAAGGAGCTGGTCAGATAATCAGCATTTTTTCTATGTAAAAATCTTGTTAAAGACTCCTAATCATGTGACTCCGTGTCTTTTGTTTATAGCCCGCTTCATAAATTAAGTGGAGCTTACGAGGGGTGAAATTTTGTCTTCCTTGAGAACTGTAAAGTCCTTAGAAAGTAGTAGGCGTCACCATTTGACTTGACTGCCAGGAAGTTCAGAGGCAAGTGCAGAGCTCAGTTATGGAGAGGGTCTAATTTCTGCCTGCTTACATAATTACGGATTCATTTTATGTTTTTAGTTCTGTGACTTCTTCCTTAAATATATTTTTAAAGTTTATTTACTTGTTTTTATTTGAAAGATGAGGTGAGAGAAGGAAAAAGAGATGTCTTCTTTTTTTTTTAAGGTGTATTTATTTATTTGAAAGTCAGAGTTACACAGATAGAAAAGGAGAGGTTGAGAGAGAGAGAGAGAGAGAGAGAGAGAGAGATCTTCCATCCACTGGTTCACTCCCCAGTTGGCTGCAATGGCTGGAGCTGTGCTGATCTGAAGCCAGGAACCAGGAGCTGCTTCTGGGTCTCCCACGTGGGTGCAGGGGCCCATGGACTTGGGCCACCTTCTACTGCTTTCCCAGGCCATGGCAGTGAGCTGGACAGGAAGTGGAGCATCTGGGACTTGATCCAGCGCCCATATGGGATGCCGGCACTGCAGGCGGTGGCTCTACCTGCTATACCACGGTGCCAACCCCCAAGAGATGTCATCTAACTGATGGTTCACTCACCAACGCTTGTAACAGCTGGCGCAGCCAGGCCAGAGCCAGGATCCAGCAGCTCCATATGGGCCCTGACAAGTGCAGGAATCCAGGTCCTCGGGCCATCTGCTGCCCCCGGGCGCATACTCACAGGGTCCAGGTCCTTGGGCCATCTGCTGTCCCCTGGGCGCATATTCACAGGGTCCAGGTCCTCGGGCCATCTGCTGCCCCCTGGGCGCATATTCACAGGGTCCAGGTCCTCGGGCCATCTGCTGCCCCCTGGGCGCATATTCACAGGGTCCAGTTCCTTGCGCCATCTGCTGCCCCCTGGGCGCATATTCACAGGATCCAGGTCCTCGGGCCATCTGCTGCCCCCTGGGCGCATACTCACAGGGTCCAGGTCCTTGGGCCATCTGCTGCCCCCTGGGCGCATATTCACAGGCAGCTGGGTCTGAAGTGGAGGTGGGTCTCCATCCCAGGCACCTTGGTATACGATGCAGGTGTGCCAAGTGGTGGTTATCCTGTGGTGCCACTACTCCTGTTCCTCTTTTTTTGACAGGTAGAGTTACAGACAGTGAGAGAGAGAGACAGAGAGAAAGGTCTTCTCTCTGTTGGTTCACTCTCCAATGGCCGCCCGATGCTGCACCGATCTGAAGCCAGGAGTCAGGTGTTTCCCTCTGGTCTCCCATGCTGGTGCAGGGGCCCAAGCACTTGGGCCATCCTCCACTGCACTCCCGGGCCACAGCAGAGAGCTGGCCTGGAAGAGGAGCAGCCGGGACTAGAACAAGTGCCCATATGGGATGCCTGAGCCGCAGGTAAAGGATTAACCAAGTGAGTCACGGCACCGGCCCCTCCTGTTCCTCTTACGCCCTTGTTTTAAAAAAAAATTCATATTTTTCAATTGTAAGGTTCCCTTTGAAAGTTTTTGGAAGTAGACAGAGTACGCATAATGATGATAATTATTTCAAAATTGTCCATGGATTCTCAGACTTTGATCGTCTGGGTGTCTCCATGTACTCTTGTGTTTCTGGAGTATTTTGTCTCCCATAATGCCATTGTGAGATATCATTTGGAAGCTCAGAAGGTTCCAGAAGCTAAATGTCATTAACTCCAAGGATTGATTCAGTGTTGGTTCAGGAAGCAGCTGCCTCCCAGCCACTCCTCTCCCGCCACCCCTCTGGTGGTCCTGGGCACAGGCCGTGTCTGTGTCCGGGAGGCCCGGGGCGCCCGTGGCCGCAGAGAGAGCTGTCCCATACTGAACCAAAGTCCCTCGTGCCCCCGGCACATCTTCTTGTCTTCTCCTCGCCTTCTTTGCTGCCAATGCTTCCTTTGTCTCGGAAATTTTTTCTAAAGGCCTTTGACAGCTTCCTTGTTGTGTGGTGCTCTGTGGGCACACACGGTGCCGTCCAGTGCCTGGGACAACACGGGTTCCCAGACCTGGGCGTGAGTTACAGCAATGATCCTCCCAAGGTCCCTAAGACACTTTCTTGTGTCAAAAGAACATGTTCTTGGGTGTCTGTTAGGTGCGAGAAAAGCCACAAATGATCACCAGTAGGACAGGGTCATTATTTCCCCTCAACTCTTTCCTTGTTGGAGGAACCCGTGTGACAGTGTAGCAGCCGTGTGGTCACGTGTCACACACCGAGCACCCAGGTCACCGTTATGCAGCACAGACCCTGAGAACACCGTATCCTGCTCCCAAACACTGCCACCCTTAAGGAGCTCATGGTGGGCGGGGGGAGGGCACAGGTAGGTCAGGTGACTTGAGGGGCTTAGGACCCCGACCCTAGGTTCTCACACGAGGCCTTATCTTTGTGACGGGTCACTCCCTGATGCATGCAAGGCAACTGTGCCTCACTTCCTTCCACCTCCTGGTCCAGCTGGAAGTGGAAGGTGTCCTTTGTGGTGAGGTTTCCAGCAATGCAGACGGGGTGTGGTGGCCACCACGGAGCGTGAGGGCACCCACCAGGGCCGGGATCGCCACATCCTTTTCACGGCTGGCAGGAGAGAGCAGGGAGTAATTTGCCCACAGATCAGAGTCCCGAACACAGCCTTTGCCGAGTGCAGGCTGGGTTAGGGTTTTGGTGGTGCAATGTCAAGGCCAGGCACTTTGAGAAATGGCTGAGGTTTGCTTTTGGGGCCTTTTTGCTTGGGTTTGCGCAGCCCTCCCCCTTCTCCCGGGAGGGCTGTCAGTGGTGATTGGAGAGGGGCCCTCCCAGCACTGGAGCTGGAGCAGCCGCGTGCACACCCCTGCACACACATCTGCAGAGGCTGCTGACCTGCACAAGGGCCTCTGTCCTGTCTCCACGTGGCCATCAGCAGACAGCACACAGGAGGGGGAGCTGTGGGGGTGGCTGCAGGCCAGGACAACGCGGGCTGAGGTTCTAGCACCAGGTCTCCCCCAGCCACTCTCTCCTGTGCACACCTGCAGCCCACGCATGGCTTCTGAAGGCTGGCGCATTTCTTGGGACCAAAGCAAGGAAGGCCGAGGTCTGTCCCTGGCAGGTCTGGCGTGGCTCGCTCTCTCAGGAAGTCTCCTCAGCATCCAGGAGCCGTTCCAGCCCCCTTCCAGGCCCAGCTCTTGCCAGCCTTTTCCTGCCTTCCTCCAGCCGCTGCGGGTCAGGGGTCCTCACCAGCACGCAGGAAATGCACGCTGCTTCTCTGTGCTTTGCCCTGAGAATCCACCTCGTGTGGGCTCTGTGCACCGTGCGGGGACTTGTGGCTGGAGCTCCACGCAGCACTGGGACTGTGCGCCTCTGCCCTGAGCAACGTTGGGTGGAATTGTTAGTGGCCCCCTTGACGTGAATGACTTGGAAAATTCCCATGATCCCTGTGGCTCAGCCTGGAGTGGGAGGAAGCTGAGCTGGCCAGGACCTGAGTCACCACCTTATCCCCTGCCCCGTGCCCTCGGCTGAAGGCAACCCTCTCCCCGCCCCCTAGGTGATGAAGTTTTGCAGATGATTTTGTTTGAAGAGCAAATGCTAAAAATGGTGGCCTCCCTGCTGTAGAGAGGGGAGGAGAGGCCATGCGCACCAGGGCCGCCTGCCTTCCTGAGAAGTGAGGGAACCGTCTCTGCAGAACCCCCAGCCCAGACAGTGCGTGCCGGCCTGCTGGGCTCGCTGCGGGTGAGGACCCTCGCAAGTGGGCAGGTGATGGGGTACGGGCACAGGCGGGTACAGATCTGAGCCTGCCCCAGCCACGGCTCACCCTCAGAGCTTGGGGGGGGGTCTCTCCAGGGCCTCTACACCCCAGTGTATAAACAGGGATGATTATGTCTTTCTAAGAGGGAATATCGAATCTCAGAATACCAGGGAATAAATTGTAGCCTTGAAGTGGAAGGAAAGTGGTGACTGAACATTCGTGGACTCTTGCCAAGCGTGGGCTCCGCGGAGGGTGACCGGAATCACTCCTTACCATAAACTCGGCGGGAAGTGGTTCTGATCCCTCTTCGCACATGGGAAACTCGAGCACAGAGATGCCTCGCCACCGGCCCAACGTGGCTGCTGCCTGCAGGGTGGAGCTGCGGCCATCAGGCCTGGGTGGGCTCTGCCGGACTCCCAGGCTGGGATGGTGGGCGTTCTGCCTCCGACTGTGGCTGTGCCAGGAGCCCTGAGGTCCTTCCAAATGCTCCCATTCCAGTGCCCCCTCTGAGATACTGATGGAGTCGCGTGTCCCCGAGGTGAGGCCTTGACACCCCCACGGGTGCAGCACGTGCTGCAGGGGCCGACCCAGGACAGCAGCCCCACGCGTGTCTGAGACTGGCAACCCCTGCTGGAGCTGCCCACGCCCCACGCTTGGGCCTGGCTGAGCACAAATGGACAGGACTGACATAGGTGTCGCGTGCGGCTGGACACAGCCAGGGGGCGCCACGGTCCACCTGCCAGAGGCCCCCGGTGCTGCCTCTCCTCCATTCCCTTTGGGCACCCGTGCCAGCCGACTGCCCCTGGACGCCTCCCACGTGCAGCAGAGTAGCTGGCCAGGGATTCTCTGAAAGCTCTGGGATGAGCCACCCGAGGCCTCGTGGCTTCGGCTTCAGAGGGAGACGAAGGGAGGGTCCTGGCGCGTGGGGCGGGCTCAGAGCGTCTGGGCTGGGCAGGGTCCCCGGGGACGTGCCCCTGGGGCGGCAGCTGATGGCTCTGGGAGGCGGGGCCTGCAGACCCAGGCAGACCGCTAGACTCACGCTCTAGCAACCCCGGCCATTCCCAGGGCCCTGGAGGAGACGCGGGAGCCCAGATGCTGTTTTTATGAGTTTCTGCTGTTGTTTGTGTTTCATAAAATATTTCAATCGTTTGGTTTTTATGTAGTGCATCCTGAGGCTTTTAAAATGACTTCTCAAAGAGCGTGCGCAGCCCAGAACGTGACACAGACGCCCGGCCGAGGCACTGGCCCACCACGCTGGAGAGGGCGCCGCGGGGCGGTGCTGGCTGCCTGTGGCCGCCCCCGGAGCCGGGCTGTGGACTCCTCACCGCTGTGCCTCTGCTGAGCGCCTGCTGGGCGCGGTGGAGGGCGCAGGGCAGCGTTGCAGGACGTGGTGGGGGTGTTCCCTGTTCCCTGCCCTGCAGAGGTTGGCTGGGTTCTCCACCCGCCTCTGCCTTGTTTTCTGGGAGCCCTGGAGCTGGGGTGACTTGCCCTGTGGAGCCACGCTGGGTGTCTCTTGGTCTCACCCTCGTCCAGTGCTCAGTCTCCCCTAAAGCCCCGCCCCTGGAGGAAGCAGGAGCCTTCCACGGGCGGCAGAGTTGCCTACGCCCATGCCGGGGAGGGCAGGTGATGGCCCTGTCAGGACTTCCTGGCCCGCGGGAAGAAAGGGTGGAGCCACCCACGAGTGGATTTCAAGCAGCTCCCCAAGGGGAGGCTGCGGGATTGCTTCCTGACGGTGGCAGTGGTCACTCGAGCGGGCTGTGACAGCGGCGACACGGCCTTGCGGAACCGCAGACGTCCCTGGTTCCCCACAGTCAGGAGCGGACACCTGGGAGCCTGCAGCTGTCAGTGCCGAGTCGGACCTGTGCAGCGCCCTGAATTCGTCTCCACAGCTGCCCACATTCCTGAGAAATTCCGTGCAGGCACTTGGAGACCTTGGCTCCCCCTCCCCCCAGCCCAGGGACACGCCCCTTATGGGGACACCTGCAGTGCCCCCTCTGCAATCCCAGCACAGGACTCTGTTGCCGGAGCGTGCAGGACTTCCCACCCAGGGCCACTGTCCACTGCATGGGACAGATGGCCTGACTGCCACAGGAAGCCGCTGTTTGCTGTGTTGGTTCTTTGGACAGAGAGGAGGCCCAGACGCTCCTGACCTCTGTGGTAACCTTGCAAAGGGCTCTCCATTGCCTGCTCGGAGCCTCCCACCAGCTCCACAGCTGTGCAGGTAGCATTGTCCCCATGTCACCGATGACAGACTGAGGCCTGGCGGTCAAATAATGAGATGCCACAGGGTTATAAACACGGGAGCAAGACTTGAACCTTGCAGCCTGCATCCGAGCCAGAGTTTTCCCACCAAACCGTGCCGGCTTCACACACTCATTTCTCTGGGTATTTCTGACCAAAGGCAAATTTAATTTAGTGCCCAACAGAGGGCCGGTGGGCAGGAACGAGGGACCGCCTGGCTTCTCGGAGTCGAATCTTTCCCTGGGAAGGTAACAAATCCTTCTGGTTTATTCGTGCCACGATAATAAATAAAAGTGCCCGGCTGGCAATGGACATCAGCAAGTAACTAGACTCGCCGTTGATAATTATGAAAACGTTGAAATGTTCCAGCGGCACCAGTGACACGGGTAGTATTGATGTGTTATGCTCCGAAGGCACTCACTTTAATGTTTATGTATCCCCAATACATAATAATAAATTACGTGGGCAGGCATCGGGTCATCAGCCTTTTTCTAATTTATATGATTAATAAAGAGGAAATCTGCTAAATGGGGTAAAATCCTGATTGAGCGCTGGGGTAGGAGAGAGTCCCGCGTGCAAAGACCTCTCATCCGTTTTGCTGGATGACTTTCTTTTTCATAAAATGACAACTGTGCTTCCTTTTTAAAAAAATATTTATTTGCGAGGCAGAGAGTGAGCTCTGGCTCCCATCCGTGGGTGGCTGCCGCCCTCCCCCACACTCACACTGAAGCCGGGGGCGTGAACCAGTCCGGGTCTTCGGCAGGGACCAAAGGAGCCAGCACGGCTGCCTCCCAGGAAACTGGAGCCGGGACTCACACCCAGGCCCTCGCAGGCGGACACTGCTGTGCCCAGCGCCAGGCCGGACGCCTGCCCACGAGGCCTCTTGTAGCTGGCGGGGTCCACCCCGCGTCTGCCCACCGCTGAGACTTTTTAAGGAACGTGCGGGAACGGCTGTACTCCTACGGTTGCGTCGTCTTCTGGGCCTTAGTGAGGAGTTTTCGCTATGCAGGTCGAGGGGCCGCTTCCCGTCGTGGGGGCGCCTGGCCTCCTCGTTCTCGGGGCTCGCGGGCAGGTGTGAGTAGGGTGGAGGAGCAGCCTCCCTGGCCAGGGCGGGCTTATCTGCGGCCTCTCCCCCAGGCCGAGCCGGGGCCCATATACAAGTCAAATCTGCTATTTTTCTTTGGGCAATGATTTATTTCCCTCTTAAATTGGCTGGACCAGTTAGTTTTTTATTTTTATTAAGTCACACTATTCTTAAATGAAACTATTGATTTAAAGTCAGCTTAGTGAGGATTTAATTTGTTTTCGGGGGATTAGAGCAGGTAGCATGGGATAATTTTACAATAAAGTGGAGCAGGGCTTTCCTTCACAGCGCCTCACCTTTTTTTTTTTTTTTTTCTTGCCAGGCTGCACCGACGTTACAAATTTTCAAGTAAATTGTGGAAATACATTCATAAATCAGTCCCGACTCCTCTGTCTGCTTAAGGGTGATTCAGAGGAGTGTTTGACCATGACCTTGTCCCATTGTCCTTCTAATGACAGTCGGTGCACCAGGGGCTGACAACACGTGTGCAGGTGTGCACGCGCGCGCGCACACACACACACACACACACACACACGCAACTTCTTCTCTCGGAAGGTCCCTGCATTGTTCTTTCCCGTCTCCCTTCCTCACTGTTCGCCCCACGGCCCCCCAGCACCTGCAGGTTTCTTTTCATTGAGGGAAGGGGGGGGGGGGAGAATGGCCCGGTGGGGCTGCTGCTCTCGTGTCCATGCAGGGTCCACCAGCTGTTGTGTGCCGAGGCTCCCACAGCCCACCTGCCTCCCCCCGGCCGGCCTCGGTGGGCTGCACCTTCCCTGGCCGCCCCCGCGGGAGGTCACGGAGGGCCGCGGAGGGGCTCCGTCCTCAGCAAACCTCTCCAAGCCCGGCTCGGGAAGGCTGTTTGCTGTCTGTTTAGGACGTGGCATCCTGTCGCTGCCAGTCTGTTATCTCTGCGCTCGGCTGTCACTATCCATTTCAGAACGAGCCTTCTCTGTCTATTGAAATCAAGTAGACTCAGAGCCATTTTCAGATTAATGGTCCTTGGTCTGCAGATTTCCAAATCATTTTGGTCAATCACTCTCAATGTCTCCAGTTGTCCCCCAGCCCGGCTCTCCAGGGTGGCTGAGCTGTCTTCCCAGGCCCCAGTCGGCAAAGTCCCCACCGATGAACTTTTGGCTTTGGGCCCGGGCTGGCCCGGCTCCACTGCCCTGGGTGGGACATCCTCACCTCTGCTTGGACAGGTGAGGCGTGGCTTCCTGAGTACCTGGCTTTTCGTTGCGCTTGGTGGAGGTCAGAGAGGCCAGGGCAGGGCTTTCTCTGGGACTCATGGAGTTGCTTTGGGTCCTGTGCTGACCAGCAGCGAGGGGGTGGACTGCAGGGAGCATCCGCGTCAGGTGCTTGCCTGGAGCCCTGCCTGGTGGAGAGAGCAAGTGAGCTCCCAGGACCAGAAGAGAAGCCAGAGAGAGACCCAATTATTCCCGAGTGCAGACGGTGCTGCAGCAGGCGCGTGTGGCCAAGCCAGCGTCTGTGCAAGCGCCAAAAACGCAGACCAGCTCAGGGCTTGAAGCAAACGCAGTTTGTCTCCTGTAGTGAGCGGAAGGCATCCTCCTAGACGCATGCATCGGGGATGGAAAGGAGACGCCGGGACACCGTGTGACCACGCGGAAACCACAGCAGGCGGAGCCTGAGCGAGCAGGCTGAGAGCTCTCACAGCCACCACAGCGCCAGAGAGTTCCGGCGACGGAAGGTGGGGTGGGCAAGTGAGGAGCCCAGGACGCAGGGGACGCCTGCCGGGAAAGGCTACCCGGAGGCCGGGGTCCCCACCCCGGGGCACTCCCGTCAGGGGGAGGGGGTGTGCCCCCTCCGGAAAAGCCACAGCGCGAGTGTGGATCCGCGAGCGACGTGTCTAAGTTTACTGCTCGTTCGTACAGGTGATTTAACACCTCGGCAGAATTAGCTTTCCGAGTCCGTTAAAGGACCCCCGTCAGGAAAGGAGAAGCAAGAAAGCGTAAATTGAGCTTGGTCGTTTCCGTGGAAAGTCACCAAACCCCACACAGGGGCGAGTCGGGCGAGGAGCAGCCTCCTCCACCTGCTCCTCCCAGGGCCCTGTTCCTCGGCTGGATCCGAACAGGGCGTGTTCCCCCCGGGCTCCCCTGGGGCTCCCCGAGTTCACAGCAAGGAAGAGAGGGCGTCACGTTGATGAATTCTCACGACCAGTTATGCTTGTTTATTTGAGGAGCTTGTTATAATTGGTAAGTAAGTCTTTCTAATTAATTGAAGCACTAAAATATCTCTATAAAAGTGAGTTATGACAACCACGGATAAATTAGACTTCATGAAAATTAGCAACTTCTGCTTTTAGGAAGACACTATTAAGACAAGATGAGGGGCCAGCGCCGTGGCTCACTTGGTTAATCCTCCTCCTGTGGTGCCGGCATCCCATATGGGCGCCGGGTTCTGGTCCCAGCTGCTCCTCTTCCAGTCCAGCTCTCTGCTGTGGCCTGTGAAGGCAGTGGAGGTTGGCCCAAGTGCTTGGGCCCTGCACCTGTGTGGGAGACCAGGAGGAAGCACCTGTCTCCTGGCTTCAGATCGGCGCAGTGCACCAGCCGTAGTGGCCATTTGGAAGGGGTGAACCAACGGAAGGAAGACCTTTCTCTTTGTCTCTCTCTCTTACTGTCTATCTGTCAAAAAAAAAAAAAAAAAAAAAAAAAAAAAAAAGGACAAGATGTGCCGTGAGCCAGAGGCAAAGGCCTGTGGCACAAGCCTGGTGCTGAGAAGAGCATGGAGAACTGACGGCTCAGGGAAGCCACTCAGACACATGGGCCAAGGGCTGGAAGCCACCTTGGCCACACAGGGCAGGCACGGCACAGGGCGCACCAACCCCACCAGGGGAGCACGCACTGAAACCAGAGGAGACCCCAGGGCACCCTGCTGAAATCGCCCAGAGGCAAACAGAAACAGAGATCCGAGTAGGGTGGAGCACCTGGAACTCTGCTCTCGCTGTCGGGTGTGAACTGGCGCAGGACTGGGGAGACAGCTTCCAGTTTGCTCTGAAGCGGAGCATGTGCTTACAGCGTCCAGTCAGGTAGCTTCTAGCGCTTGCTAGAATCATACGGCCCCAAATCGCATTCTTAAAGTGCTCGTACGGCCTGCGCCGCGGCTCGCTAGGCTAATCCTCCGCCTTGCGGCGCCGGCACACCAGGTTCTAGTCCTGGTCGGGGCGCCGGATTCTGTCCCGGTTGCCCCTCTTCCAGGCCAGCTCTCTGCTGTGGCCAGGGAGTGCAGTGGAGGATGGCCCAAGTGCTTGGGCCCTGCACCCCATGGGAGACCAGGAGAAGCACCTGGCTCCTGACTTCGGATCAGCGTGGTGCGCCGGCCGCAGCATGCCGGCGGTGGCGGCCACTGGAGGGTGAACCAACAGCAAAGGAAGACCTTTCTCCCTGTCTCTCTCTCTCACTGTCCACTCTGCCTGTCAAAAAAATAAATAAATAAATAAATAAAATAAAGTGCTTGTCCAAGGGACATGCAGTTGCCTGTCTGAACAAAGCCCGTTCCTGCCCTGTTTCGCGGGGAGCTGCCCTTGACCAGCGAGTGCACATGATTTGCAGGGCTGCTTCGTCCACTGTTGCCCCAGTCAAGAAGCAACCCACACATCCATCAACATAAATCAACTCTGGAATGCCCCACAGCGCGAGGCTGCTCAGAGAGAGGGACTGTGGGCACGTACCGCATGGGTGACCGTCCTGCGGTTGCTCCAAGCAAGAGGCACTGAACTCAAAAGTCCACCTACGAGAGACACAGCTGTTGAGCGGTGACTAGGGATCGGGGCTGGCCGAAGCGGTGCAGGGTGTGAACGGGGGCGGGGGGGTCCTGTGTCTGGATTCTGAAGCTGCTTCTAGGACTGCTTCCCTTTACAGAATCAATAGTCGTCACACGAGGTGGCAATACGTCTGATTGAAACTTGCAACGAGAGGAAGTAGCAGACCCCGTGTTCACCTTAGGAATTCCTGTTCGCGCCGTTGTTTTTGTGTGGTTAAGCAGCAGGCTGGTTTTGTGATAAGTTTATGCAGTTTCTCCCCAAATGCATCTCCTCCTGTCAGCAGTGCGTTTCCCATTCCCCACAGAGCCACCGTCAGCTCAGGGAAGGACTTCCATTAGACGGCTCTCACTCCTGTCAGTCTCCAGGGATCTTTTCACCATTACTTTGCAAATTAAAAGAATGAAGTAGACGTAATGGCTTTGACAAGACAGCAGCCTTAAATAACTGGGAATTTTATGAAACTCAGAACCCTGTGAGGCCATAAGCATTCCCATTTGTGGGTTTATTGCCTTTTTTCCTTTTATCATAGGTTTTCAAGCTTTACCACAACTTTATTCTGTACTGTGTCTCGAGTTTGCGTTTATCTCTGAACTAGTTTAAAAAATGTGAACAAAGACGTGTACCCGTGGGTAGCAGTGTGCGTCTTGTGAAGTGTGTGGATATTCCTTGTCCATTTGATTTCCTCTCATTCCATCTAGGGTTGGTCTAGAAACGTCTAACTTCAGAAGGAAGCAGAAACGCACACAGATGAGGCCAGTTCAAAAAGTTCGTGGAAAAGTGGAACTTAAAGATAAGTTTGTTTTGGTGCAAAACATGCTAGAAGTCCATGTGTAGGTATTTTATAATAAGCATTTCCATAGTTTCTGAAGACCCCAAACACTAAGACTTCACGGGTACCAAGCGGCAGGGAAACACTTGACCTTTACCGTGGACCCCGCACGCCTGTTCATTTCGCTTGGAGGCTGTGGCTTAGAGTGGCCTGGCTCCTGCTGGAGTTAGCGCATAGCGCGGCGTCTGTGTCTGAGCGAGGCGTAGCGAAGGGCGGTGGTCACGGGTGAACCAAGCAACAGCCATGCATTGCGGCCGTCCCTGTGCTCCAACTGCTGCCGCCCTCTGCGGGAGAAGAAAAAAATCAAGAACCGGGCCCTGCGTCGGCTCTTTCTGCAGAAGACACCCGGACGCAGTGGCCATCACGCCCTGCCTGCCTGAGTAGCTGGCTCTGGGTCCTGCAGGTGCAGACCGGGGCTGGGTGACAGCCCTGTGGGGGCCACCAGCACTGCCCGAAGAAAGCAGAGAGGAGCTCAAGCAACCCAGCCCAGTGAGCAAGCAGAACGGTTCTCTGGTCACCCCGGACGCCTCCGCAGCGCCCAGCGACACTCGGGCTGCTCCCCGGTCCCTTCCTCCTCCGTCTCTGTGGCTCTGTCTGTCTCTGTGGCTGTCACTGTGTCCGTCTCTGTGGCTCTGTCTGTCACTGTCGCTGTGTTTCTCTGTCTCTCTTTCTGAAGATTAAGCAACAGTACTGAAGCAGGGTGCACTGTTGGCCTCTCTGGCTGATGCACCTTGTGTAACTGTAGGGTTTAATTTTGCTTTACATTAATCAAACAACAATAAAAGCCATAAAAAAACCCTGCGAAGACGCATTTTAACTTAAGATCCAATGCTGAACGCCCAGGGATTTTGCCGATTGTCTTCTGCAGTGCCCCGTAAGAGGAATTAGATAGCAAGAGAAAGAAAGAAAAATGGAGCCACTGCTTTTTTGCAAAGGACGGGAGAAAACATACAATAAATTAAGGGTAGTGGGAGTGGAATCAAGGCCAGAGGTAAATGACGTTTAATTGTGTGAGCTGCTCTCCCCCTCCTGGTGGCTGCCAGCCGTGGCTGTTCCTGCACCTTCCTGTTTGCAGATGAAAGCGATGATGGCAGACACGTGCAGACACACAAAAGAACCTATTTGGACTGGCGTGTCAGCCCATCTTTATCAAATGTTGCACAGGTATATTCTGTCGCCATGCTTCATTACCCCAGAATGGCATGCCTGAAATGTTTGTCTCTTCTATAAACCCAGCAGCCTTCCAGCCAGGACGTCTGACAGGCCAATAGACGGCAGCTTCTCTCGCAGGCTAGCGTTTGGAAAGGCTGGGCAGTTAAGGCGAGAGAGGGAGAGCCCGGGCGGGAGACACAGATCGGGGGGAGGGAGGCAGAGAGAGGAGACAGCCAGGGAGAGGAAAACTTACTAAAAAACAAATACGCGTTGTGTGTGGCTTCTCCGTGTCTGGTAAAGAAATCGCACGGAAAGACGGCATCGTGGATCAGGATCATTTCCCCCGGGGCTGGGAGAAGTCTGACTTGGACGCCAGGTGGCTGATCTGACGTGGGAAGCTGGGAGCCCGAAGGCAGGAGGCAGGCGCCAGCCGCCAGAGTGGAGTTTGGTTTTATCAGAATTCCCCTCTTATCTTCCGGTGGCCTAGTGGGAAATCAATATTTTAATCCCGAGTGATACAGATTAAGTTCTCGGGAATTAGAATTGGGTAGGGCCAGTTTTTTAAAAATTTTATTTATTTATTTATTTATTTATTTATTTTATTTTGTTTATTTTTCCCCTCAGAGCAACTGTGATAATGACTTTTGCACGTCGGAGAAGGAGGCATGAAGATTTGGCCAAGCTGATGCCCGTCCCATGTCCGGCCTTTCCTCTGGGGGTGCTGCTGCCGGTCCACCCTGCGGCCACACGAGGCGCTGGCGGCACCCACAGCGGTGAATCCATGGGCAGGGAGGTCTGATTTCTTGAGTTTGCACGATCGTTGTGCCCCTGGTGGCCGCATCCTTAACCAGGACACTCGTTTGTTATCTAGAAAAGAAGGGACGCCAGTGTGTGATGGGTGGCCAGAGACCGCCACGCCACACGTGCAGGGTGGTCTTGGGGTGTTGGACTTGGTGCTGCGGGAGGTGCCTGGACAGGGTGTCCACCGATGTCCAGTCCAGGAGAGGCAGGCTCCGTGTGTGCTGGTCGGAGGTCAGGACGAGGACGTGTCCCTCAGGGCTTGGTCCGGGCCCTGAGATGACACCCGGCAAACACATGACCTTGGCAGTCCCATGCGGGAGCCGTCACTCTGAGTGGCACAGACAAGACCTGCAGAGCAACCGGCTCTTGCCAGTCAGGGTGAGGTCGGGTTTTGCTGCAGATCGAGCTGTGAGCGTATTTCAGGTTCCAGTCTTTCTGGATTTTGCAGTCGCGCGTAAGAACCTGCATCCCTGCGTGCCGCCTCCTGTCCGGGGTGAGATGGGAGGAGGGCTGCTCTCTGGGCGGCCGGCGAGACCTCCGAGGAACTGTCTGCGGTCTCTGACCGTGGGGCACGAGTCTGCTCCTCAGCCCCCCCGCCCCCCATCTGCCCGGGCAACTTTGCCGCCACCTGTACTGTCATCGCTCGCTCCTGCCCCAGACAAGTCCTCCACCAGCTGGGAACTTGGAGCCCCAGACCCACCGCGGTTCCAGCACGGTCCCTCACTGCTCCTGGCTTCGGCTTTGTGACCGGAAGTTCCCACCAAGCTTCAGTGGTCTTGAGTCGCTTCCCCAACCTGAGCCAGCCTGTCTTACTAATTTCTTTTCTCAAGAGCCGAAAATGGCTGATACGCGTCTGTGTGCGGGTTGTGCACGTACGTGTGTTTCCACCACGCTGAATACAGTGGAGGCGTCGCACCCTGCTGGATGGCAGCCTGGGTGTGGCGTCTCGGCCCATCGGGAAACACCGTGGCAGGGACCCATCAAAGAAGCCCACACACCCGGACCCCGGGGCTTCCCGGGCTAGAAGCCTGCGTCACACCACGCCCTGGACAGTGAGCATCTGGGGAGCGTCGTTAAACTCTTCCGTGTCAACAACCAGAAACGCTGGTGCGGGGTAGCCTGTGGCTGGGTGGAGCTCGCGGGGGGCTGCGGCAGACACGGTAAACAGGGACCTGTCCCGTGCTCAGTGGAGAGGAGTAGTGGTGGGTTTCAAATCTTGTAGAACGAAGATTTGGGGCGGCTTTGTGTCGCACTGTGGCACAGGAATCGGGCGAGAGCTGAGCCTTGGCCGTGGACTGTGTCTGTCCAGGAGGACCCCCCTCCATGGAGGACGGGCGTGGTGGGGGTGGCGGCCCTGGTGTCCCCAGGGGCACAGCTGGGCTCAGGCTCCGCCCACCTTCATCTGCACAGTCAGGGCGCTCTGCGACCTGATGGATCCGTTTTGGGCAGGAAGCGCACATGGGGACGCCACTTTCCCCTGGTGATGTCATCCCTCCCTTTGTCCTGACCCAACCACCCCGCTGGTCACTGTCTCCTCCCCTCTCCAGGCGCTGGCCTGCAAACTCTTGGGCGAGGCAGGGGAGAAACAGAATGCTTGTTATTTCAGGGATCAGAGAAAAAGCAACACCGTGCAGGGGTGATCGATATTATTATAAGCAGGTGTAGCTCAGGGCAGGTGAGGTGTGTGTTAATGAGGCGCCACCTCCTGCTTCTGACAGATGACTGTCATTGTTCAAGCGCTGCCATTGGCGTGATGGATGGCTGGGTCACCCTGCCCCGCAGTTGGAGGCACCGGCTTCTCTCTGCTGTGGCTGTCTCTAATCTGCTGACCTGACAGTGACCCAGCAGAGGCGGAGCTGAAATTAACATGCGTTTTGAGGGGAGGAAGGGACTGTTGGAAGCAGAGGGGAAGAAAATAGTTTGGCGCAGCAGAAAGGCGAGTTCTGCGGGAAGTCCCCGCGGGGCTGGAGGCAAGCAGCTTCTAATAAACATGGAAAACAGATGTGGATGCCGCGCAGGCCGGGGCCGTGCGGCCCAGCGCGAAGGACACGGGGGTTTTCTCGGGATGCGCAGAGCAGGGCGCCCCGCGGAGCGGCCTGGTGGTCGGGCTCGCCCAGCATCCAGACGGCAGACGGGCAGGCGTTTGCCAGGCACTATTTTGCCTTCACCCAGATCTCTTTTGAAAAAGGTTTTTTTTTTTTTTTTTTTTTTTTGGTTGTGCACTAATTTAGAAACGTAGCACATCACAGACTGTTGTAGCTACAAGTCCCGAGTAATTTCATTTCGCTTCTGGGTGTCTCCCTTGCGGCCGGGAGACCGTCTGGGAGCGTGTGGGACCTACGCGGGCAGGTAGCAGCAGCTTGGGATGGAACAGCTACTCTGGGTGCTTCCTCTCAGCCTGCCCTGTCCCACGCGCTCTCCCTAACTTCCACACGGTGTGTGTGTGGGGGGGGTCTGTTTCCATGGCAGAGGTAATCAGCGGACGTGAGTACTTTGGAAGAAAGAAAGCGACTGTGATGTCAGGATTTCGTGGGCCTCTGAGCGTCATCGCTGCTCAGGTGGTCACCCACCCGTCTCGGGTTCGCAGGTGAACCTGGCGCTGGATTTCCGTGCGCAGGAAGGAGGCAGGGATCTTCATCGGAGAAACCTCGCAGCCTCTCTGTGCAAGACAAACTCTCAACAATGCACCCAGGACCGAAGCATTTTAACCAGAAGAGATGGAGCCCCGCTGGCCTCTTACGGAGGGAACGTACTCCCCTCCACCAGCAAGAGGAAGGAGGTGCCGGCTGCCTGCGGTAGGCTTACTGCGGCGATGTGGCGCCACGGGCAGCTTTCTTTCTTTTTTTTTTCTTTCTTTTTTTTTCTTTTCTTTTTTTTTTTTTTTGACAGGCAGAGTGGACAGTGAGAGAGAGAGAGAGAGAGAGAAAGGTCTTCCTTTGCCGTTGGTTCACCCTCCAATGTCCGCTGCGGCCGGCGCACCGCGCTGATGTGATGGCAGGAGCCAGGTGCCTCTCCTGGTCTCCCATGGGGTGCAGGGCCCAAGGACTTGGGCCATCCTCCACTGCACTCCCGGGCCACAGCAGAGAGCTGGCCTGGAAGAGGGGCAACCGGGACAGAATCCGGTACCCCGACCGGGACTAGAACCCGGTGTGCCGGCGCCGCTAGGCGGAGGATTAGCCTAGTGAGCCGCGGCGCCGGCAGGGGGCAGCTTTCTTTGAAGTGGTCCACGCGTGGGCCACGTTCCAGGTCACATCCCTTTGGAGATGAGCATCGCTCAAGGCGAGGACTGTGGAACTCAGCTGGTCCACGTCTGGTGTGTGATCGGCTCTTTAAATCTTGCCTTTTGCAGGTTCTGACACAGCAGTGACTTCAAGCAATTTAAACATTTTCCAGGAAAGCGTAGTGGAATTATGAACATCGATATAATTCAGGTCAGACGTCAGGGAAAGGCCCTTGCTGGACTTGGTCATTTCCAGACTTGGTCCCGCGACAGAAGGACAGACTGCATTCGCATGTTTGGCGACGCTGTCAGGGTTACAGGCACGTGTGAGAATCTGGCGGTGGGGCTGCCCGTGACCCTGGAGGGCACTGTGGTGTGCGCGAGTTCCAGACATCATTCAGCAGGCGTCGAGGACCCGCTCTGTCCCGGGCTCTGACTGTCCACATCCACCCGTAGGCTCCTGGACACTCCGCCTGGTGGACAGACAGGTGCCAGCTATTGCGGCGGCGTGTTGAGGCTGAAGGAGAGTGGGGTGCGGTGGAAGCCCGCTGGGGCCTTGTGTGCGTCCCCTCTTTCCTGGGCTGTGGCCTCAGAGGCTGGGCGGGACCTGCTGCTTGTGGTGGGCAGCGTGCTGCACTCCGGCGAAGACCACAGGAAACCATTTGTAATTAATGAGCGGCCGTGGTGGAGGGGCCTTGCCACTCCTGGATTAGAAATGCAATCGGACGCTTGAGAATTCAAATTGGGAGTGAGCGTGGGGCCGGGCCGTGGTGTGGAGTGTGTCATCTATTTGCGTTTGGGCCGGGAGCTGACTTTTTTCATTTCGGGGACAAGCCACTTAATCACATGTGAGGGGGAAGTGGTGACTGGCGAGGCGAGGGTGCGTGCGGGAACAATGAGCCCAGGCTATCTTTCCTGACGGCGTGGCCTTGCTTGTTCAGACTGATCCTTGATGCATAGGCTCAGAGGAGAAACCTCAAGATACGAGAGAATGAATCTGTCAGATCCATTTTTCTTCTTTTTCTTGAGGGTGAATTTATTTTTCATGTTTTGAAAGGAGTGTGTGACCACGTCGCCACCAAGTCCTTTTTCCCCTGGAATCATATTTCCATTTTCATTTCTAACAAAGCACATATTTAGGTCTCAGTATCTCATTGGTCCATCTTTCTCTGTCCTAACAGTCCCTTTGCATTTCAGACTTTATGCCAAAGAGAGAAATGTTGTGAATGCGGCTCGTAATGATGATGGATCACCGCGGGAGGCAGCGTGGCCGGCGAGTTGGCCCCGGCACCCGAGCCCGCCGTGGTGCCGACTTGGGTCTGAATTATGGCGCACGTGAATTTTGGAATCTTTTCTGCTCCTAGGACAATGGATGTGCTTTGTTAGAAGACCAGGAACACTGGGCGAGAAGAGGATTGTGCAGAAGCGGAAGCGCAGCCTCGTGGGGGCCTGGCCACGCTCTGGCCGGCACTCAGGCGCCTGGAAGGTCTTGCAGACCAGGAGGGAGTCAGGAGAGGGTTCTCCGGTGCTGGCACCGGGACCTCCCGCAGACCATGCGGTGCTGGGCCTGGGCCTCTGAGGTTTGCTGGGGAGAACGGCACAGTCCCCCCGCCCCCCGAGGGAGGGGCACGGCCTGGTGTCTCCGCCCAGCGTGTGGGGACGCTTGGCAGCTTCTCTCTGCCCCTCCGATAACAGCGTCGGACACTGTTCCCCCTTCGCTTTAACCCTTGTTGGGAAACAGCCTCCCTGGGGTGAGCTCCTCTAACACGTGACTGCTCACAGGGAGGGAGTGTGGGCGCCTGCAGTGCGGCCCGCCGTCCACCGTGAGACCCCCTCTCCCACGGTGCTCACCTCCATCTCTGCCTGTCCCCAGGGACGCCGTCCCTTGAGCAGCCCTCTCCCGGCTTCTGCACGTGTGTCTGTCCTCCCCCTGGCTAACACTGACGGGGAGAAAAGGACTGATCCACCACCCAGGAAGCCCACTCTCGTTGCTTTCTAGGTAATGGATTGGAAGGGATTGGATCTGAAGATCAGGGGACGCCCGGGAGCCCTCTGAAGCCGTCTGCTGGCAGACGGTGGTAGAACAGAAGATGGACTGTGGGGGGCGGACGTGGGCCGACTGCACGGGCGTTGGGGTGGAGTTGACCCTGGGTGGTTGACTGGAAGGGCCCTGGGAAGCGAGGGGAGACTGCGTGCCGCCCTTGCTGACTCTGCCCTGCCTGTGGATGCAGAAACGGCCCCAGCGCTGGGGTTCCGACTGCTGTCCTGCAACTGCCGGCCGGACTCGTCCCTCCGCCTCCAGCTCTGCCGCTGGCCGGTGCTTGGTGGCACCAGCAGTCACCTGCCCCGTCCTCGGCTCTCACCCCTTGAATTCGCACGTCCCAGTCAATGAAGCGCTCACAACCCACCGCGTCCTATTGCTTGAAAAGCTTCCCTTCCCAACACCATTGCCACCTTGTTCATTTTCCTCTCCCTTCTCCCCTCTTGAAATGGCCTTTTCACAAATTAAACCCTTTCTTTTATAATAACGGTCGGTATCCAGTTGTAAGAAATGGTGCAGTGAAATCCTCTTACTGCGTAGTGCAGTTCCTCCCGCCGTAAGATCTTGCAGAACGACCGCCCAGTAGCAGACCCGGAGGCTGATATTCCTGCACGCACACGCCTTCATCCGACTCCCCGTGGACGTGTGCGCATTTGTGAGCACGGGCGTGCTGAGCTTTCTGTGATGTCATTACACGTGTGTCCATCGCCGCAGGTGACTAGATCAGTTCTGTCACCATGAGTTTCCATGTCACCGCCACCCCACCCTAAGCCCTACCTTTTTACTTTTAAGATTTATTTTTTATTTATTTGAAAGGCACAGTTACAGAGAGAGGTAGAGACACACACAGAGAGGTCTTCTATCCGCTGGTTCACTCCCCCAATTGGCTGCAACGGTCGGAGCTGTGCCGATCTGAAGCCAGGAGCCAGGAGCGTCTTCTGGGTCTCCCACGCAGGTGCAGGGGCCCAGGCACTTGGGCCATCTTCCACAGCTTTCCCAGGTGCATTAGCAGGGAGCTGGATAGGAAGTGGAGCAGCCAGGACTTGAACCGGTGCCCGTAAGGGGGTTTAACCTGCTGAGCCACAGTGCTGGCTCAGCCCTAACCTTAGCAAGCGCTACCCAGGTCTCCATTTCTGTAATTTGTCCTGTTTAGGACTGGTGTACAAACAGAACCCGCATCTCCTCGATTGGCTTTTTCCTCTAACAGAAACTTCCTGAAAATCTGCATGAGCACGCATCGTTCTGTGGCTGAGTGGTGCTCACGGCGTGGCTGTCCTGTGGCTGACTTGCTGGAGAACAACGACTGTGTGTCGACCTGTGTGTTGACTTGTTGTCTCGGCTTTGGCCGCTGTGCACAAAGCTGTCCTGAAGACTCCGGTGAGCGACTTCTCGTTGCCCTGGGCGGAAGGCTGCCGGGTCCCATGGCCCTGTAGGTCAGTTTTTCTAGAAACCATGAGGGATTTCCAGAGTCTCCACCGTTTTCCGTTCCTACCAGCAGCGAGCAACGTGTGAGGCTTTCGGTTCCTGTGCATCCTGGCCGGAATTTGCTGGGGTGTTGGTGTTTCCAGTCTGCTTTGAGCCCTGCCACTTCTGATCAGGGATGGGTGGCTCATGTGGTTTAAGCTGCGTTTCCTCCGCGGCTTGTGGGGTTGAGCCTCGTTCCACCCGTGAGCCCCTATCTGCTGTGACTGCCGTGTGCTGGTCAGATCGTTTGCTGCTTGCAAACTCTTTTGCTGAGTTTTGAAAACTCTACATGGTCTGGATACTAGACGGGATAGATATGTGACTGGCAAATATGTACTCTCAGACTGCAAACTGTCTTTCCCTCCTCCAAATGGGATCTTCTAAAGAGTAAAGTTTGTAAAATTTTGAGCAGGTCCAATTTGTCAGTGTTCCCTCTAATGGACTGAGCTTTGGGCAAGTTCAAGAACTCCCCTACACATAAATTCTGAAAATGTCTACCTTTTTACAAAAGACCTAGAGTTTTATGCTTTACTTTTTTTTTTTTTTTGACAGGCAGAGTGGATAGTGAGAGAGAGAGAGAGAGAGAGAGAGAGAGAGAAAGGTCTTCCTTTGCCATTGGTTCACCCTCCAATGGCTGCTGCGGCTGGCGCACTGCGCTGATCCGATGGCAGGAGCCAGGTGCTTCTCCTTTTCTCCCATGGGGTGCAGGGCCCAAGGACTTGGGCCATCCTCCACTGCACTCCTGGGCCACAGCAGAGAGCTGGCCTGGAAGAGGGGCAACTGGGACAGAATCCGGTACCCCGACCGGGACTAGAACCGGGTGTGCCGGCGCCGCTAGGCGGAGGATTAGCCTAGTGAGCCGTGGCGCCTGCCCTATGCTTTACTTTTAAGTCCGCATTTATTTTTGAAGGAGTTTCACTCCACATCAGGCTTAGACTGAGCTTTAGTTTTGGACCTGTGCGTGTCCACCTGCTTACCACAACTTCCTGAAGGGGCTATTCTTCTTTCATTGCACTGGTTGTAGTTTTGTCAAAAAAAATCAGTGGGCACATTAGTGCATAAGTAGTTATGTGTTGTCTATTTTATTTCATTGATTGATGTGTCTATCTCCTGGCACAGTCTATACCACAGTCCTTGATTACTGTACCTGCACCATAAGTCTTAGTACTGGGTTAACTAATTTCCCTTACTTTATTTTTTTTTTGCAAGATTGTTTCTGCTATTTTAGAGCCTGTATCTTTCCATATTAATTTTAGAATAAATCTGTCTGTGCCTACACGACACCTTGCTGGGATTTTGATAATAACTGTACTTAACCTATGGTTAATTTGGGAGAAACAGACATCTTATTATGTTAAATCTTCTATTATGTATGCTTAGGTCTTCTGTGATTTCTTTATGTGTGCACTAAAACTTTTTTTTTTTTTTTTTTTTTTTGGACAGGCAGAGTTAGATAGTGAGAGAGAGAGACAGAGAGAAAGGTCTTCCCTCCGTTGGTTCACCCCACAGATGGCCGCTACGGCTGGCGTGCTGTGCCAATCCAAAGCCAGGAGCCAGGTGCTTCTCCTGGTCTCCCATAGGGTGCAGGGCCCAAGCACCTTGGCCATCCTCCACTGCCTTCCCGGGCCACAGCAGAGAGCTGGCCTGGAAGAGGGACAACCAGGACAGAATCCAGCGCCCCAACTGGGACTGGAACCCGGGGTTAAACTTTTAGTACGTGGATCCTATATGTATTAAGTTCATACCTACATATTTCATTTTCTTGGGGTTGATTGAAATTGATATTATGCTTTGAATTTTCACTTCCAAATGTTCATTGTTAGCATCTCAAAGTTTCACTTGTATGTGTATGCTGAGCTTGTATTCTACAGACTTTCTGAAATTACCTTTTAGCTCCAGGAGTTTTCTTGTTGATTCTTTGTGAGTGTGTATGGGGAAAGTAATTAATTCTTAAATAGGGATGATTTTGTCCCATCCCTTCTATCTCCAGGTTTTTGTGTATTTTTCTTACCGTGTTGCTGTTGTAAGGATTTCTAATGACACGTTGCGTAAGGGAATGAGTAGGTATCTTCGCCTTGTTCTTGACCCTAGAAGAACGCCATTGAGTCTTTCATCAGCAAATATGATATATATATTTTATTTTGACATATTCTTTATCTAGATGACGAGGTTCCCATGTGTTTCTAGGTTTCAGAGAACTATTTAAAAACCGTAAGTTCAGAGAATATTTCTGTGTGATTTCAATTAGCATAGTCATGATGAAGAAGGTGGATTAGAAATGAAGGAGATGTGGGCCCCTGCATCCACATGAGAGACCCAGAAGCAGCTCCTGGCTTCTGGCTTTGGATCAGCCCAGCTCTGCCCGATGCGGCCATTTGGGGAGCAAGCCAGTGGATGGAAGACCGCTCTCTGTCTCTCCCTCTCTCTATCTCTTAACTCTCTCAAATAAACAAATAAATCTTAAAAAAAATGAAGGAGATTATTAAGAGTCAAGAGACAAGGCAAGAGAACTGTCAGTGTTCCATTAACCAGGGTGGCCAGCACTGAAAACATTGCATGTAGTGGGTGTCCGATATCAAACGGTCAAGCCAGTATTGGGCATCTTAACTCTAAGATCTTTGAAACGTTTCTCATGGCTTTCTTGAAGTTAAGAACTCTAGGTAGAGAGCTCAGATTTGGGTGGATCAAGGCCACAGAATTCCAAGGGAGCTCAGAGATAGCCCCAGGAGGGTAGACCTTGATGACTCAGGACCGTGAGTCCTGTGTCGTTGCCACGATGGGGAGTCCAAGGCAGAAGAGACGCACCCACTACACAACGGCGACAGATCATCAGTAACACCCAAATCTGGCCCGCGGTGGGGCCTTGCTAAGACAGGGAAGAGAATAGTTTTGGAATGTAGGAATACTTGAGCCAAGATGTGTTGAAGCGTAAGTGTATGTAATTAATTACATAGTATACCATTTTCAAGAATGCCAGGATTATGTGTTGTTCTTCAAATATCCTTTATTAAAACGGTCCCACAAGAAGCTCATGAAGTCCACGAAGCTGCTCAGGTCTCTTGTAGGCACTGCCTCCCTGGGCTGGCTCGGGCAGTCCTCCCTGAGCCATATTTCATCTGAGCGAATCAGTCTGATACTGCTACACATCCTAACACTGGGAATTAATTCTCCTGCAAGATATTTTAGATTCAACTAAATCATATGGAATTCAAATCTTAAGAAAGGACAATGATTTTCTTTAAAAATACATATACATAGTGTCTCTGAACATGATGGCCTTAGGGCTCAAAGTTAAATTAATATTGGTATTGGCAATGGTGAAATGCAATGTTGGGACTGCAGATAGGTGTAATATTTCTGAAGGGAAATGTACCAATAGATAACAGCCTTAAAAATCTTCATATATATCATTCCCATAATACTTCTAAGAGTTTATTTTAAGGCAAGTTTCAGAGATTGTCTTTGAAAAATTGCTGGTAATTTATTTGATAAACTGGAAACTCTGTTCATAATTTTTTGTGGAAAGGAGCTTGAATTTAATAGAGAGGTCCATTCCTTATTTTTATATCTCAGTCTTTCTCATGATCTTGTTGGAAGTGGGAGGACAGAGGGCAGGATGGGAAGAGAGGCCCTTGGCCTGGGAGGAGCTGGCGGGGGAGGGCGCTCCCTTCCCTCCCTGGGCGGGCGGGGGCCCTGGGCTCTCTCGCTCTCCCCTTCTCAACCTCCACTCCCTCCTTTCATCTTTTTTATTCCTTTTTAATAAATTGTTTCAACCTAAACAGAATAAAAACTTGACAATGCTTTTTTATTTTGAGTAGGATACAGATACACACTGCTGGTCACAAAGTGATTCGGTCATATTTTAAAAGCTGTAAACACAGCATTGCACACATCACGACACTTGCAAATGTTCGAATTAAGGAAGGTTTAACCCCTGGACAAGTTCCTGGGTTTAGCACGCTGGCTCTTCTAGGGGATAAATGCAGGCTGGTCTGGGGAGTCCTGGCCCTGGGGAAGTGTGCTTGCTGTCACAGTTGTCACTGGATTAGGGGAGCCTCGCACTGTTGCCACGCAATCTGCTCTAAGACGCGATGCTGGTCGAGGCTGAGTTTCCTAGAAAACACTCTCAAAGCTTTGACGCGGGCACAGGGCTGTTGCCATCATTGATGGGATTTGGGGGTGGCTGGGCCGATGACGATGCAGGTTGCCTCAATTACAGGGTGGATTCCATCTCTCCCCCACGGCATCTCTTTTTCAGTTTCTCCCCTGAAGGCAGCCTTCAGAATTCCTTCAGTTGTATCAAATTATATCCTCTGTACAAAGCTGCAACCTCTGAATTCAGCTCACAAGAGCCAGGAGATTCGGGGTGAAGCCAGGGACTCCTGCTTGAGCTCTGGCCTCAGCCGGGGCACAGGTCCAGGGAGAAACGGGGTGCCCAGGAGAGAATGCAGGCCGAGCACCTCTTGGATTTTGTGACCTTGGCTCTGATCGCAGTTGCTTTAGGGAATTTTAAGTTAAGCCCCTGGGGGAGCCTGGTGGAAATTTGTCCCGGTTTTGATTCTGGAGATTTCAGAGATTCGGGGGCTGACCCATGAAGGAGCACTGTGGGTTCAGGTGCCACATCAAGGAATGCGGCTCACCTGTTCTCTCACCTGGACACAGGGATGCACAAAAAACATCCTGGTCTACAGTGCTGTCTGAAGTCTGTCTTCCAGCACCTGCAGTGCCAGCGCTTCTAAAGTAAGATCGTCCCCCCATGGTGTTAATAACATACAGTATTTTTATTTTATTTTATTTTATTTTATTTTTTGTGACAGGCAGAGTGGACAGTGAGACAGAGAGACAGAGAGGAAGCTCTTCCTTTGCCATTGGTTCACCCTCCAATGGCCGCCGCAGCCGGCGCGCTGTGGCCGGCGCACAGCGCTGATCCGAAGGCAGGAGCCAGGTGCTTCTCCTGGTTTCCCATGGGGTGCAGGGCCCAAGCACTTGGGCCATCCTCCACTGCACTCCCTGGCCACAGCAGAGAGCTGACCTGGAAGAGGGGCAACCGGGACAGAATCCAGCGCCCCGACTGGGACTAGAACCCGGTGTGCCGGTGCCGCAAGGCGGAGGATTAGCCTAGTGAGCCGCGGCGCCGGCCCTAATATACAGTCTTGTAGGAACTCTGAAACACAGAAATATGTGACAGGGAAATAAAATTCTCTCATAGCCATGTTGTATTACATGAAAGGTGGTATTTAATTGCTTTTCCCTTCTCTAATTATTAAGGAGCAATTTTCCACAAGTTTAAGATTAATTACATATAGCATTTTTTAAAGGTTTATTTATTTACTTGAAAGAGCTACACAGAGAGAGGAGAGGCAGAGAGAGAGAGAGAGAGAGAGAGAGAGAGAGGTCTTCTGTCCGATGGTTCACTCCCCAGATGGCCGCTCCGGCCGGAGCTGCACTGATCTGAAGCTGGGAGCCAGGAGCTTCCTCCAGGTCTCCCACACAGAAGCAGGGGCCCAAGGACTTGGGCCGTCCTCCACTGCCCTCCCAGTCCATAGCAGAGAGCTGGATTGGAAGAGGAGCAGCCAGGACTCGAACCAGCACCCACATGAGATGCCAGCTCCCCAGCAAGGGCATTAACCCACTGCACCACAGCGCCGGCCCACATATAGCACTGCCATAGTTTTCTGTTGAATTTTGTGTTCGTCCTTTTCTCATTTTTCTGACAGATCATTAAGTGTCCTCTTGGGAAATGCTCTGTCAGGGACAGTGACATCAGAAGGTGACAGGATAGCTCTGGCAGCCATTCACAGACAAGCATGTGGAGCTCTGTGCTCCAGCTAGGAGGCTGTGACATCCTGGAGGAGTGCGAGACCCGCGAGGGCTGTGCGGAGATGGTGCGTCTGCGGCCAAGTGGCAAATGCACCAACCTCAGCCAGTATCCAGGCCCAGAAACCATCAGTTACAATCCCATGTGGGCTCAGTTACAGTCCCATGTGGACTCAGTTACAGTCCCATGTGGGCTCAGTTACAGTCCCACTGTGGGTTCAGTTACAGTCCCACTGTGGGCTCAGTTACAGTCCCACTGTGGACTCAGTTACAGTCCCACTGTGGGCTCAGTTACAGTCCCACTGGGCCTGGGTCCTGCCACCATCCGTCAGCAACCTTGGAAAGTCACATCCTCCCACACCTGGGGGTCGCAGGTCGGCTGACTTTTTCCCTTGCTGTGGACTCTGAACTGGCCCACAGATTTGGTCCAGGCTCTCCCAGCTGTGGACTCAGAGGAGTCCTGTGTACGCAGGGCCTCCACCAGAGGCAGGAGGCAGGCCTGTGTGCCTGGAGGCTGTGTACACAGGGCCTCCACCAGAGGCAGGAGGCAGGAGGCAGGCCTGTGTGCCTGGAGGCTGTGTTCACAGGGCCTCCACCAGAGACATGTGTCTACCTGGAGGCAGGCCAGCTGCTCTTGGCCTGACCATGGCCTCAGAGATGCCCCTGTAGTTCAGTTCCAGCCCGTCTCAGCCTCAGTTTTGGAGCAGGTTTGCTCACTCATCACCACCAGAAGACTTGTTTTTGCTCATGCCAGCTTTGGTTGAACTGCAGATCCTGCAGTTACCACAAGACTTGGTTCCAGCTGTAGTCTGGGGTTAGTCCTTCCTACCCAGCGAGCCAATGGGAGCCTTTGCGAGGAGCAGAGGAGCCACACCCATCACAACAGGTCTGCCGTGTGTGGACCCAACAGTGGACCCCGAAGCTGATTGCTGGCTCAACAGCAGCCCTGTGACCCTAGTCCTTTCAGGGACCACAGAATCCACGCCAGCACAAGCCCCTGGTAACAGGCCCGCCAACCCTGCGTTCCTGTAGGCATGACCTGCCTCCAGACCCTTTTTACTGCATCCTAAAGGCAGTATCATCAACCCAGGCACCTGATCTTTAAAATCAGTCTAAGACTGGAAGAGGCATCTGCTCCTTCAGATTTAAAGACAGCAGTGCAAGCCTACATGGACCATGAGTAATCAGGTCCTCACGCCGCCTGCACACCAACTAATAAAGCTCAAATAATCAGCCTGAAATAATGGAAGATCTATGAGCTGCTTGACATAGAATTCAAAATGAACGTTGGGCAGGCACTAGGGAAAGTTGCTAAATCACTGTTCGGACACCTGCGTCCATGCTGGAGTGTCCAGTACGACTCCTGGCTGTGTCCCTGATTCCAACTTCCTGTCAGTGCACGTGCTGGGGGCTGCAGTGGCCACTCAGGAGGTGAATTCTCTGCCACCCACATGGACATTCAGATGGAGTCCTGAGTTTCTGGCTTCAGCCTGGCTCAGCCCTTGCTGTTTGTTTTTTGGGGAATGAACCAGCAAATGGAAACTATCTGTCTATCTCAGTCTCTGACTCTTTGTCAAATAAAAATAAATAAACATAATTAAAGTAATTACTTTAAAGAAGCCTGACAAAATTCAACAGGACAAAGAGAACCAAGTGAAATAATGAAAATATTACATGGACAAAAGTTACAATCATAATAACAAGATAGACACCATAATAAAGAACTAAACAGAAATCCTGGAGCTGAAGAATACAAGGACAGAAATGAAAAACTCAATAGGGAGCCTCAAAAGCCAACTTGGTCAAGCAGAACAGTATCAGTGAAGCTGAGGGCAGGATCACTAGAAATCAGTGAGTTTGGGAACAGGAAGAACAAGGCTGCAAGAGGAAACAGCACACAAGGCCTGTGTGATGAACACCACAGAAGGAGAAAGGAGGAAAAGAAGGGAGGTGGGAAACTTATCTTTAAAAACATTAGCTAACGTTTTTCTAAATATTGCCCAGCATTTGGACATCCAGATTCATGGGAGTTCAGAGGACCCAGAACAAGAAGATCAATTTAAGATTAATTTCAGACACGTTCTAATCATATTGTCAAATGTGAAAAACAGAGAGGTTTTAAAAGCAACAAGAATGCCTTCTTATATACGAGAGAATTGCTATAAGGCAATCAGTGGATTTTCCAGCAGACATATTTTAGTGAGGAGTGAGTGTGAAGGGTGGTACAAAGGTACTTGAGAAAGTCCGTGGAGGTTCACGGAACTGTCACGGTGCAGTGAGGCTGGTATCCCGTAGGAGCACCAGTTCGAGTTCCAGCTGCTTCACTTTCAGTCCAGTTCCCTGCTAATGCACCTGGGAATGCAGTGGAAGATGGTGCAGGTGCTTAGGGCCCTTCTACCCATGTGGGAGCCCTGGATGGTGTTCCAGGCTGCTGGCTTTGGCTTGGTACAGCCTGGGGCATTGTGATCATCTGGGGAATGAACCAGTGAATGGAAGATCTTTCTTGCTTTCTTTCCCACTTTCTCTGTTACTCTGCCTTTCAAATAAACAAAAATAAATTTTAAAAAAATTTCATGGAAAAATAGAACTGAAAAGAACTGTCAAATTCAGAATGCTCTAAAACTGTATTTATCTCTACTATGAAATTTAAAAGAAAAAAGTATTAAAATTATCACTAAAATATTTGCTAATGGACACACAACATAAAAAGATTTGAAGGCTGATGTTCATAGCATAACGCATTGTAAGGGGAAAAATATAGGTAAGGGGGTAAAAAATGTAGTGTTTTTGTGTGTGATTGAGATAAAACGTTATCAGCTTAACATAGACTGTTACAAATATAAAATGGTTTATGTAAGCCTTATGATCACACAAAGGAAAAGCTTCTGGTAGGTACAGACAGAGAAAGGAATCGACGCCTACCACCATAAAAACCCAACACAACAAGAGGCACAGTCGTAGAAGAGGGAAGGATAACAGCAGCCGTAAAACCGTAAAAAATGAGCACAATGGCTACAAGCCGTCCTCAAGCCCTTCCCTAGCAATGGGCATGGAGGAATCCCATGGACAGACAAACAGTGACTGAAGGGAGAAAAATCAGAACAATGTCCTGCCTAGCAGAGATGGGACTTAAGGAGTGCAGCCAAAGTCATCTGAGGAGGGAGGTTTACAACAATCAATACTGGCTGGCGCCATGGCTCACTAGGCTAATCCTCCGCCTTGCGGCACCGGCACACCACGTTCTAGTCCCGGTTGGGGCGCCGGATTTTGTCCCAGTTGCCCCTCTTCCAGGCCAGCTCTCTGCTGTGGCCAGGGAGTGCAGTGGGCCCTGCACCCCATGGGAGACCAGGAGAAGCACCTGGCTCCTGCCTTCGGATCAGCGCAGTGCGCCGGCCAAAGCGGCCATTGGAGGGTGAACCAATGGCAAAGGAAGACCTTTCTCTCTGTCTCTCTCCACTGTCCACTCTGCCTGTAAAACAAAAACAAAAACAAACAAACAAATAAACAAAAAAAAAACAATCAATACTTGCGAGAAAAGATAGATCCCAAGTAGCCGACTTTACATCTCAAGGATCTAGAAGAATATACTACACTCATGGTTGGCAGAAAGAAAGAAACAATAATTAGAGCAGAAACACTGGATAAAACACTACTAAAACCCGGAGTTATATTTTTGGGAAGGTAAGTAAAGTTGATGAACTCCAACTCGATGAGTCAGGGAAGAAGAGAATGGACTCGGATGAGTCACACATGGAAGGTCAGTTACAGCTGACACTACCAGGCCCCTGCATATCAGCTTGATAACCCGGAAGGAACGCGTGAGTTCCAGACACAACCTGCCTCATCTGCACCATGAAGAAACACATACTCTGAACAGTAAGCAGTGAGACTGAACCAGTGACCAAAACCTCTGACAAAGCAAAACCCAGGCCCGAGGGCTCCACAGGTGAGTTCTATCGAGTATGAATGCGAATACGTCTCAGGCTCTTGCAAGGAAGTGAAGAGAGGGGAACATCTCTAAGCTCGTTAAGAGGCCTCCCACCAAACCCAGGTAGGAACAGGTAGGCACAGTAGCGGAACAGAACACGGCAGGCCAATTTCTCTGAAGAACTTAAATGCAAAACGTCTTGACAAAATACTAGCAAGCCAAACTCAACAAAAACATTTAAAAGGTTATATGACGTGACTGAGTGAGATTTGTCTCTGGGAAGAAAGGATGCTTCAACACACACAGATTAATAAATGTGATATTCCACATGACCAGTAGGAGATGTGGGCGTCCCAGCCAGCACCTTGACTGCTGAGCCAAGCACCTACCCCTGGAGTAGATGCAGTTTTTCCACTGCAAAACTGGAAATGTGGAGGTGATGGGTGTGCTAATTGACTCAACTGTGGCAATCTCTTCACATCCTATACCTTACACATGCCGTTCGTGTTTGTCAGACCTTGAAAAGCTGAAAAGAGCACTCCTTTGTCCCTTCTGTGTGCACATGCACATACATAGCTCCTTTTCGTCCCTAAAGGGATTTTTTTGTTTTACATTTGGTCTTATTAGAAGGAGGAAAGCACTGTTTTGTGACAGTTAAGTCTGTATTTAGGAATAAATGATGTGTGATTTGTTACCCACAGCCGGAGCAGGTGCACGGAGACAGGTGACCACTGTGCGGGCCCAGCCCCGCTGGATCAGGGCTGGTCGCCTTCGGCAGTACTCCAGGTCTTATTCCATTTCCTGGCACGGGCAGGAACTCTTTCTGGAGGTTCCACTGCTTTATCTTGAGTGTGAATCAGACTTACATGTTCCACCTCATCCCCCTCAGGGTCACATTACTCCCTCTTGCTTTATGGAACGAGAATCGGGGATCTGAAGCCGAGCAGGTGTGGGTTCAAATTGTCTCTGTCAGCTCTGAATGGCACAACATCCACCTAAAGTCTCCAAGCCACAATAACACGTGTGGCTGAAATATGCCGACCCCACAGGACTGACACCAGGATACATGTATGCACACACGTATGCATACACACGCACACATGCACACTCAGAGAAAAATCTGACACCGTAGTGGGCCCACAGGTGGAGAAAGGCAGTGCTCGCTGTGATGGGAGCACTTGAACCACATTCTGTGAGGCTCGGTACACATCCTCGCGTTCACCTGTGTGCTGCAGACGCAGGCACGCACAGCCTGCTTCGCTCGCACGGCCTGGTAGTGGAGTGCTAATGAGGCCAGTGCAGTACGGAAGATGGCTTTCGGGGGTTGTGGGTGAACAGAGATTTGGAGAAACAGCAAAATAGGGAACGGTTCCCATAGTGCTTTCTGGTTAACCCGTTCACAGTCTCTCCATTTAGAACTCAAAGCTTGAAACTTTATCTAAACTAAAAATAAATGCAGTGGATAATATTCCCAGCCCAGAAAATAAGATAAAAAGGTCTTTAAAGTGAGACCTCTGTTCCCGAGGGCTGGGCGTGGGGGGCGCTGTCTGGTGACACTCTGGGATGGCCGCTGGGCTGTCCAGGTTCTTGGTGTGCCTGGGTCCTCCCCATCACGAGCTCTCCGCCCCGCCCCTGGCTGTGCTGTCCACCCCACCTGTCCTCTTGGAGAGGGACTCAGGAGCACTGGGGCCTCGGCTCAGGGCCAAGGTCAGGTCCAGACTGCAGGCAGGTTCCACCGTCTCTGCCGTCGCGCTCGGCCTGCCTGTTCTCAGCTTGCACGCTCCTGGGCAGGTGCCCACGGGAAAGCTGCCCGGTGCCTTGGTTCTGCGTGAGCTTGGGGGACCTTAGGCACCATTTTCCCACCCGGGCACCTCGGGATGGTCACTTCTCTCCAACACGCAGTCTTTGTGGCCAGTTCCTTTCCCCCTGGGACCTGTGCTGCCTTCTGCCTCCCAGACTTCCTGGTCACAGATGGGCCTTCCTGCACGGATGGAAGGAAGCTTGCTTCTGTGTGTTCCGTGTGGGGCGTCCCCACGCTTTGGACTTCCCGAGATGCTAACTTCCAGGTGCACAGTGCCCTGCACAGCACGGCACCTGCTTGGGAGCTGCTCGTCACGGCTGATAACTTGTGATGGTAGCGGCTGCCACTCCCAGTGCCCCCGTCCTGGGCGTGGCTTAGGAGCTGGAGCAGCCCTCGGCTGGCCCCTCCGGCGGGCACAGCCCTGGCTCCCGATGGGAACACAGCCGACTCACTCTCTCTTCGTGGAGGTTGTGTGGTGGGGAGAAGTTGTCTGGGAGGCGTCCAGCAGCCGGGTAGCACTGGACGAGGCCGGGAACCTGAGACAGGAAGGTCCGCATGGAGCCCTCAGCTCTAACAGGGATGCAGACTTCAAGCCCTCGGTGTCTCCATTCCACCAGAGCTGCTTTGTAGACGGGGGAGGTGGCGGTACAGTACTGCCAAGGACCAGCTGCTCTCACTTCTGCACTGCGCCTCCCTCACCAGCCCCCAGCCTGCAGCCTGCCCTGGGCGCTCCACGTGGACTGGGCAGGACCCATGCAAACACCCCTGGGATCAGAGCCCCTCTCTTTTCTCAGCCCTGTTAACACTGCATCTGCAGACAGTCTGTGTCACTTCGGTCCTCAAACTCTGTTTCCACTTGAGTGCCTTCCTCAGTTGCAATTCTGTCACCCTTTTCTCTGGAACTTTTCAGAGCCTTAGCCGGTGGCCAGCTACAGCAAGATGCCGGCGTCTGACCTGCTCTCGTACCCGCCCCCCGCCTTCCCTCATTGTCAGGGTGGTCACTTAGGTGAGAAGCTGCTAATTGGCCTTATCAGCTTATGTATGAGCCCGGGAGAGTGAGGGGCCCCGGAGACCCCAGCACCAACTGGAGGAAGTGGCTTGGAGGCAGAGCTCTGGTTTGCACACGATTGCTGGACATTGAGCAAACGCTGCAAGTGATGGGTGCATCACAGAGCATTGGGGAGCGGCCACAGCCCGAGCGCCAGCGTCCGGCTGCCTGTGCCCAACCCCAGCCCGGCTGTATGGAAGAGATGGGCCTTGGGCAAGCACTCCCCATGGCCTCAGCTTACACATCTCCAAAATGGATGAAGAGGAGCTCCTTGGAAAGAGTGTGGGAGGGATAACCAGGTTCCTCTACGGAGACCGCCCAGACAGCGCCTGCTCGCTACTGCTGCGGGGCTGTTACCTGCAGGAATGCCGCGCTTCTGCCGTGAAGGGCCCCCGGAGCAGTGAGAGCAGGAAGGGAGGGTGCGTGGCCTGTGGCATGGAGGGCCCTGCCTGTCCGTGGACCCTGCATCTGTGGACCTGGAATCCGCGCTCCTCCACTTGTCTTGTTGGTGAGTTTGTTACTGCAAGTGCCGCCTCCGTGGATGAACACAGCCCGGAGCGAAGGCAGCCCAGAAAGCTCAGGTTTATGTCAGCGTTTCCCCAACACTGCGGCCCATCGGCTTGGCATCTGGGCTTCCATCTCTGCGTAGGCAGGTCAGGAGGAGAGGGGGGTAGGACATTAGTTCCCACCGCCTCTTTTTCTCCTCCCCCCACAGTGATCTGATAAGTTGACATGCGGATAAGATCATGTCCCCTGTGCCTGGGTTTCTCACTGTTGTCCTGCTGGTTTGCACGGGATGCCCTGCAGCACTGGTGACATCAGCCACACGGGCGCCCCTGTGTCCGTCCACTTGTTCTCCAAGGGACACTGCGGAAGGCCAGAAGCACATTCACAACTGGTCCTCGCACCAAACTCCGACCACAAGGGAAGAGTTTACATCACGCACTCAGTCCTTTGGCCGGGATGTAAAGGCTGTGTGTCCATGCGTGTGATCTATGTAACACTGCAAAGACACAGGGCCTGGGAAGGGGGCGGTGGGTGAAGCACCTGCCACGTGCGCAGGACTCGCACCGGGCCCAGCGTGAGCACAGGGCTTGCTTTTTCCACACGATGCTCCGTGGTGACAGCTACTGGAAGTGGGACGATTTGTCGAGAGCCGCTCTGCAAAGGATCGCATTGATGATCTCCTGGTACCTTAACCATCCAGTGCAGTTGTGTCCTAACCATCCAGTGCAGTTGTGTCCTAACCATCCAGTGCAGTTGTGTCCTAACCATCCAGTGCAGTTGTGTCCTAACCATCCAGTGCAGTTGTGTCCTAACCATCCAGGGCCATTGTGTCCTAACCTTCCAGGGCCATTGTGTCCTAACCATCCAGTGCAGTTGTGTCCTAACCACCCAGGGCAGTTGTGTCCTAACCACCCAGTGCAGTTGTGTCCTAACCATCCAGGGCCATTGTGTCCTAACCATCCAGGGCCGTTGTGTCCTACCATCCAGTGCAGTTGTGTCCTAACCATCCAGGGCAGTTGTATCCTAACCATCCAGTGCAGTTGTGTCCTAACCATCCAGGGCAGTTGTATCCTAACCATCCAGTGCAGTTGTGTCCTAACCATCAGGGCAGTTGTGTCCTAACCGTCCAGGGCAGTTGTGTCCTAACCATCCAGGGCCATTGTGTCCTAACCATCAGGGCAGTTGTGTCCTAACCACCCAGTGCAGTTGTGTCTTAACCGTCCAGGGAAGTTGTGTCCTAACCGTCCAGTGCAGTTGTGTCCTAACCACCCAGGGCAGTTGTGTCCTAACCATCCAGGGCAGTTGTGTCCTAACCACCCAGTGCAGTTGTGTCCTAACCACCCAGGGCGATTGTTTTATGTTGATCAAAGTGATGAGCAAAATACTTCAATGGCCTTCTGCAAACTGAAAGGTGGGTGAGGGACCTGGGCGGCAGCGTAGAGGGCAAAATCACAGACGGCAGCACCGGCATCCTGTATGGGGACTGGTTCCTGCCCTACCTGCTCCACTTCCCATCCAGCTCCCTGCTCACGGCCTGGGAAAAGCAGTGGAAGTTGGTCCAGGTGTCGGGACCCCTGCCACCCACATGGGAGACCTGCATGAAGCTCCCGGCTCCTGGCTTTGCCCTGGTTCAGTGTGGGCTGTTGCAGCCATCTGGGGAGTGAACCAGCAGATGGAAGATCACTTTGTCTCTGTTTCTCCCTCCCTCTCTATAACTCTAACTTTCAAGTAAGTAAATAAATAAATAATTGCTTTAAAATATTATATTTATTTATTTGTGAGGTAGAGTAACATACACAGAGAGGGAGAGACAGGGAGAAAGATCTTCCATCCACTTGTTCACTCTCCAGATGGCTGCAATGGCCAGAGCCAGGAGCCAGGAGCCAGGAGCCGGAAGCCAGGAGCTTCCTCCAGGTCTCCCATGCAGGTGCAGGGGCCCAAGGACTTGGGCCATCACCTACTTCTTTCCCAGGCTGTAAGCAGAGGGTTGGAATGGAAGAGGAACAGCTGGGACATGAACCATCTCCCGTATGGGATGCTGGTGCAACAGGCAGAGGCTTAGCCTACTACACCACAGCACTGGCCCCAAAATAAATAAATCTTTTCAAAACGTGAGTAAATGGCAGGACTGGGAAAGATGACTTATTCACTCATTACCAAGTCAATAATTCTCTCTCACACATGGAGACAGACACACATTTGTTTATCAGGGAGAGACAGAGAGCTCCCATATGCTGATTCACTCCAAAGTGCCAGAAAGAGCCAGGGCTGGATTGGCCAAAGCCACGAAAGAGCTGGAAACTCAATCTGGGTGTCCCACGGGGGTTTCTGGGATCCAGCTATGTAAACCATCGCCTCTTGCCTCCCATGGTGCTATCAGCAGGGTGCTGGAATCAGGGGTGGAGCTGGGACTCGGATGTGGGGTGGAGGCACTCCAAGCGGTGGCCTAATCACTGTGCCAGACAGAGGCCAGGGCTCTTAATCCCTCATTTCGGTCTATCATACATGCAGAACTTTGAATAAGTGATGGCCAACCTACAACTTCCAAAGAGGTCCGGGTAAACACATGGCGGGTTCCAAAATACGCATTGCACCCCGGGTAGCTTACACGCACCGCAATGGCAGAAAGGGAGCAGAGGTACTGAGATGGTCCCACACCCCTGGGTTGCACGTTCTCCCATTTCCCAAGCGATCCGGTGTCAGTTCCGCCCAAGATCAGCAAGACTGTGCTGTGTACTTCCGCCCTCAGTTTGCACGGCCTCCGGCCAACTAGAGACACCTTTGCGTCCTTCTTGTCTGAACGCGCTAGACTCTGTTCTTTACCCAGAAACAGAGAACGGAGGAGGCGCTCCACCCGGCTGCCACCAGTGACCATCCCCGGGCACGATTCTGCGTGGGGCGGCTGCTGGGCGCCCTATGGAAGGGGAGGCAGCAGCCCCCAGAGTTCCAGGAGCAAGGGGACTGGGTGGCGGGAGGAGAGACCAATCGGAGGGCAGGTCCTGCTGTCCCCGGGTGGAGGGATGAGGCAGGAGTTGGCCGTTTCCCCCGCCCGCGGGCAGCCATCCCTATTGGCTCTTCTCCAACACGCGCATTGGAGGCTTGATCCTTTCTTAGCGCTGCCTGGGAGGCAGGGGGCGCCACGTGCGCGCAGGGACTGGCCTGGTCTCACTCAGACTCAGCGCCCAGGTGCCCCGCACGCCTTCCGGACGCCTGTGAGACCACATGGCTCGCCGTGGGGGCGCGGGGAGGCCCTGCCCACGGACGTTTTGCCTGCTGCAGGCCAACGACCGGAAATAGATGCTGTGTCTGAGAGCTTTGAAAGCCCAGAAACCCACGTTTCTGTGGGAAATGTTTGTTCCATGGAATCAGACTCAATCAGAAGCAGTAAAATCCGTTATTTTAAATATTTCTGCTTTTGCAGCCGATCGCTTTGAAAACCCTATAAAAGCCTACATAAAACATTTATTTCTATTGGGAAAGGCGTCTTTGCACAATGGAATTTCAAACCTCAAACACCCCCGCCCCAAACAACAAAAACAGTCGTTTTATTGAACTTCCTGCAGAATAAACTTTATCTGCAGGAATTTCAATTAAAGCACTTTATGGCCACTCCATAGTTATAAGAGTTAAACTATAAAACACAAACATCCCTGAACATGTAGAGTGGATTCTAAGTAAAGCCGTTGCACAAAGCAAGTTTGCTGAGTTCCCTCACTCCTGGACACGCGTGTTTTAAACCTCTCACCCTCTGACTCTGGACACAGGGCCGAGGCTTGGAGGTGGAGGTTGGCCTCACTGTTAAGATGCACATTGGAGGGCTGGCGCCATGGCTCACTTGGCTAATCCTCCGCCTGCGGTGCTGGCACCCCAGGTTCTAGTCCAGGTTGGGGCGCCGGATTCTGTCCCAGTTGCTCCTCTTCCAGTCCAGCTCTCTGCTGTGGCCCAGGAGTGCAGTGGAGGATGGCCCAGGTGCTTGGGCCCTGCACCCCATGGGAGACCAGGAGGAAGCACTTGGCTCCTGGCTTCAGATTGGCGCAGCGCCAGCCGTGGCGGCCATTTAGGGGGTGAGCCAGCAGAAGGAAGACCTTTCTCTCTGTCTCTCTCACTGTCTAACCCTGTCTGTCAAAAAAAAAAAAAAAAAAAAAAAAAGATGTTCATTGGAAGAGGAGCAGGTGGGACATGAACCAGCTCCCATATGGGATGCTGGAGCTACATCTGAGTGCCTGGGTTCGACTCCTGAGTCTGGCTCCGGACTCAGCTCCCTGCCGATGTGGACACCGGGAGGCAACGTTGATGACCCATGGAATTGGGTTCTTGCCTCCCTTGTGAGAGGCCTGGGTTGAGTTTCCAGCTCTCTCTGGCGTCAGCCCACCCCAGCTGTTTCAATCATTTGGGGAGTGAACCAGCAGGTCGGAGGTCTCTTTCTCTTTCTCACTGCCCCTGCCACCCTCCAAAGAGTGCCACAAGCCCCAGAAGCTCAAGGCTTCTCCACTTCTCAGCTAAAGAGCTGGCCGGCCATTGCAGCAGCGCCCTGTGTGGAGACACAACCTCGTCTCCTCCGCCGGACACCAGCTGGGGGTCCTTCCTAATCAATAAGGGTCTGCAGTAATTCAGACTGTGTTCTCTAATTATCGGATCAATTATATCCAACTTGCATGATGGAAGCCCGCATTGCAAGGGAATGGACTGTATTTCAAGGCACAAGGCTGACATTTTAACATTTTAAACCTCACCCCAGGAATCTTACTACTAAATTTTAACTGTTGTCTTTGATACGACAGTAAATCTAGGAAAGTCATATGACCTTATACAGCTAACAAAGCGCCCATTTATAGCAGGGATGTGAAGCTTAAATCACTTCGGTCTACACCGGCCAGAATTCAGGACCTCCTCACCGAGCCACGTGGGGGTGTGTTTCCGGAATGTTCATCGTCCACACACCCGTCCGTGGGCGAGGGAAGTGGGCAGGGAGCACCCGTTTATTCTCCAGGGCCTGTTTGTTCCCAATTAGCAGACGCCCCTCTTCTCCCTCCTCTTTGTTCTGTCCAACTTCGGTTTTCTGACATCTCCATTTCAGGCATTCCTTTGTTTTCTTCTGTGTCCAACAGGTGTCGTCACGGGCTTTCCAAAGGCAGGGTCCTGTCCACTGAGCGCTCTCCACACCAGTCCCACTCTGGGGTCCCAGCCGAATGTGGGACGCTCAGAGCATGTGGACTGGCCTTTTTATAGTCTAGCATTGACATTGTTCTTACATGATAAGTTACAAAAGTTGCTAAGGCCGCTATCAACTATTTGGAAAAGTCTCTTGGGAAAATGGTATGTTACTTAAAGCAATAATCTCTAGAGTTCATTAAAAATTCAGCGTCCGTTCAACGCAATGAGATTTCATGAGCCCCTCCATGTCGGCTGCAGGGAGGGCACAACGAATACAGCAGTGAGAAGTCCTGTCCAGGCAACACGACACGCGTGGAGAAGGTTCCGTGGAAAACATTCCCGCTGCCGCCGTAGCGCCTGCGTGTGGACCTGACACCCACGAGCTCCGCAGATCCTCACAGCTCCGAGACAGCGGTGTGGGTGGGAGGTAGGGAGGGAGGCTGAGAGGCCTACCGAGGATCACGGAGCTGGCTCACCTTCCCCAAGCTGCTGAAGGCAACCGTTGGGAGGGACCGGGCAGAGCAGGGTCGCTGTGGGACCTGGGCCAGGGAGTCCTCTCAGTGGTGTACCTGTGGGGGGGACGGCAGAGCCGTCACTCCGCGAGGCCCTGCTCTCTCCCCATGGCTGTGCCAGCCGGAGGTGTTCAGGAGCCGATGCCACACGGTGCCATCCGCCAGCCACATTCCTGCAGAAGCTGAGACTCAGGGTCTTGCCTACGCTGGCCTCCCCGCGCGCCATGCCTGCTTGTGGTGTCGGGGTGAAAGGGCCACAGGGAAGGCTGGAGGGACTGCATCTAACTCATCTGGGGTGAGATCCCTGTAGAGGCCTCCCGGTCCCTGGGTGTGTGTTCGGAGTGGAGGAGGGGAGATGGTCCGGGGAGAGGCCCTGCAGGCCACATCGGATGTCACGTGGCTGTAGCGGTGCTGTGTTTGCCTCGTTGTCCTCATCAGTCCTGCGGGTGAAGGCTTTGCGGCTGGCACCTGCACTGGCCACTGAGCCTCCCAGGGACTGTGGGCTCACGCGGCAGCGAGAGAGCAGAGCAGAGAATGGTAGAGTCCTGAGTTGGCATTTGCGGTTTCTCCGACACTGTTTGGCTCAGTTTGATCCATCACAGTGCAGTGTCTGGAGTACACCAGCGGTTAAATGTGGTTACGCGTTGGAAGCCCCTGGAAGGCTTTAAAAATGCAGATGCCTGGGCCCCGCCCTCATGCACAGATGCGGTTCCAACTGGCAGCAGAGTTTGAGAGGCCCTGGCTTCGACGGACCACGTGGTTTTAGTGCCCCTTATTTGCAAAGTGTCCAGTCTTGCTTTTGGAAAGCAGAAGCAGTTGGGTGGTTAGTGTGCATGGTTTCTGTACAGATCGCCCAGTGGAAACCTGCAGCCCACGCGAGGCCGTTAGGTCCTACAAAGCTTGCGGAGATAAATGCGATTAAATTACATAAAACACGAAGAGTCGCTTTTCTGTGACACGGCTGTGCACAAATTCAAAGTCTTGCAGTGCAGTGTCCAGATGACTTCCGTCTTCACTTAGAGACACCGTGAAAGGTGGGCTCCCGGCCTGCGCTCCCCCTGCTGTGAGGCAGTGGCCCCGAATTCTGCACGGTGGCCTCCAGCACAGGCGGTGCCTGTGTGGGGACTGGAGACCCCTCCCTCCGCTTGGACACATGCAGCCCGCTGCTGGTGCAGGTGTGGCTCTGCTCCCACTCACCTGGGATCCGGTGCCCCCAGCAGGTCAGACATTGAATGCAGCAGAGGCTAAGCCGGGGGGGAGGGAGGGTGTTTTCTGGAACCCCCTGGATGGGCCAAAGGCATCCCCAGTCGGGGCCGCAGTGCAGCAGAGCCGTTGGCTGCTGGTGTCCCCGGGGCTGCAGCCAGGCTGCTGGTCCCTCCACCCTGGGGCTCCTCTGCAAGTGCCTGCTTGGCTCCAAGGGAAAGGAGGTGGCGCCCCCTGGAGGTCATGGACCCACCAAGGTCGGGCGTGGAGGCGTGAGACACAGGTGCTGCCAGTGCAGGGTGGAAGGCCCGCCCCCTGCCTGTGGACTCTGACTCATCCCTGCTTCCCCCTCGTGGGTGGTGTCAGGCGTCGCCGCAGACATGGTGCAGAGCTCTTGGCTGCAAACATGCACATCTCCACAATAACCCGTCGCTGTCCCTGCCCGTGGTACAAGCCCCCCCCCCCCCCCACCGCTGTGCCGGTGGCTGGGGGCTGCCCTTCCCCCCTCCCCGCCCCAGCACAGGGTCTGGAGCAGACTCCAGCCCTGGATCTGTCCTGTGGGCTCTGATTTGCTGTCGCTGAGGCCAGGGATTATCGCTGGCTTGTCTTTGTTTGCTCCTTGTTCTTGGTCTAGTTCATTCCTCAGGGAAGGAGTCCTTTTGTCCCTGGGACACGGAAGGTGACCCCTAGTCAGTGCGTCACACGCGGACACGTTTCTTTGTAAGACTCGGCTTTACCTCCTGTGACGGCGACGCTGTCCCATTTCCCAAGCCAGGATCTGCATTCCCCTGGGAGACTGGAAGGTGGCTGCAGCTCCTGCTTGGCTTTTGAGTTGGGATCTTCCCGCGGGGCCTGGAGAGCCCGGACCGTCCACACCTCTGAGCCCCTCGCACCATCCTGGGCCACGTTTGCCCTCCAACGAGTTCTGCGGAGGGAGCTCCAGCCGAGCTTGTCGCCTGCATCCCAGATGTCCCTAAGACAGTGCCGGGGCCCTCGGCACTTTGGACAGCACTCAGGCGCTCACAGCTCCGCTGGTCAAGGCCAGGATTCTCCCCTGACCTCAGGAGTGGACTCTGTTTCCACTCTCCGGTGGATGGGACGGAGGGAGACTCTCACAGACACTGGGAGGCTACCGTCCTGCGCCTGCTGACGGCTTCCGGCAGAGCCGGGCACACAGAGCCGGCCGCTGGCATCCATGGAGAAGGTGCCCTGGCGCCTTCCTGTCTGCAGGGTCCCACCGTGTGTTCTGGTTTGAAAGATGCACTTGAACGCAGCCCTTGGAAGTGGGAAGGGATCGAAGGCACACGGCAGCCTCCGCCCTCCCTGGGGACGCGAGGCAAACCTGGCATCGCCTCTCTCTGTCCAGCCGCGGCTTCCTCCCTGGTCTCTCACTGGGCTCTGCTGGGCTCAGCGGCAGAGTAATGACGCCGCATCACAGAGTCGTGCCTTGGTAGAAGCCGTGTTACAGCAGCAGGAAGAATCCAGAAGGCAGGCACACACACACAAGGGCAATTTTTACGGGATGAGATGTGGCAACCATTACCCCCCACCCCCCAGCAGAGGGCCCAGTGGCCGTGAGGCACAGGTGGCAGTGCAGCGGGCACATGTGAGAATGTTCCGGAATGTGCAGCTACCCAGGGTAAGACACCAGAGGACTCCTCCACGGACCACAGCCCTTGAGGGCCCTTGGAGAGCCGGTGCCCTGTGGCTGCCGAGACCCTGGGGCCAAGCGTCCCCCTGCTTCTGTGGTAACCACGGGGCCCAGGGGCAGCAGCGCTGAGCAGGCAAAGTCGGCAGGTGCTGGAGATGTGGGTGCCCTGCCTTCTGCCCTGTGCCAGGGTCACAGCCAGGTCCCAGCTGCAGAGCCCCTGGGCATTGGTCAGCGTCGGCCGCTCCTGAGCGCAGCTGGGAAAGCCCCGAGCCAAAAGGAGGCGACACGGCACAGGTGCTGCCCTCTGACCCCGTGAGCTCTAATGTGGGACAGAGGCAGCCACGGCCTCTGAGACAGCCCGGAACACTAGAGAGGGGCACCCCAAGACCCCAGCCCGGCCTGGAGGGCAAGGGGCAGAGCTGTCCTGGTAGTCCCCTGCCCTGCCAACCACAGGGCGCTCTGCGTGAGCTCACTCGCTGAGCAGGGCGGAGTAGTCGGGGCCGGTAAGCCCACTTCTGGTGGTCCTGGGCCTGACGGCCGCTCCGCTGGGGGATTGGGGTGGACGCCATCCTCGGCCGGGCTGCGTGGGGTGTGTTGAGGACTGGATGGCGCTGACCTGCTTCCCAGCAGCTGGGCGCTCAGGGCTTCGGCTCTCTCTCGGTGGGGCCCACGGTCACGTTGTCAGAGGAGGAAATTGCCAGCACCCTTTCCCCCAAGTGTTTTTTTTTTTTTTTTTTTTTTTTAATGAGGAATTTAAAACCTGCGTGGTAGGTTCCATTGCACTGGAGGCTCAGAATAGACTTTTATTCAAAGGAAAAATAAATGGTTTCAGATCTGGGGCTCCTTCGACTGTTTTGGCGGTAAAGCCGAGCGAGGGCTGTAGGCAGTGACTTCCAATGCTGCGCTGACCTGGCAAACATCGGCGAAGACTCGGTAACGGGTGAAACTCTGCCCTGGGACTGCTGCCGGCTTGAGCGGCTGAAATCCTGTCATTAGCAGGACTCGGGTGTTCTCGTTCCTGACCTCTGCCCGGTGCCTTCTTCTCCTTGGAAAACCTTCTCCCATCTTCATACTTCCTCTTCATGCCTCCTCCTCCAGGAAGGCTTCCTGACTCTCCAGGTCTGCCATGGCTGCCCCCTTTCTCCCAGGGGTGTTTATTGCAGGGAGTTGTGGCCGATCTTGTTGCATTGCCTCCTGAGGCGAGGGGCTGTAACTTCGCAGCCTCTGTGGCGAGTGCCGCAGGGACTGGCTCCAGCCTCCCTTAGCTCACCTCCGCTGGATTCGTTTCCAGCTGTAGCCAACGGAGCACGGGTGGGCGGCAGTCACAGAAGCCACGTGCAGTGGGCTGTCGAAAGCTCTGTCCGCTCTCCTTAGTGACGGTGGGGCCAGGCCTGAGAGAGGGCAGGTCCCCAGGTGTGGGGTCGGGGTGGGGAGGCCAGCAGGGAGGGCCTCCGCCAAAACCCAGCCCCACCCCGAGTTTGGCCTCTGACGAGTGGGCGGGGTGTGTGTTTGATGGCAGTCGCTGAGAAGTTCCTGTGAAACGCGGTGGTTGTGGGTGGGGAGTTCAAACCCTTCTTCCCTGCAGGGGCTCTGCTTGACCCACCCCGAGGCGCAGAGAGAGTGTGGCCTGCAGCAAGTGGTGGGCAGGAAAGTCTAGGACTGCAAACCCGGAGGCCTGCCTGGTGGACGCGGCCGAGCCGTCTCTCGTGCCGCTCTGCAGGGACCTCCCCCGCCGCTGGTACTCACCCAGGCCTCCTCCGTAGGCTCTAGGGAGCTAAGGGGAGGAAGCCTTCTGCTGCCTACCTGAGACCCTGGGCCTGGGCTCTCCAGGACTGGGGGCCCACATGTGGGCCGGCCCTGGCTTGGGCGTAAGTGCTCCTGTGGCACTGTGTGGCCCTGGGCCAGCTGCCGGCCTCCGCGAGGCTCCCAGGAGGCAGCAGACAGAGGCTGGGGGCAGCTTCCTCACCGGGATATGAAGGGGATGAGGAAATGGGCATAAAGGACTCCGGCGTGTGGCGCGTGGCCGGTAGACACTGGGCACGCGTGGGCACAAAGCGTCCGCACCCACGGCTTTGTGCTGACCCAGGGCAGAGTTCGCAGATCAGACTCGGTAAAGTGCTGTCCACAGCCTTTTAGCGACACGCTAGCTGGTGCCCAGTGCAGGTTACCTAAAGGACCCTTTAGATGACCCGGAGGAGATCTGAGCGCTCCGGCTTCTTGTTTGAGGCCACGGCCACACCGGCGGAAGATCAGTGCCGATCCAGGAGTCCCGTGAACGACTTGTGCCAAGGCCAGCCCCTGGGACTGCTCTCCATCCATCGGCCCACCCGTGTGCAACAGGATCACTCTTATTCCAGCGCCCACACAGAACCTGGCCAGGCAAATCATGCTGCCCGAGACGGCAGCCTCTGACCGTCTCACGTCCAGAGTTCTCATAAAAGAGACGCCCGTGGAGACAAAGCATTTATTTAACAGAGAGGAGTGGCGTAGCCTGGGATCCTGACTGCAGATGCTGTTTGTGTGTCTTTTTGGAATCTGTTTTGCTGGGAGAATCCAGCAGCTCTGCAGGGTAAGACACCATACGACCCTGAAGTTCCTGATCTAAAGTCATGAAGGGAGCGAGGGTCTTAGCAGGGGCTCATGGCCGTGCCGCGTCGGCTCAGCTGATTTCTGATGCAAGTAGCAAGGCTGTGTGACCCGGGCCCAACAGCCTGGGTTCACCCCATTTCCCCCCTCTTCCTGGCCTGTGCGCCTGGGGGAGTTACAGAGGCCCTGTGCCCTGTCCCACCAACAGTGACACGGGAGTAATACGAGTATTCCCACAGCTTAGTCTCACAAGGATTTAGTGAGATAACGCTTCCTGCGTATTCAAAGAAAGAGCAGGGCTCGGCACAGGGAGGGGCTCAGTAGCAGTTGTTAGTAACTCTGATTCTTCTTCCATGAACACGGGAGCACAAATCACTTTTTTTTTTTAAGATTTATTTATTTATTTCAAAGTCAGAGTTACACAGAGAGAGGAGTGTCTCGAACCGGCGCCCATATGGCTCTGTTCGGGTGTTCCCAATTCTCCCTGGACCGTGAGTAGGCACCTATCTGTGTTTCCCTATGTCCGGAGGGGGCCGAGTAGCAGGGAGAGATGGTGAGATCAGAGGCGGAAGTATTTTGTTGTTACAGGGAGCGCGGGACGCAGGGGGCCCTGCAGAAATTCTGCGTAGGAGATGTGAGCTCAGCATTTGCAGGGAGGTGCGCCCATTCCTGGAGGCCTGCGCAGGGAGACCCTGCCTCACCCCGCTCCCCCACTCACGGGACCTGGGCCCTCCCGTGGCCGAGTCACTCCCGAGCCGTGCGAGGCCCGGAGGCCGTGGCGCAGCCTGGGTCCTCCCGTTGCCTTCAGTCCCAGGAGGCGTCGGCTGCTCTGTTGTCGCGGGCATTCTGTCTACACTCAAAAGCAATACCTCTCTCTGCCGTCACACAAGGGTTGTTCACAAAGTTCGTGGGAAGACAGGCGTCGGGAGAGAAGTTGACGGACGTCACAGTTTTTTTGTGCCGAAATACACCGATCTCTCAGTTCTGTTTTCCAGGGACGTTTGAAGCACCCCTGGAGGCAGCCCTTGGTAACTGTTCTCAAATACACGGCTTCTTGGGTGACAGAAGGAGCCTTGCAGCCCTCCCTCCAGGCCTGTCTGTGGCCCTGCGTGACCGCACCCCCTACACCTGCGTCCAGCGGCCAGCTGTGTCTGGCCCCTCTCCCGGCCACAGGCCTGAAGTCTGCTGCTGGCTGCCAGGTCGTCCCGAGGCGGAGCCGCACGGGTGGCGGGAGCCCAGGACCGTGTCTTGTATGCTCTGCGTGGCGCACGCACGTTTGGGGATGGGACTGTGGGCATGGTGTTGCTGGCGTGGTCATGGGGGCGGTGACGGATGCCTGGCCACCCCACGGACACACGACACTGACCCTCGCTCATGCAGAAGCGCTGTCCGGTGCAGGAGAGGAAGCGAAGCCGCCACTATTTCCACGAGATGTGACAAATTCCACTTTATCCAGTAATAAAAATTTGTCAGAATCAAACTGCTTCGACTGTGCACTCAAGTGCTGCGTAGAGAGCGCAGGTGTTCTTTAGAAAGCCTTACGCACGCGTACGGAGCTGTAGCAGACCCGGCCTTTGACGCACAGTTGGGCAGACGTCGCTGGGCTCAGCCAGCACTGCTGAGCTAGAACAGCGATTAAAAATACGCGTGATTTGCAGTCTGGGATGCGAGGTTTCCCAATGGGCAGCTTCTCTTCTGCTGGATTCTTTGCATTGTTCTAGTTGCCTATAACACTTGAAGCCAAGCCCGAATGATCCTACACTCTCAGCCAAACAAATCAGAGATGATGTATTAGGTTTTTAAAATATTTGCAGGTTGCCTTGACGCTTAGTTAATATTGCTTCCTGTCCCCGTGTGCTCGCTCGGGAAGGGAGCGGCTGATATTGAGCCTTTAAGGGGGTTTTGTCGGAGGGCCAGCTCCAAAAGTCATAATTATTTATCTTTATTTTCCTTGAAGAAAAATTCAATTTCCCTCCTTTACTCTAAGAGCCCAGTAGCAAATCTTAATGTGCTCTGGGTGTGAAGAAATCCTTGCAATGGAAACGCGTATGAGTTCTGGGACGGCCCAGAGCCGTGCGATACCGGATACCCGCAGAACTCCCCTCTGCTTCCCGGAAAGGCAAATAGTCCAAGGAGAATGATGGGTGACTTTCACGCACAGAACGGTCTATCAGGAATATCAAATGAATTTAACAATTACAAGGAATATTCCCGGCCACATGTATTTGAGATATGTCTGTAATAGAGAATGATTTTCAACTTCTATATGTCATTTCTGATATGTCTTCAGTAGCTAGGGCAACCAAAAAAAGAATTTTTGGCTTTTAGTTAAACTGATCCATAACGATTTTTATGGCCACTTTTCTACTGAGGAGTTGGCAAGGGTCATTGAAAGGTCAGGAATGTAACTCCGGACACTTTGCAGGCTTCTCTAAGAAATAGGTGGTGAACCAAAGAACATATGAATAAATAAAATTGAGAAGCTGGCACAGTACAAAATGTTATCTAACCATCGGCTGATTATGAGAAATGGCACTTATGACGCAGCCATGGCACGGCGCAGCCACGTCACGGCGCAGGTGCTCATGAGGCAAACAGCACACACCCGCGGAGGGCTGCATTCTCGCTGGGAGGAACAGATGTCCTGGATCCGCACGCATCATCTGCCTCGCAACAGTGGGATGGGAGGGCGGGCACGAACCCTGCCTTCCGGCCTGGCCAGTCCTGGGTGTCCCTTTGGAAGCCCTGGCTCTGCCCGTGAGCGTGGTGCTCCCCGGCTGTCCCTGGGCTGGGGGGCTGGGCGCGTCCCAGGAACCAGTGGTCACAGCCAGAGAAATGTGCTCTCTCTCAGCCCTGCAGGCTGCCTGCCGTGCGGGATACAGGCGCGGCCAGGTCTGCCCCCTGAGGCCTCTGCGGGACATGGAGATGCCCTGTCTCCTTGCACCGCTGTCCCTCTGGGTGTGGCCGGGGTCCATGCTCCTCTTCTGAGGAAGACGCAACTTGCAGTGCAGAACGAGCCACCCCAGTGACCCCCTTTTGCTGGCTCCCGGCCCCAAATACAGTCCCATTCTGAGAGGGTCGGAGGCAGGACAGAGGCTGGGAAACCGATGGAGGATGGCCGGGCCAGACGCGTCCACTGTGCCCGAGGCCAGTGCTGCTGGGTGAAGCGGGACCCCGGCCCTGGCCGCGTCGGCAGTGGGGTGCTGGAGACTCCGGTGGGCGAGGAAGCGAAGTGCCGGGCACAGCAGGAGAGGGGGTGGAGAAGGCTTTGGCACCTCTGCACTCCCCGGGGGCCCGGTGGGTAGTGACACCCTTCCCTGGCCAGTGAGGAGGAAGGTCGGACAGCAGAGTGACCTTGGCCAAGTCTGGAAGAGCAGCTGCGGCGTGGTAGTGGGCAGGAGGAAGGAGCAGGCACAGAGCAGGGCACACAGGCTGTGGGGAGGCGCCCGGGGCTGCTGTCCCGCGGGGGAGCCCTGGGAGGACGCTGGCCCTCGGCTCCTGGCTCCTCTTTCTTTCCTTCCCTTGGATTGGTCACAGCACACAGCAGCACCACATGACCTCCAAATGTCCACTCTTAGAACTTTCCAGAGGGTGGAGGGGCCGGCGCTGTGGCAGAGTGGGTTGGGTGATGTTGGAGACCCGGCTGCTCCACTTCCGATCCAGCTCTCTGCTATGGCCTGGGAAAGCAGTAGAAGATGGCCCAAGTCCTTGGGCCCCTGCACCTGCGTGGGAGACCCGGAAGAAGCTCCTGGCTCCTGGCTTCGGATCAGCGCAGCTCCGGCCGTTGTGGCCAATTGGGAAGTGAACCACCGGAAGGAAGACACCTCTCTCTCTCTCTCTCTCTCTGCCTCTCCTCTCTCTGCGTAACTCTGACTTTCAAATAAATAAATAAATCTTGAAAAAAAAAAAAAGAAACAGAGGGTTGACTGCATTGTTGGCGGCTAAACTGTTGATGCAAGGACTCTGACCTGGGGCTGCTGGGATCCGCAGTGACTGGGGCCCGAGTCTCGCCACCACCCTCAGCTTGGCTACCGGAAGTGGAGAGCTCTGTCCACAGCCTGCAGAACGGCCTGCTGCCCCTGGCTGCTCACGGGGCCCCGGGCTGCCTGGACCCTGGAAGGCATAGACAAGGGACCAAGGGGGGAGCCTCACACCGCGGGCCCCTACCAGACGATTCCCCTGGGGAGGTGCCGTTGTGGCATCCTAGCAGGTGCGCCGGCCTCCTGCAGTGGACGCCCAGGAGCGGGCATCGTCTTGCTTGAGGCCACAAAGGCCTTTCATCAGGGCAGCCGGCAGAGCAGCGCTAAGCTTAGGCTTTGCTTAGGAGAGGAGGGGGCCGGCCTCCGCGCCTCAAACGCTGTCTCCGCGCCCCTCTCCCACAGCGAGGGCGCCAGTTCCCCGTGAAAGGAGTTATTTTTGCCAGATAGGGCATTGTCAGCGAGTCCTTGAAGTCAGACCCACCATTGTCCTTCTCCTGTGACCTGCCCCCACCGGGAACGTGGCAAAGGAGGCCTGAAGCGGGGAGGGGGATCCCAGCCCGGAGCCCGCGGCCTCAGAGGAAGGCCCCCTGGGGATGAGTGCCAATTAAAAAGTTCTGTTGGCTGCGCTTTGCTGTGCTCACCTAGTTACAGACTTCAGCGGGCGTGGGGAGAGCCCAAAGCAAGGGGGAGGAGGAAACCTGCTTCCCTCCCCGAGAGCAAAAGTCCCCTGCCCTTGGTACAGCTTTCTGGAGTTTGAAACATCACGTTCCGAAAGTTGGGCCGGTTATTTCGGAAACTGCCGTTCAGCCCTGGGGCTTAAAGAGCAATTTGCGTTTTCTGTGCAGCTCCCTAGAGGTGGAAATGCCCCCGCATCTCGGAGGCAATGAGCAGGAGTTGGCTGTGGCTAACTGAGAAATGGCGGAGCTGCCTGGATCCGCGAGTGAGCAGGAACCGTGGGCCCCGGCTCTCAGGCATCCCTGGGAGTCTGCGGCCGCGGGGCACAGCCGGTGCGTGGGGTGGTGGCTTCCCTGGCCCTCACTCTCGCCGGCTCGTGCTGGGGGCCGGGCCACATTTCTCACCCTCAGCCGTGACTTGGGGAGGAGCCATGGGCCTTGCTGTCTCCTCCCTTGGGCTTTTGCTCGCTGCCCGACTCTGTCTCTGTCCGTCTGCACCTGCTCATGTCGCAGCACCTGGCAGAGGTCCCAGGCAGAGTCACACTGTGCAGTGCGGCCCCGAGCCCCGACTGTGGGGCCAGGGCAGCGCACTCCCCCATGGCCTGGTGGTCAGGCAGGGCCCACAGCAGGCCAGCAGAGGTGGAGACCGGGAAAGAGGAAGGAGCAGAACGGGTCTCCAGGGTCCACCTTGGCCAAACCAAATGAGCAGCTGGCACATGGAGCGGCTCTCTGCAGCTGTCCTGGTCCAAGTACTTTCTGTCCATCAAGGCTTTCAAGGCAACATGAGAAGGCGAGTGTTCCGATGGTGCTCATGCCATTCTTGAGGAGGGTACAGAGAGGTTAAGACACTGCCCTGAGATGCACAGTGGCCTGGCAGCACTGACTTTCTCCCCGACCCGGTCTGGCTCCCGGCCCAGCCTCTGCCCAGCTTCCCCAGAGACGTCCGGGGCTGTTTACGAGAAATCCACCTACTGCTGTTTTTTAAACATGTCTGCAAGTTCAAGTTAAAACACAGGACAAAACGGGGTGAGTGGCGGGGGTTCTGTGTGGCTGGGCTCATGCGGGGGCAGGGCGGGCACTGGGTGTGGACCTGCTTCGAGGAGAGAACTTGCGAACGACCAGAGGCCCGAATGCGGGCTGGATTTCCGGTGAGGCAGGCGAGGGAGGGGGGCAGGACAGGTCTTCGTGCACAGCGTGACATCGTGCTTAGTGCTGTCACCTCAAGGGCATTTGCATACACCAACACGTGAGGTTGGCACTTCCCAAGTTAAAAAGAGTATTTGTTGCTCAATGTTTGCGATAGCTTCCTGCCTTCCCAGCACCTGTAGGAACAAGACGTAGACACGTAATGTGTTGGGGGCCGGCGCTGTAGCGTAGCGGGTAAAGCAGCCGCCTGCAGTGCTGGCATCCCATATGGGTGCCGGTTTGAGTCCCGGCTGCTGCACTTCCGATCCAGCTCTCTGCTGTGGCCTGGGAAAGCAGCGGAAGATGGCCTACGTCCTTGGGCCCCTGCACTCGGATGGGAGACCCAGAAGGAGCTCCTGGCTCCTGGCTTCGGATCAGTGCAGCTCCGGCCTTTGCAGCCATCTGGGGAGTGAACCAGCAGATGGAAGACCTCTCTCTCTCTCTCTCTCTCTCTCTCTCTCTCTCTCTCTCTCTCTCTCTTCTCTCTGCCTCTCTTTCTCTCTGTGTAACTCTGACTTTTAAATAAATAAATAAAACTTTGTTTAGAAAAAGAAATGGAGTGTGTGAGTGCAGCAGGTGCGTCATTAGAAAGTGACATAGAGGCAGGCACACGGCGCCCACCGAGCCCGAGCCCGTGCCTCTGGCCTGCGGTGTGGACTGGCTGCACGTGACGTCATTGGCCTTGTTTGACAGGCGGTGTTTACACACAGCAAAGGGGACGTCCACTCCCACGCACCCTCCGATCTGCACCGACAGGCGCCTGCCTTGAAGGGTCGGGTTGGGCCTCACGGGGCCGGGCTTCCTCCGTCTCGCAGGTGCCCTCCCTTCCCTCCACCCTGCGGTGACACAGCACAAGGCTGCCCCAGATGCTGGCCCCGGCCTCGGGGAGGCATGAATCCTGCCCTTGTTGGGCATCTGTGCCAGCAGCGGAGGCAAGCAGAGACGGACAGGAGCCCGCGGAGTGGGGATGTGGTGTGTGGGGTGACAAGCACAGCCCACATGTGTGCACAGACGGTGCAGACACAGCCCATGTGTGTGCACATGCAGAGCAGGCACAGCCCACGTGTGTGCACATGCATCACAGGCACAGCCCATGTGTGCTCAGTTCAGACACCGTCCATGTGCATACACACACAGTGCATGCACAGCCCACGTGTGTGCAGCTCAGACACAGTCCATGTGCATACACACACAGTGCAGACCCAGTCCATGCGTGTGCACACGCAGAGCAGGCACAGCCCACGTGTGTGCAGTCCAGACCCAGTCCATGTGCAGACACACACAGTGCATGCACAGCCCACGTGTGTGTAGTACAGACATAGCCCACGTATGTGCAGCTCAGACCCAGTCCATGTGCATACACACACAGTGCAGACCCAGCCATGTGTGTGCACACACAGTGCAGACACAGCCATGTGTGTGCTCACACAGTGCAGACCCAGCCATGCGTGTGCACACGCAGAGCAGGCACAGCCCACGTGTGTGCAGTCCAGACCCAGTCCATGTGCAGACACACACAGTGCATGCACAGCCCATGTGTGTGTAGTACAGACATAGCCCACGTATGTGCAGCTCAGACCCAGTCCATGTGCATACACACACAGTGCAGACCCAGCCATGTGTGTGCACACACAGTGCAGACCCAGCCATGTGTGTGCACACACAGTGCAGACGCAGCCATGCGTGTGCACACGCGCACACAGCTGGGTTTCAGAAAGTCTGCTTTCCTGTCACACACTCACTGCACACGTAGCACATTCGGGGACTGGACTTGGTGGGTGTGAGGCTGCCTTTTGTGGCCGTGGGAAGGCTGACGCTGGGTGAAGCTCTCCGAGGTGGGGAACGTGATGCCGGCACGTGGAGAAGCTCAGCTCTAAAAACAAAGCCAATCAGCCCAGCTAAGCGTTTTCAGAGCCCTTCCCTGGGCTGCCGCACGCCCTCCACGTGCCGGGTCTGGGAGGGAATCGGAGTCTGATCCTTTGGTGCTGCCCCCTGTTGTCCCTAAACACAGGCATTACATGTGCACAGGGCCGTCAATCAATGCAAGGCTGCGGATGCTGTGGACCCGGCTTGCTAAGTGCCGCTTTGCAGGGAGAGGACGGAGGGGGAGCCCCAGTCCAGCCGTTGCTTGGAGCCCCCCGTCCCTTCCTCTTCCTGGGTGCAGGCTGCCCGCGTGGGACGCCCTGGGGGTGCTTTCTCCTGAGGGCCTCGAACGGCCAGGGTTCGACCCAGTGACGTCCCTGCAGCCCTGGGAAGCTCACGCGGGGGTCGCCTCCTCCCAACCCCTCCCTGAGCCTTCCTGTGGGCAGGGGACTGTGCTGAGGCCAGGGTGCCCGGGGAACCCACATCCCTGTCCCCGACTGCACAGAGAAAACTTTACAAGGGCTGCACTGAAAAATCTTCTTTACCCTCCCACTCCTTCTAAGAGAAGGAAAAAATCCATCAAATTAACACATCAATGAGCTGATTGTAATCTCCAGGGCTCCGGGAGCGCTCCCCAGCCTCCCAGACAGGAGGCCCGCGTGATTTATCAATGCAAACCTAATAGCATCAATATGAATCTAACTAAAAATCAATATTTCATTACCAAATTGTTAGTGAGAATGAAGAAAAATCGCCCGAGTCAGAGCATTCTCCAGGGCAGGAGCATCCGGAGTTCAATGTGACAAGATGAGGGATGTGTGACTCGGGGCCTGGGAAGGACACGGAGGACGCCGGCGGCCACCACCACGGAGGCCGCGCCGTCTCCTCTTCCCGTTCAGTCTCGCTTGGAAGGCAGAACCCAGGGCGGGAAGGGGGAAGCAGGCAGGCAGAGAGGGCAGCACAGCCCCCCGACTTCCGGGTCTCCCCCCAGGGACCCCTTCCGGCCCGCCTGGGGGGCTGCCCACCCTCTGGTTCCCAGGCTCCCTGCTCAGGGCTCCTCCCTCCTAATTCTCCCCTAGCCATGGCGGGCTCTGTTTACGGCGAGCGACTTCGCACAAAACGCAGGAAAAGGGGCCGGCAGCCTTGCCAATAGCTCTCAGGCATGTGCCGCTGGACTGGAGGGCACTGGGTGATCCCTCTCCGGGCAGTGCAGGAAACCGGTCAGGACTGGTGTCTGGGGGAGGGTGTTTGGCACAGTGATTAAGCCATGCCTTGGGTACCCCCGCATCCAGGTGGGAGTCCCTGCTGGGGTCCCGGCTCCCTGCTGCCAGGCCTGCAAGAGGAGGCAGGCGGAACTGAGGCGGCTGAGTTTCTGCCACGCGTGAGGCACGGGGATCCCCGTCCCTGTCCCAGCTCCGCCCGCTGCTGTGGCTGTTTGGGGAGTGACGGGGCGGGGTCTCTGTGTCTCTGTCTCTCTCCCTGCCTTTCAGCGAGAAACCAGGCACGCTCCCCACCATGCTGAAGAGCCGCGTCTCGGTCCAGCAGCTGCAGCGCTGCCCTCGCTCAGGGGCCCGGGCCGGGTGCTACAGAGGCTGGGGGAGAACCAGGAAGCAGGAGGGCGTGGCGCGGTGCTGCCCCACGCGTGCCTGGTGGTCAGAGCCGCACCTGAGAGTGAGAGTGAGAGGCAGCACGCGCCCGCTCCTGCACAGGGGCCTGGGCCTCAGGCTGACGGCCAGTGTGGGCGCACAGCCCCTCCGCAGGTGGGCGGCCTTGCCTGCTGCGGGTGGCGGGGAGGCCAGCAGGGCCACGGCGTCTGTCTCTGTCAGGCCCTGCTGCCTCTGTGGCCCTGGCAGTCTGCAGCGCCTGGAGACAGTGGAGGAAGCCAGGGACAAGCACGTAATACTGGGCCATCCCAGGTCTCCCAGGCCACGTGGCCTGGACCTTGTCCTGATGGGGAGCTCATTCGAATGGGAGCAGTGCAAGGCAGTGTTCAGGCCTGGGCGTGGGGTCAGACGGACATTGGAGACTGCCTCTCCTCGCCACAATCCGCTGCAGGACCGCGGCACGCTCTGCCGGTTCCCCATTTCTGGGGTCATCCTACGGGTTCAACTGATGATGCAGGCACGGGATTTCGCAGTCAGCCTGCAGCCAGTGCCGGCCGCTGGCGTCTTCCTTGTCTGCAGCGACGCTGATAAAATGCAAGCCTGAGGCATCATTGTGTGGGCTTCTGTGAACCCGAAGGCGGGCCCGGGTCTCACGCGCCCTGCACTAAACTGCGGTGCGAGTCGTGAAGGCAGCGCCTCCCTTTCTGGAGTGTTCTCTGCAGGCGTGTGCGGGGGGGCGGGGGGGGGCATGCCTGTGTGGTGGCTGCTGTGCCCTGGGCTGGCGCCCAGGACGACGTCGATGCCGCTGGACGCTCTTGGTTCAGGTTCAGAAGCTCCCGCTGCTGAGGGCCCTGCCTGTGGCCGTCTTTGCCCGGCGCGTACCTGCTTGCTGTGATGCAAGAAGCCGACTGACCTGACTTTGCTTGTGGCCTCTTCAATGTGGTGTTTCAGCTGCTTGGGCCATCCACGTTGATCTGACTTGTGAGAGAGCCACACCCCATAGCTCTGAACTCACCAACATCCACAGAAAGTCATGGACTCTGCCCATGGAGACGTCCTCCTGGAGGGACTGGGCCAGCAGAGCCTGGATAAGCCTGTGTCCGTCTCACAGGACCATCTGCTGAGGAGGGCACGCCACGCTGCCTCTTGTGGGGGTGGGGTGGCCAGGCTCACCGTCATGCCCCGGTGGGACCCCCTCTTGTCTGCCGTGGCTCCCTTGACCCTGCATGGGTGCTGTGGCACGGGGCTCCCAGGGTCTTCTCGGCTCTGCCTTCGATGCAAGGGGCAGCGAGGGGGAGCGAGGGGCAGTGTGTGCACCTGCAGGGGCTGCTTCCTGCTGCCAGCCTCCGGTTCTCTCTCCCGCACTGCCGCCGGCACCGCCTGTTCCACTGCATGCTGTCAGTGCTTCCTCCGTCAGCTGCCCCGGCTGTGCCCACAGAGACCTCCTCCCCGTCTCCCTTCTGCTCACCGCCTGGTGTCTCGGGGTGAGGGACATCCACCCGGAGCCCCAGTGCGCCCAGGGAGCACTCACTGCCCGGGGCCGGAGGTGGGTCCCACTCTGTCTTCCAGGGGGGCTGTTTGCGTCCCAGCGAGTTCGGTCCCGGTACTCAGGCCACGTTGCCAGCGGCCTGCCGCCATCACCTTCTTCGCTGATCTTCCTTGAGCGGCCTGGAGCCTCTTACCCCTCCCATGGGCCTTCACTGCCCGGACTTTCTCGCGCTAGTTGGCGTTCAGTCCGCGGATCTCTTCCTGGCCTTCACGGCCCTGGGACCGCCGGTGCTGGCCGATGCACTCTGAGCTTCCTCCCGCTCGCTTCCCTGAGCCACCCGAGATGCCCTCTCCCTGGACGGCTGCCCCGGGCTTGCCTGGTTCACGCCCAGTCTGCAGGTGCCCCGGGCTCCGGTTGAAAGTTCCCTGTGACTGCCATTGCCCCTCAGCCTTGAACCGACACTGCCCTGTCAGCGGTTCTGGGCTCCAGGCAGCTTTGCCTCTCGGGAGCAGGTTCTGCTGGCCAGAGAGCCGAGCGCGGGCGAGTCATGGTTCCCGATGCGACTCCGCCTAGCTGGGACTCCCCCCCGCCCCGCCTGCTTCAGACCCCAGGCTGTCTTCTCAGCCCTGTCTCCAGACCTGTGCGTGATGTCCCCCTGTGTGTGATGTCCCTGTGTCCATGATACTCCATTGGGGACCGCTATCCGGTCCCCCCGCTGCTGGTGGCAGGAGCGAGCCTGGATAGGTGCCCTTCTCTCTCTCCCGTTGTCCTACTCCCCAGGCCTCTTTTCCATCCTCCTAACAGCTCTGTGGTTCCTCACTGGTGCAGCGGGACGCACGCCGGAAGTCCACACGAGGGAGAGCCCAGGTGGCACCTGTGGCACTCGGAGAACCTGATGCCCCCTCTTCCCTGCAGGTCCCATCCACCCCGTGTGCCACCGACCCCGGCTCTGAAGTGACACCGGGAAGTTCATGGAAAAGGAATTGAAAGCTGACCTGATGTTGGTGCAAGCGTTTTGGAGGGCGGGGACAGCCAGCGACTGTGTCGGCCGCCACTCCAAAGGGCCCTGGCTCCCATTCCCACTCCTCTTTGATGGCTGCCATCTGCTGTCTCGGTCTCCCATCTCTGACACACAAAGCTGCATCGTCGCGTCCCACTGCAAAGAGCAGAAGGAGCGTGATGGCCCCCGGGGCACCTCCCCCCGGCTGTCTCCATCAGCCGAGACCACGGAAGCATATTTCCAATGCTCGCCTGCTTGCTCTTGCCCGTCTGGTTGAGATTTCTCCTGTGCCATTTCTACGTGGAAAGCACACAGGTTACCATGGACATAGTGTTGGCAGGACCTGGGCGATGGCGTGGTATAGCAGTGGTGCGACGCCTGGCGCGGGCACAGTTACGGGGGTGTGGGGTCCCCGCCCACCGTGAGAAATCATCGCCTCAAGTCCCGAGACCCGGGATCTGCATAGCTCTGCCAACCACTACGATGAATTATGTTCCATCTGATTTTTTCTGAGTTTTCTTTTATAAAATGGGGATGCTGTGCCTCTTTAGAGGCGACAGGTCGAAACGTGTGTGCACAATATCTCAGCTGAGTGACGTTGCCCTTCAAAGCCACCCTATCATCCCCTATTGTCCCCTCCCCCCAGCCTCCAAACATTCCTTTCTTCTCCAGGTGATGGTTATTAGGGAGAAATCATTGTTTTAAACAAAATTGTCCTAAAATGCAAACGACTGTGAATGGAGAGTGATACTCCCAGAGCAAGACATGGACAAGAGAGGAAAGAGACTGGGGCGAGCGTGTCCCACGCTGGCATGCCTGGGCTGGATTCCGGCTCCAGCGTCCTGCTAACGCAGACCCCGGGAGGCAGCTCCGATGCCCCAAATCACTGGGTTCTTGCCACATCCAGGAGGGAGCTGGGGTGAGTTCCTGGCTTCAGTCCAGCCCAGTGGGGCTGTTGTGGGCATCTGGGGAGTGAGTCAGTAGGTGGGAGCCCTCTGTCTTTCTGTATCCCTGCCCCTCAGATAAACAAAGCATCACACAAAATCCGAATTACTTCATTTGCCTTTTCCCTCTAGTCCGTCCTCCAGCTGGCGTGGGCGCCGGCTGCGGAGCGGTGGGGCTGCCACAGGACCGCTGCCCTTCCTCTTACCATGAGGGCTGCAGGCAGCGTCCGAGCACCCAGTGCTGTGGAAAGAGCGCCCCACTCCAGCTTCCTGTCCTTCACCTTGAAACTGGAGCTCCCCAGGGCTCGCCCACTTCAGTGTGCAACTCGAAGCAGGCCGCCAGGCTCCCGCTGCCCTTGTCGCTACAGAGCCCAGCTGCAGCTCTGGGCCCCAGTCGCCTCTGATCTGCTCGGGGGAGCGGCCACCTTCTCACGGCACAGCTGCAGCTGGAGTAAGAGAGGGCTTCCCCACGCGGGAGAGCGGAGCAGCCTCCCGGGATTCCTCCGTGTGCATCTCACTGCAAAGCCGTCTCGTGGGAGGTCTGCGTGACGACTCCGTGGGAAGTGACAGCGTCCCCTGTGCCACCACTGTCTGCTTTGGGACTTTGTGTCATAGAACTCAGAGCCTTTTTTCTGTATACTATTTTCTTTTGGAAGCTTGTTTTACAAGTTTTGTAAAGAAACAGGTAGTTATGAGAAGGGAGTCGGGCTGTGACATCACTGATAAGGTAGAAATTTCTAGACAGAGCCTCCATCACTAGGTCTTGGCCTTACAAGGGGCTGAGAGTAAGGTGACCCCTGGGGTTTCTGCAGTCCCTCCCCTACAGGACGTCCGTGTGCCACGTCCATGTTCTGCTGGGTCACAGTCACCCCCCATAAGTACGCGGGTGATGGTCAAGAAGGGGACACCAGGAACGAGGACCCAGGGGCCCTGTCACAAGGGTGGTGAGAAGGACACATGGAAGAGGGGTGGGGACGAGGGTCCTGAGGGTTCCCAGTGCTGTGTGCAGCCCAGGGGTGGAGGGTTGAGCTACCTGGGTTCAGAGCTTTGGGGACGCCAGCTCGCTGAGTGCTGGTGGCCAGAGCAGCCAGGAAGCTGGACAACGTGCACGCCTGGGGCCCAGGGCGGCCGTGGAGGGGAGGAGAGGCGGGGACCTGCAGGGCGGATCAGGACGGAAACCGACGTTGTCCCTACTGCCCGCTTTTGTTGACTTTGGAGCGTGGAATCTGAGGTGCAGATTTGGGCAATCCCTTGCCCAAAGCCATGCAGAAAATTAGGAAAAGGAGGACGTTGGGCCTTTCTATTCCCTGCTGCCATAAAGCTGAGGGGGAAGAGAGACCGGATGCTTCCACCGGCCCTGCAGGGACTGGCACGTCCCCGAGCTCATTGTTTCATAACCGGCCCTGCGGGGACTGGCACGTCCACTGAGCTCACTGTCTTGAAACCAGCCCTGTGGGTACTGGCATGTCCACTGAGCTCACTGTCTTGTAACCAGCCCTGTGGGGATTGGCATGTCCACTGAGCTTGTTGTCTTGTAACTGCAGTGCGTACCGGCCGCAGCCGAGAGGAGCAGGTGGCACACAGACCCCTCTCTGGGTGGCGAGTGCGGCTGGTGCTTGCCGTGCCAGGAGCTACTTTGAGGATCCAGTGACTGGCCAGGGTCCCCTAGATCCTTGTCAGGACGCCCTGGGATTGCTTTTGGATGTGAGAATAAAAATCCTCAAAGCCAGTACGCCAGGGATGTTTGGCATACAGGAAATCATCAGGCATTCAAGTCTAAGTGTGTTTAAATAGATATGTGTTAGAGTTGTGTGGTGGAATGAGAAGACCATGCCAAGATGGCCACTGGCAATCAAGTGTCAGTTACTCAGGAATGGCTTGGAAACCCACCTGGCAATGGAGCCTGCCTGGCAACAGGCTGTGATTGGTTAGGGCAGAGGCCGCCCCTTTACCGGATTGGCTGTCTTGGCTATATAAGCTGCTGTACCAACTGAAATAAACGAGTCTGCAGGCTGCTCGCCTCTGGCCCGCTTTCACCCAACTCCCGGGCTCTGTGTGGTGACTCCGCGTCTCTTGCCCCCACCACACTCCTCTTCTTAGAACAAATCCATGGCAACAGAGTTGGAGTTGGGTTCTAGACTTTGGGAAGCACCTCCAGTTCCGACTGTGACTACGTGATCTTGAGTAATTCGCGGATCTGCATTTTCCACACGCTGCCCTCTGTGGAGTTCTGAGTCTTAAGGGTGAAAGCGGTGGGGCCGGTGCTGTGGCGTAGTGAGTAAAGCCACTGCCTGCAGTGCAGCCATCCCATATGGGCGCCGGTTTGAGTCTCGGCTGCTCCACTTCCCACCCAGCTCTCTGCTGTGGCCTGGGAAAGAAGTGGAAGATGACCTAAGTGCTTGGGCCCGCCTACCTGCCTGGGAGACCCGGAGGAAGCTCCTGGCTGCTGGCTTCGGATCGGCGCAGCTCCAGCTGTTGCAGCCGTCTGCGGAGTGAACCAGCGGATGGAAGACCTCTCTCTCTCGCTGTCTCTCTGCCTCTCCTCCTCTCTCTGTGTAACTCTGACTTTCAAATAAATAAGTAAATCTTAATAAAAAAAAAGGGTGAAAGTGGCTTTTGCAAAGACGAAACATGACTCTTCGTGGTCACTTTCAGATCTGTGACGCTAATAATCGATATTCACCTTAATTTTAAAACCATATTTTAGGGCAAAGCCATGATGGGGATGTTGTCCAAAGTTCTATCTTTATAAAAAGAAAATTAAAAATATGTTTCAAGCACCCACGGAAGATACACGCACTCTGAATTTCACAATAGACCACTCCCCCCCCCCTTTTCCCCCCATCATCTGCGCTCCAAGCACTCTGGAGATGTGGTCTAATTGAGGAAGATTGATTTCCAAAAGAAATCATGCACCTTCCACTTACACTTCTCAATTGATTTCAAAACTGCAAAGGAAGAAAATAAACACCTCCTGGCTGGTCTGAATAAGATCCCGGAGCTTCGCCCGGCACCTGCTTGATACCTGATGTGCTCACTCCCGCAGCCTGAATTAGCAGACGAGGGTTGGCACTGGAGCCTTCTCTCTGCTGGGCCTTGCTCTCCCCTGCCTTGAATGCGGGCGCTGGGATCTCTACGCGGATTCGTTGCAGGGGAGTAAAGAATTAGCTGGAGCCACACAGATAATTAATCTTTGTTTGAAAGGATATTTTCCTGGCTGCTGCCGTTGGTCACGTGGGTGTGCTGGAAGCCCCTCCACACACGGAAGCCACAGGGCGCTGCTCGGAGCTGCGGGACACACCCCTGCCCTGCCTCGCCTCTCCCCAGCCTCTGTGAACCAGGTCCAGTCTCGGGAGCCACCGCCCCGGCGCATGCCCAGCCCTGATGGAAACCCACTCTCGTCTGAGACTCCGCTCAGCTGTGGCCTGAGCAGACGGGCCCCATGCCCCTGCCCTCTCCGATTTGCCACTGCTTTTCCTGAGGATGGCTTTGTCCCCGCCGAGGCTGTGGGAGCGTGGTACCACAGATGGCCCCTCTCCTTCCCCTGCCCCCATGCTTGCTCTGTTTTTCCGCCCTTGTGTTCCGATGAGATCTTTATATCTGGGGGGCCTTGGCTTCATTTGATATTTAAACGATTTTGAGCAGGGCTGTTTCTGGAACTCCTAACCGTGCTGAACATGTATGCAGCGCGCTGTCGGCGTCGGTTGATCAGCAGCAGTCAATCGATCAGGTTCACGGTTTTTGAGAGCGGTTATGAATCACTAAAATCACAGGTATTGTAGACGCAGTGTGGCGGCGCCACCATTAACAAATGTGCCGCGCGCGGAGGGATGACTCGGTAATTGAGTAGGACTAATAAGGATACATCATTTAGCCGTGTGTGACAAACGGGGGCTCCCAACGCAAGCAGGCAAAACTCACGTTTTGCTTAATAAATAAATTACACAGCCGATGTATTATACATAATTTGTGTCCTCGTGGATTTGAGTGATATATAATGCACGGTCCAAGTCATTTATTTATTAAGACTAACTATAGATACTGCGGAAGGGGATTTCCAACTCCAGGGCGAGGCCCGCCTGGCTCCTGGCTGTAGCTGCCGAGTTTGGGCAGGAAATGAAGAGTGGCTGGGGAGTCGGAAAGCCGGGGTGCCGCGGTTGTGACCGGCGTCGGTGCTGTCTGCGTGTGGGAGGCAGGAGGAACAGTGAGCTGGGGATCCTGAAACATACGCAGGTTTCAGAGACGAGGGACAGAAATATCCTGGGGAACTCTTGAGGCCAAATATTTTAAGGTTTCGGCCATCAGGCCCTGTTGAGGGGCGCTCTGTTGCCAGAGGCTTGGCGACTTGCCTGCTGGAAGATGGATGGGAAGGGGGAACCGTGAGGTTTTGTACCAGGTGGAAGCAGACATAGCTGAGACGAATCCTGAGACGGCCACTGCCGGGCTGGGGAGCCAGGATGTGCCCGTGGTTGGGGCCCATTCCTGCAGGGAGAGGTGGGAACTGAACTCCGAGTGCCGCGGGCTGACCTCGCTATTTGGAGAGGGACCGTGCTTGTCTCTACCGGGGATTATCTTTGGGCTGTCATTTATGAACTTAGTCACAAATGCGTCCAATGCTGAAGAAGCAGCCGTGAGATCGGATGCAAATTTCAGTTCCTTTTCATCAAGAAACTGCCACCCTCAAAACAGATGAGTGGACAAGCCAACGAATGCAGAACAAGCGAAAAAGAAAAATCTGTCAGAAACCCCAAAAGACCTCCTGGGTTGTTTGGAAGAAGTGCTGCCGGTTCCGCTCCCCTGTGTCCCTGGCCAGGCTCTCCCGGGGGAGGCCGCTCTATCTGGGCGCCCCACCGTCACTGTTTTTGCACGGTTCCCATCACACGTCCCACAGTTCCCCTGCAGATCCCTTGGGTGCTGGGCTGTGGACTGGTTTCTGTGGAGGCCTTTGGCCTTCCGTGTGTGAGAGTCCTGTCCACAGCCCTCTGTGTTTCTCCTCGTGGCCTCCCCCACTGTCCGGCTGCAGAGTGTTGTCCGGCACACACACCTGGCCTTCAAGAGAAGCAGGGGAGGCAGCTTGCCCCCCACCCCTGTTCCTTAGTGAAGCCACCGTACCCCGTCTGGGCGACAGCAGCCCACGGCCCACTTCAACCATCCAGCAGCAAGGTCATAAGGTCGCGGCCCCACCGCTCTCTCCCACTACGTTTCTGGAAGCATCGTCCACATTGATTGTCTCCTCGTCTTCGCTGCTTTTCCCTTGAAACCTCTCCCAGCTGGATCCCCGCTGCCGCACCCCACTGAAGCCCCCTTTACAAGGCAGCGATGACCTCGTGCTGCCAAATCCAACAGCCGGGCTCAGACTTCCTCTTCCTGGAGCCGACAGCGACTTTGCACGGTGGTTGTGTTGCTCCAGCGTCTCGGCTGGACTTCGGGGCGGCAGGGACTCTTGGTGCTCTTTCTACCTCGCCCCTCCAGGTTTGCTCTACCGGACACTCCTCATTTTCCTGACCCCCGGCATAGTCATGCCCTGGGGCACTCCTCTCACTCAGCTCACGTGTGGATGGCACCTGCCCTCCACCATCTCCACTCCCAATGTGCGCAGAGCTGGCTTGGCCTCCCCACCTCCATGTCTCGTTTACACTTCAAGTTAACACATCGAGAGCCGAGCGTCTGCTCTCCCCAGAGAACTCTGCTTTCCTCCTGGGTTTGCGCCTCTCAGTAGACAGCAGCTCCACTGTTCACAGTCTCAGATTCCAGACCTTGCATTGACCCCTGACCCCTTGTTTCTTACATCCCCCACATGTGTGGGAAGCCCCGTGTCTCCACATCGACTCCACCTTTCACTTGCATCACTTCCTGGAGGCGGGGCCTTCAGATGGTGTCCATCTGCTCCTCCATGAAGCAAGGACACTGCTGGCGACGTTCTCAATGTCATCCTCCGTCAGCACCGCCCAGAGACGGACCCCGGGTGTACAACGACCTGCTGAGCTTGGTGGGGAGAGGTGGTTGTACTGTGTGAACTTGGCCCCTTTCCATGCCCTGAAGGGGTACCCTTGGCAACCACCGGTCTCCCAACCCCCGTGTCCTGGAGACCGATGGTCCCACAGCTCCCGAAGGGTCTGAGAAATTGGGAGCACTTTGGAGAGGCCCCTCCCAGGGCACTCTACTGTTTGCTCTGTCTCGCAGCTCTCTGGACAAAGCCCAGCTCACAGGGCAGGGTCCTTGTTCAACCCGACTCAGGGCTTCACAGGAAAATCCTGTCTCCACGGCATCTGTTAAAAATAATTAGTGTGCGGGGCCGGCACTGTGGGGTAGTGGGTAAAGCTACCGCCTGCAGTGCCGGCATCCCATATGGCCACCAGTTTGAGTCCTGGCTGCTCCTCTTCCAATCCAGCTCTCTGTTATGGCCTGGGAAAGCAGTAGAAGAGAGTCCAAGTCCTTGGACGCAGAGGAAGCTCTTGGCTTTGGATTGGCTCAGCTCCAGCCGTTGTGGCCATTTGGGGAGTGAACCAGTGGATGGAAGACTCTCTCTCTGCCTCTCTGTAGCTCTGCCTTTCAAATAAATAAATAAATCTTAAAAAAATTAGTGTGTGTCTCTGTTTAATATCACACCTTCCTAGGAGTGGAAACCTCAGTTGGGGAAAATAAGGTTTTGAACAACAGCAGCAACAAAACATCTGGGGGAAGAAGATAGCTCCGGGGAGTGTTGGAGAGCTCTGGCAGATTCCATGGGGTGGGAGGCTGAGCATGGTCCAGGAGGGGACTGAGGAGGTCCAGTCAGTCACCTCTGGTTCACCTCGAGACCCTGTGCGAAGCTAAGGAAGCCTTGTAAGTGACCTGAGCCTTGAGGGCGTGCCTACAACATGCACAAATGGGGTTGCTCAGGTGTCCAGGTAAAGCGCTGGCTGGTCTTTATCTGTCTGCTAAGCTGACCAAGCACTGACAAAGGTCTTCATACGTGACAGGGATCCAGCCGTTTAAGAATTAAATGGACCATGCTGCCAGCATTGTGGTGCCCCTGGTAGAGAGACTGCCTGCAATGCCGGCATCCCACATGGGTGCAGGTTGGAGTCCTGGCTGCTCCACTTCCAGTCGAGATCCCTGCTAATGGCCCAGGAGAGCAGTGGAAGATGGCCCAGGTGCTTAGGTCCTGGCCACCCCTGTGGGAGACCTGGATGACCCTGGGCCCCTGGCTTTGGTTTGGTCCATCCCTGGCTGTTATGGCCCTTTGGGGAGTGAACCAACAGATGGAAGATATTTAACTCTGTCCTCCCATCCCCTGCCCCTCTCTCTATGTAATTTTGCCTTTCAAATAAATGAAATAAATCTTAAAAAAAAAAAAAGAATTAAACAAACCAAACCAAAACAAAATACACAGTGGCTTCAGCAAGAAGCTCTAGGGAAGGGATCGGATCAGCTTCCCAGGCTTACCCCCATCTATTGCTCAAATGTCCAGTTTTCCACAAAGCATGACAAGACACACAAAGAAACAAGAGCGTGTGGTGCTCACATAGGGAAATAGCCATTCCATCGACTGTCCTTGAGGGAGCCTAGATGTTGGACTTACTAGAAGAAGACTTTGCATTGCTCTTGTGTGTTGTTGAAACAGTTCTGAGCAAACCCCTTCTCAGGGTCTCCTGCTCCCCTGTAGAGTGCCCTTGGACCTGGACTTTGGCACGGCTTCCCCTCCAGCTCCCTGAATCACCACTGCTCTTGAGAGGCCACCCGTCATTAGCAGAAGCATCCTTGACCAGTGGACACCAGTCGTGTCACTCCAACTGCTTGTCATCCCACTCGTGCTGAAACCCAGGAGTTCTTATGGCACAGGAGACCCCGATGACACGGAGCTCAGTGGCCTCTCCGTTGCCACTCCTGTGACTCCTCTCCCTCCTTATGGCTCCAGCTCCTTACGCCAGCCCAGCTCCACCTGGCCGATGGAACTGTGCCTGCCCCAGGGCCCGCTCTCCCCTCCGCCTGAACCACACATCACCACAAGGTCCTCTCGCACTCAGCTCTCAGCTCAGTTTTCAGACACAATTTTCAGACACGATTTTCAGACACAATTTTATGAAGTGGTATGCCCCAGCACCACCAGATTTATTAATAATTCATCATTTTCCACTCCTTCTCTAGAATTGCAGCTCAGTGAGGTGAGAAACTGGCCTCTTACATACCCCCCCACGAGTTATCTGCCTGGCTCACAGCAGAAGCTCAGTAAGTGTGTGTTGAGTGAACATTTAGAACAGCTCGATGGCTCACCAGGTGTGTGATTCCATCAGGATCGTTGATTACGGAGATTCGTAGTCTTTGGTTGTGCTCATTTGTGTTTTATGGCACAAATTGTAAAATTTCTGGCCTTTACTGTGTTGGAAAAATTCAAATCAATGATCTAACTTATTTTTTTCTTGACTCACAGTAGGCCGATTTGTATCCGCGACACTTTGAGAAGTGCTGTCCTCCAGAATCGACGTAGGCAGTTTGAGACTTTCAAACAGTAATTTCCCACATAAATTAAGCAGAAGAGCGTCAAACGGCTTCCGTTGTTGTCACGGGCATGTGCGCCTGGCCATGCCCCGGGCGTGAGCTGCACGGGCCCACGGTCCTGGATGTGCAGGTGGGAGGCCTGAGTGGCGGTTGAAGGCTGCAGGTTTGAGAAGGGAAGCAGGACTCTGGACAGACGGGTCTGGACATTCCCCCTTCTGCGGCTTTGCTGCGGTGTGAGACGGGGAGAACTGGGGGAGGACTGATTTTCCAACCAATATCCGTGCAGGACACATTGATGAAGCAATGGCTATGTGCTTTCCAGGGGCCGTGTTAGGTACTGGACACACAGTGGTTAGCTCTCCACCATCTTGGAACACGCAGCCCAGTAGGGGCTGGAGACACCAGCCCAACAGTTGTGAAGGTAAATGTGTCATGACTCTGGCAAAAAAGAAAAAAAAATACAAAGCACAGAGGACTAACAGAGTGCGGCAGTGGCAGAGCGGCTGTCTGTGTGCAGAGGGACAGCGAGGCCTCGGGAGGAAGTCTCGATTCCCGGGAGCCTTGACGGCTGTAGAGAAAACCGGAGAAGTAGGAGCCAAGGTTCCGTCCGAGGACGAGCGGAGCTCGGCCTGGGCGAGACGCAAGACAGCGCCGTGTGGGAGCTGCAGGGCACGGAGGGGGCTGTGCAGGGCACGGAGGGGGCTGGGGAGGCAGGAAAAGACCCAGGATCTCGAGTTTTACTGCCAGAGGATTGCAAAACCACTGAATGACTCAAACAGGCGAGTTGTGCAATGCAGTGTGTGCTTCCCTGAGACCACACTGTCGGCCCTGAACACGTCACACTGGGCAGACGCAGGCATGGCTGCGGGGTCCCTCCATGAGCTCTGGGGAGGGTCCTGGCGGGAGCTGGAGAGAGGGGATGCCAACCTCGCAGAGTCCAGAACCCGACTCAAGGCGGCAGCAGAGCTGGGTCGTTCCGGGGGCTCTGAGAGGCCCTCCATTCCCCTGCTCCTCTCCCACATTCCGCTGGTCGCAGGCAATCCTTGGCTGTGGCTGCACCACTCCACGCAGGACCGCCGTCTCCACGTGCTCCCCTTCCTCCTGTGTTCCACCTCTCCTTGCGAGGACACTCGTCACCGGGGGTAGGGCCCGGCTGAACGGATCGCGTCTGCTAGATTGTCTCCCAGTAAGATCACATCCTGGGGCATCCCAGGCCGAGGGCTGTGTTTGCTGGGTTCTGAGGATGTGAGAGGTGTAGGTGGCTATCGGCTCAGCTTTGGGTGATGCCAGGAGGGAGCGGTTGTGGGGGAGGACCTACAGGGGGGAGGGGGGCCGGCCATGTGTGTCTCCTGGCGTGCCACGCCCAGGGCCGCGAGGACGGGCACGGGGGACAGCGGGGCCGAGTCTGTTCCCCTGCAGCTCGCCCACAGCCCTGAGCTTCCCTCGGCTTTCCCAGGACTGCCGCACAGTGGGGCTGTGAGGATTTGTCACCACTCCATGGCGCTCGCGGCAGGGACAGGGGCAACACAACCATGAAGGGCCAGTGGGCCCTCCCCAGCGCTGGGCTGCCCGCACCAGCGAGGCTGGGAACATTCCCGGGGAGCTGTGGCACGGACAAGCCGCCCCTTCCCCTCCTGCGGGCACCAGCGGCGGGGTCGGTGCCAGGAGACAGGGGGCAGCAGCGAGGGCGGCCTTGGGAGCGAGTGTGCCCCTGGGACTCTGCCCTGCATCTCCGCGGCCAAAGGGCGTCTCAGATCGGGTTGATTTTTTTTCTGTCATCTCTGATCCCCTTTGCTAAGCTCGCGCTAACGAGACTGAAGGATAAAGAGCAAGTGCAAACACGGCTTGGCCCCTGCGGTCACTGAGATAAATTTAATAATTCAAATTGACCTAGGGGCCTGCGAACGGAATAATCCCCTGCTCGGATGACCGTGGTGCCTCTCCGTCTCCGAGCCTTGCATCCAGCAGGCGTGGGGGGTGCGCCTCTATCTCATCACGCCGTGTCCTGATCTCTTTCAGACCCAATAAGCAGAGACAATGATTATATTATTCATAAGATATTTTCACCTGCAGTGATAAGACAAACAGCTTTACTTATTATTTCCTCATCGTCATCTTTTTTTTTTTAAACTGACACTTTGCTTTACAGCCCTAGGAGTAGCCCTGATTTTTATATTAAAAATTGTCTTTCCTACACCTTTGGTTGTTGTTGATTTTTAAAATTAATATGATAGAATAGATGGTGGGAATTTAGAAGTGAGAGCCTCTGTCCCTGTGGTACGCAGACGGGCGCAGGTGCCGGGAGGATGTGGGGACGGCGAGACCAACATTTTGGCCTGGTGGCTTCTCGTCCGGCTGTTGTGACAAATCCCTCCGAAAGGGACGAGAGCCACAGACCCCGGCCTCACAGCAATGGTCACATTCGCAGTCAGCTCCCCCAGGAGTTCTGTGCTGGAGGCAGGGCGTGGGGGCCCTTGTGGGATCCGCACCCCTCCAAGGGCCAGGGTGGTGGAGGGGGCACCTGACCTCCTTCCTTGCTGTGTGTCTTCTCCAAGGTGGCCAAGGTGGTGTCTGAGTTTCCAGGGTATGACTAGTGGCGGATTGCTCCGGTGTGCTGCTCGGCTGGCTGTAACGGGTGTGGCCATGAGCAAGGTCTCTCTGTCTGGACCTTCATCCTCCTGAGGGCCGCCGAGAGCCACACGAACGGCCAGCTCTCCTGCGACTGGGGACCTTGGGCGCGAAGAGCTTCCCAACCCCGAGCAAGCAACAAGCACTTTGAGCACAAGTGCTAAGCTAAGTCTCCCAAGAGGTTGTGCGTCATCTTCTAAAAAGATTTCTTATTTATTTGAAAGGCATAGTTACAGACAGGGAGGGAGAGAGAGAGAGAGAGAGAGAGAGAGAATCTTCCATCCTTGCTGGTTCATTCTCCAAATGGCCGTAAAGGCCAGGGCTGGGCCAGGATAAAGCCAGGAGCCAGGAGCTTCTTCCAGGTCTCCCATGTGGGTTCAGGGGCCCAAACACTTGGGCCAGCTTCTAGTGCCTTCCCAGGCCGATGGCAGGGATCTGGATGGGAAGTGGAGCAGCCCGGAGACGGTGCCTGTAGGGGATGCCGGTGCTGTGAGCGGCGACTCTAGCTGCTAGGCTGCCAGGCCGGCCCCGTGTTGTACTCGCTGATGTTTGGAGTGAGCTCATCTCTCAGATGCGTGCAGAAGTCCCAGCACGCGAGTGAGGGTTCTCATTGGCTTCCCTGGACCTGGAATGAGTCTCGCCCCCTCCCACAGGGTCTCCACCGTGGAAGGGAGGGGCCTGGGTTCCACGCCCCTTTGCACCTGTGCCCCGTGTCGCGGCACAGGAGTCCCCTTGTCTGCGATTTCACTTCCCACTGTCACCTGCCTTACACGGTTCTTTCAGGGAGACAGACTGTTCAGGACCATTCATTCTGCTTTAGCTATTTGCTCCGCTGTTCCTCTCTTCCCTTGTGGGCTTTATGAATGAAGCTTTGTCCTAGCTCGGGGGCCGAGGGAAGGCGTAGTACAGACGGGGTTGGGTGCCGTCTGCGTCTGCTGGAGGCGCTGGGCTGCGTCCCTGCAGGGAAGGGGACTTGGTCTTCCTCCTGGCTGTGCCTTCCCGCCCTGGTCCTGCCTTCCTTTGGCTTCTTCTCATCGCTGCCTTCATCACGGGCCGCACTCTGCACCTTTGTGGAGCTGAAAGCGAGACTCCCACACCCCGGGGTTCACAGAAGGGGACCTGCTCCCAATCCAAATGGTGGTCCAAGGACCCCACATGCTAGCAGCCAGACTCCTCCGGAAACGGGGCAATCCAGAGGCGGATCTGCCTTCAGCCCCTGAGCACTGAGAGACGGGTGCGGGCACTGCTGCTGCCACGTGGCACCTGCCCTGTCCCTGCTACCACGCACAGGCTGCTCCCCGCTGCACGTGCACCGCTCACCAGCAGCCCTGCGGGAGGGGGCGCTCTCTGCGGCACACGGGGGGCCTGACACCGCGGGCCTCTAGGCACAGCCGTGCTCACCGTCACAGTCACAGTTCCGCACCGCAGCTGCACCCGGGGGACCCACCTCCCGTGCTTCCCCGAGGACCCAGGCCCTGGGGCACCTGTGTGGGTGCTAAACTTCCCTAACAACCAACTCCTTTTTTGTAGGAAATGAGGCATATTCTATGGAGGGGAGACACCCTCCACAGACACTAACGACACAGACCGTTTGGAGACGGGAAGACCAAGGGGCTTCCGTAGCCCTTCCGTTCTAGGTGTGCGTCAAGTGTGAGACGTGGCTGGGGCCAGGCAGGGAAGCGAGAAGCTTCTGTTTGCCCCCGGGGTCACTGTGAGAACTAAAGAGGAAATGCACATAATTCCTGCAGAGGGCCTGACACCTGCTCAGGGCTCAATAAAGACAAAACAATGAAATGATTATTGCTAATAACTATTACTGTTTGCTGTTCCCTTCCAACGTAAAAGACGCCGATTTCTTTCCTATAGCACTAAGGCGGTGAACCCCTTCACAGGGGACGGAGCTGGCTCCGTCACCATTGGCTGTGGCCTGGGAACAATTCTGTCTCCTTGGTAATCGTTGTGAATTGGGATGCTGTAACTACCAAAGTGCAAAAATGCCAGTTGGACCAATGCATTTGGCTGTCTCTTTGGCATTTGGCACCATATTAGAGTGAGGGGCCATAAAAAAATAACAAATACCAAAACGACATTTACAAGCAAAACCCAATGAAGATTTAGCAAGTTTAAGTTCGGCAGATATGGGTGCAAAGTAACTGACAGGAAAATCATGAATGAGGTGTGAAATGACCACGCCGCTCACGTGGTCAGAGAGAGTGTGCTGTCTCGAAGTCCACAGTGCAGCTGGAGGATTGTTAATGAGAAAAGAAGCTGGGGCTCTCGTACCTCCACGTTAAGCCTGGTGGAAGCCCTGAGAGTTAACACCCGACGGAAGCGTTTGTGTGGGAGGCGGCTATGGTTCCCACCCTTCAAGGTCGCGGGGGCTCTAACCCAGTTTGGAGAATGCGGTGTGTGTGTGTGTTAGTGGGTTTCACACTTGCTTACCTGTGTCCTCTCCAGCCAGAGTGCACATGGAGGTGAGTGAGAAGCAGAGGTGCACGTGTAGAGAAAGCCGTGCTGGGACTTGAAGGAGTGGCCGACAGACTCAGCTGTGGCCGCGGCTTTAAACACCGTGGATCAGCGCGTGTAACTCTCTGCTGCATCCCCTGGGTAAAACCGTGACTTCAGAACCATCGACGGAAGGCACAGGCAGGGACCGCGAGGTAGGAATATATGGGATGTGAAAGGTAATATTCTGGAAATTTGTTTATGTTTTTTAATCATACAAAATAGGGATTATTATTTTGCGACTAAAAAAAAATCAATGCTATCTTCATCTGATGCTTATCAAAGGAGAAAGCCCTGGGTTTCATCCCCAGCCACCTGCGCCCGTTGTGAGACAGCCGCTCATTTCCTTCCCCCGGGAGCTGTAAGTTCTCATCTCGTCAGCGACTGTATTATAGGCCACAGCTCTATTTATTATTAGTGCGTATTTTAGCGTGGTGGTAAGTATTGGCACCTTTTATTATGCTGATAAACAATACTGGCCTGCTAGGTAACATGGGCTGTCAACGGTGATTTCTCTCTTTTCTTCAGCGCCTTTTAAATTTAGTTCTGGATCTGTGGGATGCAACTTCAGAAGATCAAATTGTACTGAAGTCTGTGCCTTCCAAGCAGATGAGTGAAGGATGGAATTGAGAAAAAGAGCACGCTGCAGAAGGCAGTCCTCTTCAGGTGTCTGGAGAGCGTCCCTAACAGTCACTGACGGCTGAACTCAGAAGACAGTTCTCACCTGGAACTCGCACGAGCGACAAGCTGACGGTGAGCTCGATGGACCAGGGCGTGACCCCGAGCTGCTCCCCTGTGATAGAAGGGACCCAAGTCAAGGAGCCGTAGACGCTGACGTTCTTGAGGCTTCCACCAATGCTAGGGGTCGGGGCGCTCCATGCTGCGATTTACACACTCCACAGGGACATGCAGAGGGAGTGTGATGAAAAACTAGACGGGTGTTTTAGAAAAAGATTTTGAAATGCAGAGTTAAGGGGAGAGGGAGAGGGAGGGAGAGAGAAAGAGAGAGAGAGAAAGGAAGAGAGAGAAAGAGAGGGGAAGAGAGAGAAAGAGAGGGGGGAGAGATAGAGAGAGAGAGGAAGAGAGAGAGAAAGAGAGGGGGAGAGATAGAGAGAGAGAGGAAGAGAGAGAGAAAGGGGGAGAGAGAGAGAGAGAGAGAGAGAGAGAGAGAGAGATTTTTCCACCTGCTAGTTTACTTCCCAAATAGTTGCAATGGCCAAGAGCCAGGAATTGCATCCAGCTCTCCCATGTGGGTGGCAGGGTCCCAAGTACCTGGGTGTTCCTACCCACTGCTTCACCACCCAAACGCTTCCAATAGTTGGAAGCTGAAGCCGGGAGCTGGGACTGCAATCCCGGTCTCTAATGTGGGTGGCAGGAACCCAGCCCCTGTGCCGTGGCCCCTGTCTCCCAGTGTGTGCGTCAGTGGGAAGCTGGAGTCGGGAGCAAGCCAAGCATCCGGGATGCTAACCCAGCTGAGCGCGACACCTGCTCACTTTCAGTGGTCACCTCTTCCTCCCTGTCTGCCCAAACCCAGAGTCTCCTTCAGCAGAACTGTGTCCCCCCAAGAGAAACGCTGGCGCTCTACCCCAGTACCTGTGCCCCTGCCACTCTATCCACCTCTTCAGAGGTGATCCAATTAGCATGAGATCAGTAGAGGGGCTTTAACGTGGGGTCACTGGTGTCCCTGTGACGAGAGGGAGGCGTGGGCAAGCACACCTACACGGAGGAGACAGCGTGTGAAGAGTGCCGGGGACTGGCGTCATGGAGCTGGAAACCAAGGACACTAAGATTCCGGGGGACGGCAGAGGCTCAGAGAAAGCCTGGAGACAGATTCGCTCCCAGCCTGCCGGAGCGCACGGCCCTGCTGATGCCTGGATCTCCGACTCCCGGCCTCTGAGGGTGCAGGGGGTAAACTCCTGCTGTTTTAGCCATGGTACTTTTGCTTAGGCAGCCGCAGGAATGGATGAAAGCAGAGAGAAGTTACAAGCATGGATTCTGCCTGGGGCATGAGACTGGTGGTCTCTTTCTGGTCCCCTTGCTCTCCCAGCTCGCTGTTCCTGGCTCACCCAGAAGAAGCGAGTCCCTGAAAAGATCAGCTGACCAGCTCCTCCTGGGGACGCCGACGTCCCTGTGTCTGATGGCCCCCGCGGTGGGGCCTCACACTTATTGCAGATGACTGCAAACAATGCTGAGTCGTTCAATTTGGAAGCACACGCCTCAAAGATGGAATCTTGGCACACTTCTGTAATTTATGTTTCTTGTTTATGCTCATGCACTAGTTAACTTCTTGCTCAACTAGTGCTAAAGACATAGGACAATGGTATTGATAACCCAAGATGGCTTACTTGAGGGTTAGCATGAACTGAGTGATACTTTGTGGAAATGTGAGCTGTGGCTTCACACACTTAGAAAACACGTCGGAAGGGGCTGGTGTCGTGTGGGTTAAGTTGCTGCTGTGTTGCCAGCATCCCATGAGTGCCAGTGGAATCCCAGCTGTGCTGTTTCTAATCCATCTCCCTGCTAATACACCTAGAAAAGCAGTGGAGGATGGTCCAAGTGCTTGGGCCTCTGCCACCCATGTGGGCTGTCCAGATGGAGCTCCAGGCTCCTGGCTTCCCCTTGGCCGGTCCCAGCTGCCATGTGGGCTGTCCAGATGGAGCTCCAGGCTCCTGGCTTCCCCTTGACCCGGTCCCAGCTGCTGCAGTCATCTGGGGCGTGAACCAGTGGAAGGAGGGTCCCTCTCCCTCTCTCTCTCTTCCTTTCACTGTCTCTCTCTGTCTTTCCCTCTTTCTGTGTAATTCTACCTTTCAAATAAATAACTGATTTTGAAAAGGAACACATAATTAGCATAGTGAGCCTTCATCACGCTGTCATTCGATCTGATAATCCTAGGGACAGTTGTGGTTTCTGTCCAAATAGACACAAAGAGCTTGTTACCCTGGTCGGTTCCGCAGCTCCTGCAGGAGAGACGTGGGCCGCGCCACCTTGTGCGTCCGTGTCCTCTGTGTGTTCCTCCTGCCCTCCCTGCCCCAGAGCCCCGTTCTCTCAGCTCTCTGTGGCTCAGAGGTCTCCTCTCAGCGTGTTTTCGTTATTCTGAAGTGTATTCATCTGGGCTTTGAGACCTGCTCTCATTTAAAAGTTAATCTGAGGCATCGAAAATGAAAAACCTTGGTTTATTTCAACTCTTGACAACGTCTAAAATATTTCTCCTTTCTGTTTACAAAGAATAGCATCCTCAGTCACCTCTTCAAACATGTCATTTTGACATCAAACCCGTATTTTGACACATAGACGCATTATTTGCCAAACACACACTCATCAAATCAACATGTTAAAAATCTGGGGTTGATATCTGCAGTCGTAAAGATTTTAGTACTCAAACCCCAGCTATTGGGAGACCAACAGACAAACAGAAGAGGCGCTGAGGGCTTCAATACTGCTTTCAACCAAACTGGCTGACGCAACGCTGTGATACAATATCCAACAGCAGCAGCATCCGGGTGTTTTTCAAGAGCGTTTGCGATGTCCATCGTTGGAGACCGTATCCCGGGCTATAAGCAAGACTCCCACATTCAGAAGACTAGAATTCTACAGAGGAGGATTTCTGGCCATACCAGATTTAATTAAAAATCAACGACAAATACATCTACAAATACTCAGAATATTTGGAAATTAAGCAAAACATGTCTAGATAGTACAAAAATACCATGGTAAGTAAAAAATAGGTAAGCTGAATGATAATGAAACGTCAAAATCTGAGGGATGCAGCTCAAGTGGTGCTTAGAGAGTGATTTGCAGTTTTAAATCCTTGAGTTCAAGAGTAACATTTAAATTGTTTACCTCAGTTTCCAACTTAAACTGAAAAAGAGCACGGTAACTCAAAAGTGTATGGAAGAAACAAAAAAATAAAGAACAGAAATCAATTAAATAAAAAAGTTATATAGAAAGGAGAATCTGTAGTTAATTCTATGAAAAATCAATAAAGTTAGTAAATTTCTAATATTTGCATGACAGATCAAGAGAAAAAGAGAAAATTCCAATCATCAGTATCATGAATAAAACAGGCCATTATAGCACATCTTACAAATAGTGACACTGTAATAAGAAAGTATTATCTTTCCGGTGCTGACATCTTTGTGCCAGTAAAGCAGAAAACTGGGGTGAAATGGCAGAAATGAAGTTGTCATCACACATACACTCAATATCCAGGTTTTTTTTTTTTTTTCCCCCTGTGGAGAACTCTGAGGCAATCAGGGAAAATGTAACACCAATGGGACTCAAACTCAGAAAACAGAGAAATGCTTTCCAAGTTGTTGTAATGAGGAAGGACCACAGTTACAATTTGGCAAGAACGTTAGGAAAGGGAGAGAGAGCACAGCACCGTAACACCGCATACGACCACAGAAGCACAAATGTCTGAGAATGTACTAACCTACGGTTACAGCACTGACAGTGTATTAACAAGCTGACCTCCGCCTGATCGATTATGACCAAATGGAATTCATTCTGGAAGTCAAAATTGATTTACAAATGAATGTCAGTTTATGGTGAAAACTTTCAGCAAACAAGGAATAGAAAGAACTTCCGTTTCTGAAAGGTGTCTGTGTCGTATCCAGCATCACGCTGAGTGGTGAGACACGGACCCTTCCCGCGGTCATCCCCATGTCCATCCCTGTCCATCTCGTGCCAAAGGGCCTGGGCCAGTGCAGCAAAAGACAAAGGCATAAATATCAGAAGAGTGGGTAACTGCAGATGACATTATTGAATATGTAGAAAATACTAAGGAATAAACAGAAATTATCGTAAGTAATAAGTGAATGAAGCCACATCACAGGATGAAAACAATATAAAAATCAACTGTTCTTCTAAGCCTTTGTAACAACCGGAAAATGTAATTTGTAAAACAAAATACAATCATATCACCTACGATAGCATCCATAAACATCAAACATAGAAGAATAAAAATAATGAAAGAATTGGAAGTCTTCTACATGGAAAAACTATCAAATGTTGTTTTGAGAATTTGGAATTAAATACGTTTGGGATTACGATGACCTAGTCAAGTACTGGAGAACCCAATATTGGTAAGAAATCAGTTCTTCCAAGCCAATCCCTAAATTCAAAATCTAAGTTCTCCTAATCTGACTTCAAATTTTTATTAAACTATCAATGAGATAAATGTTGGAAGATGTCTATGTGTACTACACAACTTCAAGGCTTGCTATAAACCTACAGTCATTATGATGGTGTGATATTAGTATGAGCACAGACCAATGTTTCCCAAACAGCAGTATCACCCTTCGGGCTGGACATCCTTGTGGGAGGCCTGACTTATGAACTCTAGGGTGTTTCGTAGCTTTCCTCGCTTCTACCTACAACGCGACAGTAGCACTCTCACCCCAACTGCCCAGGCTGGGACAACCAATGGTGTCTGCTCTCTGTTTCCCCTGCTTGAGAGCTGCTGGCATCAGAAACAAGGCCAGAGGCACCAAAGAGAGACGTCAGGAGTTGGCCCACGTGCCTTGTGGCTGGTTGGTTTTATACAAGGTTTTGTTCTGGGGAAAATGAAGTCTACCAATGGAGCTGGAACAACTGGTACCCATGGGAGCACCCAAGGATACTGAGCCCTGCTGCACGGAGGATGCAGACATGCAGAGTGGATAATGAGCCTTTCCGTGGGAGAGCGAAGACTCCACACTTTCAGGGGGACGGAATATCTTCTTGCCCTAAAGGGAGGTAAGTATTTCTTAGATAACACAGAAAATGCAATGCGCAAGACAAACAATGATTGATAAGTTGGATTTCATCAAAATTAAAGTGTGCTTATTGAAATACATTATTAAAAATAAAACAAGCAAGGCAGAAACTGGAAAAAAATATTTGGTATACATCCCTGAAAGGAACTTGGAAGCAGAGTGGAGAAGAACATCTAGAAACCAATAAAAATACAAATATAGGACAGTTCCTCAACACTGTTAGTCACCGGAGAAATGCAAATCAAACCTGCAAGTGGGCAGGATTTCATACCAGTGGGAACACAGGGAGGCAGCATTAGATGTTGGTGCAGATGTGGCGCAGTGAGGAGGCGTGCCCATTGCCGGTGGGAGCGTGAGAGGTTGCAGTGGATTTACTAAGTCATCCAGCAGTTTAGTATGAAATTCAAGAAAAGCATTTATGGAAGCTCTGTTTGCAAGAGTCCAGATCAGAGGAGGGCCCACAGTCTGTCAAGAGGAGAGTGGGCACCCTCACCTGGGCCTACAGCTGAAGGGGGTGATGCTGCCAGCGTGCAGCGCTGAGGGTGACTCTCAAAAGCACGCTGAGCAGAGCTGCGAGACACCAAGGCACGGGCTGCGGAATTTCACGCACCTTAATCTCACGCGTAGGTGACTACAAGGCAGCGAACAGAAGCCGGAACGACCTTGTGTCTCAGAGGGGTGGGGACGGGCAAGGAGCGATCCCTGGGAAGCTTTTGGAGTCAAGAAAACGGAAATCGTGCCATGAGCGGGGGTGAAGTGGCTGAAGGCTTTTGTCTGGACTTATTCAACTCGATGTGCAAAAGCTCTGTGTTTACTGTACGTAAATAACTTCAGAAAACACCGCACAGCTATAAAGCGATGCTGTCAGGTTTTCCTCTCCCAGTGGTATAGTTTTCTGGGACTACTTTGTATTCTAAGCTTGCACGAGTGAGCAAACACATCGAGGATAAGGCCAGGCGGGCTTCCCAGTACTGGAGGAGCAGCTACAAACACAGAGAGGGGAAGCTCTGACATACCCTGGGGCTTCGCCGGAGCTGGAGGGATCAGTACAGGCTCATGGCTTTAAACAGAGCCATCCATCTCTTCTCTCTCTCTCTCTCTCTCTCTCTCTCTCCCTGCTTCCTGGCTGAAGGAGTCTGGAAGCAATGGCACCCCTGCGCTCCCACCAGGAGTCTCTGGGAAAAGTCCACTCCGGGATTGGAGCAGAGAGAAGACATCAAGTCTGGAACATCTTGTGCCAGAGAACAGGCAGCCCTTGAGGATGATTCAAATATGAATCTCCATCAACTACAGCAAAAAGCTGAAACCAGCCTGAAGGGGCTGCCACTGCCACGTCTGGGACAATGTGGGCACCAAAGCGTATGACGGCAATAGCCTGTAACTCAGCAAAGTGCACGTCTCTGTCGCCCTGACGCATCTACGCACACGCCTCTATGGGATCTGGATACACAGACGAGCATCCCATGACGTGCACACACAGCCAGACCCAACAGAAGCCAAGGCAGACTCCCCCTTGCCGCGGAATGCCCTGGAACCAGCGCAGGGGGCGTGGGGGTGGCAGGGCATCACCAGGTGCTGACGCTGGGCGTGTGAAAATCTGGTGAGAAACAGGACAGGCAAACTGTCTTCCTACACATCGCTCATACGTCACTGAGGGAAAAAGGTACTAGCGCCGTGCTGACCGCCCGCCGGCAGACACGGTGCCATCAAGTCGGCATCGTTTGTGTGGAGACCCGGCAGGCCCAGGGCCACCCGAGGGCAGGCACCCAGGGGCCTCCACACTCTGCTCTTCCTGCCAACAGTGCGTCATCCGAATCTCACCGTGAGGGACGTCACGCAAACCCCAGCTCACGACAACCTGGCTGTAGTCCTCAGAAAGTTCTGGGAGAAAGTCCGAGAAACCCTTCCAGCTCGAAGGAGACGGGAAAGGTGTGAAAACAAATGGCAGTATCTGACCCAGAACTGGATCCTGGTCTGGGGACATATAGCTTCTAAAAGTCATGATACACCGCACAAAGCACTGCGTGAAATTACCTTCCGCCTGCGCGGCCAGGGCGACTGAGCCACAAATGAACTGTCTCTTTAGGTGTGGGTCCCGCCCCCCAGATAGCTCAGTACACACATGTACACGCTTCAGTCTGAAGCACTTCAGGTCAGGGATGGTCCACCTCATATTTAAAGGCCAAACCCACAGAGGATAGAAAAATATATGCATGGAAAAATATACTTAACGAATCGGTGCATCGTCCCACAGATACGCAGCAGTTCCTCGAGTTAGTCCCGAAACTCTTCTGTAAATCTGAATTTATATCAAGATGGGAACTAAACCCCCAGTGAACTATTTTATCCCCTTTGGTTTATTCCAAACGCCGAAACACCGTTTCCCGATGCGCCTTCTGCACGGTCACGGGCTCTGCGAGGGGCACTCCCGCTCACCCCGCTTCCCCAGACACATCTGTTCTTTGGCTTGCGTGTCTTGACAGCACAAATGAGGTTGAATTGGAGTTTCTGGTTTCAAAAAATCGAACTGGGGTTATTCAAAGTCGCGAGGATAGGATCAAATGACTTCTTTAATCATAACGCTCTTGCCATAAAACCTTTTTGTAAGAGTTTCATTTTCCAGCCCGTTTTATTGTATTATGAACCGTATTATTGTTTCACTGCCCGGCTGCATATTGTCTGTCATATCTTTTAAAAGATATTTTAAAGATATTTCATTCAGTCCAAGTCCTGCTAAGCCCAACCTTCCTTTAACTTCCCGCAGGATATTGGGAAACTTTAAGGGTGTTGGAAGACTAACCTTTCAGCGGGATCCATTTGAAATATTAATGCTACATTCATCATTATTGCTTGGGAAGAATTTGGCAAATATGTTCAACACAGCTGTGCTTCAACAAGGAACTCTTGTTTGCTCCCACTTGAGCTTGTCTTATCTTTGAGGGCTCTAAGACAGTATTATCCTCCGTATATGGAAAGGCGTGAAGCTTTCAAAATGGCTTGAGATCTGAGCAGTTAGGAGGAGTGAACTTCTGAGTGGCGTCTCCTTCCAGACCGAGACGTGGGAGAGGCACCCGGCAGTGTTTGGCTGCGGCGTGCTGGCTCAGACACAACCCTAGCCTGCCGTGACGTGTAACAGCAAGGTTTGTTCGGTGCCCACGTTACTACGTGCGAGAAGACGCTCAGATGTTGGAAACAGCAAACTGAGCCAAGAACTGCACAGCTGGAGGCCCTGGGCCTCTGGGAGGTGGGGAGTCACGTATGCCAGGATGGGCGCTGGAGAAGACGGGAGCCTTGCCTTGCGGCGCTGGCACACCGGGTTCTAGTCCCGGTCCGGGCACCGGATTCTGTCCCGGTTGCCCCTCTTCCAGGCCAGCTCTCTGCTGTGGCCAGGGAGTGCAGTGGAGGATGGCCCAAGTGCTTGGGCCCTGCACCCCGTGGGAGAACAGGAGAAGCACCTGGCTCCTGCCTTCGGATCAGCACAGTGCGCCAGCCACAGCACACCAGCCGTGGCGGCCATTGGAGGGTGAACCAACGGCAAAAGGAAGACCTTTCTCTCTGTCTCTCTCTCACTATCCCCTCTGCTTGTCAAAAAAAAAAAAAAAAAAAAAAAAAAAAGAAGACGGGAGCCCATTCCCGCCGATGGGTGCAGACGGAAGACGCCACAGCCACAACAACGCCTGACTCCAGCTAGAGGAGCAGGGAGGGGCAGCTCAGCAAGACAGAAAAGAGTCCACGGCGTCTGCTCGGCTCCATCTCAACCCAGCAGAAACGCCTGTGGCTCCATCCTATGCAGAACCTTGACGAAGGCCAAGTGCAGAACCTGGATCCCTGCCCTTGGTCCCACTGCAGGCTGCGTGGGGTCAGAGGAGAGGACCCTGGTGGGAGTTGGGATGCGACCACTGGGCAGCCGTAATGAGCCCACCCCACAGCCTCCAGGAAGACTGTGTGGCTAGAAGCAGCAGGCTGATGTGCGTTGGAGTGCAGTGGGGACGGCACTCCCAACCCCTGCTGGCAGTCACAAGGATGCCACCTTCTGATGTTGGTTGAAGCCATGTGGGGAGCCGGACTCTGATCCCACCCAGCAGGAATGAGGGGCAGTTTCCCCCTCTACTGCACAGGTGTCCGAGTAGCCTGCTGAGTGGCACTTTTGCGTAGTAGCCAGGCCTCATGTGCAGTACTCCGTGGGTCTGGGTTGCACTAATCATCCATCACACCAAGAACCAAGGAAATCGTGAACTGAGGGAAGACAGGTGTTAACACTGAGAGGTCAGAGATGGTCTGCACAGAGCTTAAATCTGGTTTAAGATGTAGGGAATCGGGGGCCAGCGCTGGGGAGTGGTGGGCAAAGCCTGCAGTGCCAGCATCCCATACGGCGCTAGTCAGGTCCCGGCTGCTCTCCTTCCCATCCAGCTCCCTGATGGCTCAGAAAAACAGTGGAAGATGGGCCCCTGCTACCCAGCTTCTGGCTTCTGGCTTTAGCCTGGCCCAGCCCTGGCCATTGCAGCCATCTGGGGGAGGGAGTGAACCAGCAGATGGAAGATCTCTGTCTCTCCCTCTCTCTCTGTAACTCTGACTTTCAAATAAATAAGTAAAACTGTAAGAAATGTAAAAGAATTTGTTGTAGCACACTGCCCCTAAAGAATGGCTTCATAAAGTTATCTTAGCAGAAAAGAAATAAAAAAGGAATCCTGAAATATCAGGAATAGAAAAAGGGAAGAGACACTGTGTGGGGAGCAACTGGGAGCAACTCGGACTAGACTAAGTTACTGGAATTAAGACTTATTCTATGCATCTGCTCTCCCACAATATGGCGCTGAGAAGGGAGAAACAGCTTCTACACAGCTGCCTCCAGTTCAACCAACAAGCTGCAGGACCTGCTCCTGATTGGAGGAGAGCAGCGTACTCGGCGTGTGGGTAGCAGAGTTGGGATTGGTGGAAGAGGACTATAAAGGAGGAGAGAGACAACATGCACCAGGAACATCTATCTGAAGGAACACCCGTGCAGCCCCCGAGAGAGCCGGCCGGCGGTGTGCCGCTCCCCCGAGGAAGTGGGGAAAGTGGCCAGGGGGAACCGCCCTTCCACGGGGTGGAAGGGACGGTAGCCAACCCGGGAAGAACCAGCAGCAAACCCGGGGAGGGCCGAGCAGACAAAAGAACAGCGCAGGGTCCTGTGTCGTTCCTCCATGAAGACGGGGAGCGACAACACTGGAGTGAGCAAAAACACAGGCAAATACAATGGATTCTCCTCTTCTTTTGAGTTTTCAAATGGTTTTGGTGGCGTACCAAAGATGTATTTCACTGTCAGATGTGGTTCTCAATCCATAGGAGAAATAACTAAGGTATTATATATAAATGAGGAGGGCAGAGGGACTTAAAGGGAGGTATATTTCCTGCACGTAAGTGGGTAAAATGGTGACACCAGAAGACTTGGTAAGTCATGTGTGCATTAGGTAATACTTAGACCAATCACTAGCAGTTACATAAAGAGCTGTATTCCAAGACTCTGTAGATAAATAAAAATGAAATTCTAAGAAATTTAAGCAGCTCACAAGAAAGTAGGAAAAAAAAAAGAATCCCCCTCAAAATTAGAAGGAACCACAAGGAGACAAAGGCAGCCCTGAGCCGCAGTGCACTGCTCATTACACGGAACCCAAACACCGGCAGGCAGGCACCACTTAGCAGCCACGAGTGGGGGAAAAATCCATGACCAAGCTCCATGCAGGAGCAATATGCGAAGTGGAAAAAGCCAATCTCCAAAGGTGGTGAGTGATTGATTCTGTTTATATAAGGGCTAGAAAAACCTGGGGGAGGAGATAACGAATCCGTGGTCCTCAGGGTTAGGCATGGACGCGACTATAAAGGGAGAGTGTGGGGAGCAATCCGGACTAGACTAAGTTACTCGAATTAAGACTTATTCTATGCATCTGCTCTCCCACAATATGGCGCTGGGAGAGAAGTAAACAGCTTCCGCACAGCTGCCTCCAGTTCAACTAATAAACTGTAGGACTTGCTCCTGATTGGAGGAGAGCAGCGTACTCGGCGTGTGGGCAGCCGAGTTGGGATTGGCGGAAGAGGACTATAAAGGAGGAGAGAGACGGCATGCACCAGGAACATCTATGGGGAACATCTAGCTGAAGGAACACCCGTGCAGCCCCCGAGAGAGCCGGCCGGCGGTGTGCCGATCCCCTGCGGAAGTGGGGAATGCGGCCAGGGGGAACTGCCCTTCCACGGAGGTGGAAGGGATAGTAGCCAACCCGGGAAGAACCAGCAGCAAACCCGGGGAGGGCCGAGCAGACAGAAAGAACAGCGCAGGGTCCTGTGTTGCTCCTCCACGAAGAGGGGGAGCGACATAATGGTGCCGTGACTCGGATAGGAAACCTAGGAGGGAAAGACCGGGAAGAAGCAGGAAAATACCGGAGAGAGAGACTAGCGAAGAGCCTAGGGGAAAGCCAGACGAGAAAGGTGCCGGAAGAAGCTATGGAAAGCCTAGGCATAGACTCGGATATGGACTGTGGGAAAGAAGTTAGGATTGAAAGCGAAAGTGAAAGCTTTCATAGACTCGGATGCGGACTATGGCGGGGAAGCTAGGAGGTTGAAAGCGAAAGTGAAACCTGGAGGAGGCTTGGACTCGGATACGGACTGTGGGGAGAAGCCAGGAGAAATGAGGGAGGAATATTGTTGGAAGAAAACTTAGGGAAACACACCGGGTAGAGAAAAATGTTAGGGAGGATGAAGCCGCGAGTGCAGGCCAAGCCATCTTGGAATTCTTCAAGTCACCCCGGGGAGCAGGAGGCGAAGATCTGGAACCAGAGGCAGAGACGTGGGCCGCCAGGATTCGCCAGGTTAGTCCGGGGAACTTGGACTGAATGCCGGTAGTGGCGGAAACATTCGCGGAAGCCGCCGCGTGCAGAGAGAGCACGGGGCGTGAATAGATAGGAAACGCGGGGCTGGCGCAAGGCCGTGGTGCGGGCGCGAAGTGCGTGGAGACCGCGGAGCGTGCGCGCAGAGCCGGGAACCCGCCGGCGGGGCGAGGCGCCGGGAAGCTGCGCGGAGCCGTGAAGCTGCCGGCAGGGCGAGGCGCCGGGAAGCTGCGGGGATAAGAGAAACAGAAGTTTTAGAAGTAAAGTGAGAGAAATAAGAATGCTGGGAGATAGAAGTAAAATGGGAGAAATAGGAATGCCCGGAGATAGAGAAATAGAGAAATAAAAAGGCCTCCCTACAACACTGCAATGTGAGAGCTTGGATTCGGTCTGCCTAATCAAGTGAGGCGATGAGCACCTGCGGGCAGCTAGCAGCTTATGCGCCGCAGGTCACCGAAGACAGGCACGAATTAACATCAGTAAGGCTTCCCCACAATACAACAATATTAAGCTCGGATTCGGTCTGCCTGATTTAAGGCGGTAAGCGCCAGCAAGCAGCTCGACCAGAGTATGAGCTGCAGGTCACCGAAGATAGGCACGAACCAACACTAATAAGTCTCCCCCACAATAAGGCAATGAGAAGGCTTGGATTCGGTTTGCCTGATAGGTCTTGTAAGTCCCCTGCGGGCAGAGCAAAGCATGCGCTGCAGGGCACCAAACACAGGCACGTATCAGCGCCTAAAAACCTCCTCACAACATGGCGAAGAGAGGACCCGGATTCGGTTTGCCTGATAGGACTTGTAAGAGCCTGTGGCAACTCTAGCAAGTAGAGCAGAGTGTGTGCCGCGGGACACCGAAGACAGGCGCGTATCAACGCTAAAAAATAAAAAGAAAGGGGGATCTGTGGGGAGCAATCCGGACTAGACTAAGTTACTCGAATTAAGACTTATTCTATGCATCTGCTCTCCCACAATATGGCGCTGGGAGAGAAGTAAACAGCTTCCGCACAGCTGCCTCCAGTTCAACTAATAAACTGTAGGACTTGCTCCTGATTGGAGGAGAGCAGCGTACTCGGCGTGTGGGCAGCCGAGTTGGGATTGGCGGAAGAGGACTATAAAGGAGGAGAGAGACGGCATGCACCAGGAACATCTATGGGGAACATCTAGCTGAAGGAACACCCGTGCAGCCCCCGAGAGAGCCGGCCGGCGGTGTGCCGATCCCCTGCGGAAGTGGGGAATGCGGCCAGGGGGAACTGCCCTTCCACGGAGCTGGAAGGGATAGTAGCCAACCCGGGAAGAACCAGCAGCAAACCCGGGGAGGGCCGAGCAGACAGAAAGAACAGCGCAGGGTCCTGTGTTGCTCCTCCACGAAGAGGGGGAGCGACAGGAGAGCCGTGTGGAGATTTCTGTGGTGATGCCACAGACCTGAATCTTGATTGTGGTGTGGTTACGAGAACGTCCCGCTTATAAACCGGCAACACTGTGTAGTACTGGTCTACCTCGCACTGCACCCAGGTCAGTCTCAGCTTTGATCCTGTGCTGGAAGGAGAAACCTTCGCGGGCAGGAAGCCTGCTGGAGGGCCCCTGATCTGTGTGGGCCGTTGAGCTTTCTATCAGGCCGCACGATTTTCTCAAGCATCACAGGCGGTTTGCAGGAGAGCCACTGTCCCGTGCTGCTGTGACACCGGCACAGCTGGCACTTTGGTGCAAAGTGAAGACCAGGATCCCTTGGCAGCCACCTCTTTGTTCTCGCCAGCGCTCACCCTTTCCTGCCTACATCAGAACGCTTCTACGATAGCAGTTCCCAAACTTGAGTCTCGCATTGTGTTCAGCTGCAGAGAATTCAAACAGGTATCAACAAAACTGCACAGCAGTTTCCCCCAGAGACTGCGTAATCGGGCAGGTGCATGCCTAGACAGTAAAGAAAAAAAATTAGATTAGTTTATTTGAAAGGCAGAAAGAGAAGGAGGAGGAGAAGGAAGAGGGAGGGAGAGAGAACTTCCCATCTGCTGGTTCACTCCCCAAATGCCTGCAACGACCGAGCTGAAGCCAGGAGCCAGGAACTCCACCCAGGACTCCCAGGTGCCACCTGCTGCCCCCAGGGTGCACGTTAGCAGCAGGGCACGGGACTGGGAGTGGGGCTGGGACCCCCGCACTCTAGCACTGGTTGTTTCAAAGCTTGCTGGGAGGTCCTGTGTGCAGCTAAGGCTGAGGCCACGAGCCTCCAGCACAGCCCCCGCGAAGGCGAGGGAATCTCAGGACGTCTATGCGTCGCTGTAGTTGTAGGACGTCAGATGTTAGCTAACATTTCCTGGAAAGTACAGTCTCTTCCTTGTTCACGAACTTTCCTCTTGTTTTCCACACTCCATCTGTACGATTTCTAGTAGGAGTAGACTTCTTTTTAACTTGTCCTGTTTGAGGTGAGTTGGGGCTGATATGTCTGTGGATTGATGTTTTGTATCAGATCTTAACATTTCTCATTTATCACTTCACATTTTACCTCCGCCACATTGTTCTCTTCTATCCTCTTTTGGGCCAATTGTTCTCACCAATGTTAACCCTCTGTGATTTTAATTTTCTTTGGCTGCCGATTGCTAATCTCTGGGTGTCTCATCTTCTCCTGTTTGGGTTTTCGGTTTTTATTAGCAGTCCCATCAACTTCTTCCATGGCATGTAAGAGTGAATTTTGGTTTATCGGTCGAAACTTTTTAGGAAGTATTTTTTTTCTATTCCATTTGTATCACAGACTTTTGTTTTGTCACTCTTTTAGCTCCAATCTGCTGTTAAAAACCATCTGTTGAGTTCTTCGTTCATTTTTCTTGTCCGAATTTCAGAACACATTCATTTAGAAACCTGGTGTTGCTGTTCACAGCCCCCAGCTCTGTACCCAAGTTTTCGAAGCCCACCTTATCTCCTTGAACAGAATGGACTCTGTAGTGCAGGACTCGGAGGTGCGTTATCTGAGGTCCCTGCAGAAGCGTCTCTGCGGCTCCCTGCATCTTTTTCTCCTGATGGCCTCCGTCCTCACGCGCTGAATTGTCTGATTTTGTACTGCACATTTGTGTGTAAGTTGCAGGAGATGCAGATGAGGCCTGGGCTACGGCTATCGTCATCTGGGGACAGTTCTGTCTTTCACCGGGAGGTGCTTTGAGATCATCTTGCAGCCGCTCCGGGCTCTGCAGACGGTTAGAATGAGACCTGCGTCTGTGAAGGCGAGGGTTTACACACGGCTTCTCCTCATGGTCAGGGAGCAGCTCACGCAGGCGGGGCTGTAGTCCAGGGCCCTTATCCTGGCCACGTTCTATGTTTTGTTCCACAAGTACAAGGTGGCAACAGCACATCTCAGACCTCAGACATGGCTTCCAGGTCAGCAGCTGCTCCTAAGGTGTCTGTGCTCACTGTTTGCTTAGCTTTTTCCTGCTTGAATTTTTAACTGGCCTCTTCCGTGTTCTGTGGCGTGACCTGGCCCTCCTCTCCCCAAGACAGAAGCCCGAGTCTCGCTGTTCAGTAAAGGTTTTGCCAAGCTGAGCAGGCACACAGGGGGGTGGCCGAGGACAGAGTGTTCAAGCCGTGCGAGGCAGTTTTGGTGAGTCCTGGTCGCAGATGTCACAATAGGATTGGCCTCGTGTCAGCCTTGGGCAAGACGCCTGAACCCTAATACTGCCCGTCTGTGAGACGACAGGAGGCCACACGGTACCAGAGGTCACATGAAGTTCTCCCTGTGCATCATTTCATTATTTCGGTCACGGTGGAGACCAGTGAAAGCTTTGGGAAACGCTGGCTGCAGCTGGCACCAGAAACAGGAGGAGTTTCTCCATTCTGCAAGGTGCATCCTGCACGCCTACAGCCTGTCGTGTCCTGGCCTGGAGCGTACCCTGCTTTTAGAACGATCCCTATGTTGAAATGGGCAACATAGTTGGTCCTGTGGCCTCAATTCCTAACTGCCCCAGCTCTAAATAAAGCAGTGAGTGTCTTGAATGTTCTCTTTAGGGTCTGGATGAAGACGTACTACAAGCTTGATGCTTTTTTTATAGTTCAGTAATAGCAAGAGGAAATAAAGGATTGACTCGGTGTTAAACCATGTGGCCGGGTTATTGGGAACCATCAAGAAGGAAGTGTGCTCACGGCAGGTGGAAATGAGGTAAATTGTGGCCGAAGTGACCCAGGCGACTGTCCAGGTGGGCACTGCTGTCCTGAGCGTCGGACACTGTGTCTGCTGAATCCATTGCTGTGTCTTCAACTTTATGTAGAAGTTAATTCATTTCAACTACATAAGACCTTCCATTAGAGACGAGTTGGTTTCCTCAAATGTCTCCAACCAAATCTTAGTTTATTTTGTCGGCTTTTTAAAAATACACATGGCATCTTTTTTTTCCCCCAAGAAAATCACCCGTACTATTTCAGTGATTTCAAGGGAACTGCGGCTGAGAAGCTAACGGAGGGAGACGCTCACTTGGGTGCACAGCCGGCCAACCCCGAGATGTTCGGGGGATGGTGCGTGCCCATGCAGGCAAATGTGGCTGTTCAATGACAAGTCTGTTCCTTGCTCTGTTAAGAAACTGAGGCTTGGTGCCAGGCCTTGGTGACCTCACTCTTCTTGCCAGCTCCTCGTCTTGTTTGAGCGGCATCCGGTTAAAGCGCGCAGCACACTCCTGGAGACAGAGGACCCAGCACGCACGTTTGAAGCTCAGCTGTGGTTGGAGTGTGTGTCTCTTCCTTTCTTTAAAGACAGCCTATTATAGACTTGGCTTTGTACGGGAGCGATTTTATCCAGTCAGCAATCTTGCCTCACATTCTCTCCTTAAGAAAGTAACTAACTAGTGCTTCTACTCCTAGAATAAAGAGGGGATTAAAAAGTAGTCACTGCAAATAAGGCAGGTAGCGGGGAGAGAGGAGACGTGGCGAACACATGACGAGGAGAACTTTCTGTTAGCTATCATGCCTCACGCTGTTGTGTGTAATTATTAGCTGCAAAACAGCACAGCTGGAACATTATTATTGCACATTAAAGTGCACTTCACTTCTAATTATGGACGAAAAGGAGCGCTTACAACTCACCTTCCCAAGCATTGACTTTGTGTGTGAAGAAGAGATTTTAAAAACCTCTTCATTAAAAATCTGCAAATCTGTGACTTTCTTTTTCCATCACAAGGGTCTCTCTTCCCTTTTCCCCTGACACATCGGATTACATCTGAAAGTTTCCTTTTAATTAAGGAGCAGCACAGCACTTAGAGGGGAGGGAAGGAGGCCGAGGACGTGGGGGTGGTCTCTGGGCTTGCCAGCCCAGATAAACACTTGACAAACGCGGCTCACTCAGGCACAGGAGGCAGCCCTGAGAAGCACTGGGAAAACCAGGGATGCCAAAAAGCAGGGACTGGGTTTTTGTTTTCATGATTGCTCTTCATAATTTTTGAAATAAAAAATTCAGAGGAAATTCACATGTGTCCACAGAGAAGTCACAGTATTTTCCAGGCTAAGTCCAAGGTCCACGGATGGCGCATTTAACAGCTCCACGCAGTTCACTCTGCCGGTTTCCACGCGTGGAATATCTAGAGTAAGGGAATCTATGCCTCCGTGTGTGTGTGTGTGTGTGTGTGTGCGTGTGCGTGTGTCTGAACACAGGCATCCTTTCAGTCAAACACACGTACGAGGGTCTCCCACTTCGCTCAGGTGTCTCTGTGTTCCTTCACGTCTCTCCCAGGGCAGGGCGCCCTCAGGACTGGGGCTCCGGCCTCCCCACAGCCTTGGTGGTGGGCAAATCCACTCCCCTCCCTATGTCGCAGTCTCGGGGCCTCCCCCGCAAGCATTTTCTTGAGCAGGCCCGTGGCTGTCTTGTTCACTCCCGTGTCCTGCTCTTAGCTGTTGACCCCACACATCAAGACCCTCACCCTGCAAGCTGCCTGCGTTCCCTACCACAGACGAGCCGGCATGTAAGGAATGGGCCTCTTCCCACGGAACGAGTGGAGGGACCCTGTGCAGTCAGGAGAGCCCTGTGAGTCACCGCTTAGCTTACTTGTGCATGGAGACACCGTAGACTGGGTGCTTGGGCCCCCAGGGGTGTGCTTCTCTCCTTCTGGAGGCTGCAGGCCCAATCCCCGGCTGCTGGCAGCTTTGCTGTCTGGGCTGGGCCTTTCCTCACTGTGCTCACGTGGTGCAGACCCAAGATGGTGATTCGTGGCCTCTTGTTTTTTAAATACTTATTTGAATGGCAGAGAGAGAGAGAGAGAGAGAGAGATTGATCTTCAATCCACTGGTTCATTCCTTAAATGCCCAAAACAGCCAGGACTTGGTCAGGCCCAGGCTAAGAGCAGAGAACTCAATCCAAGTCTCCCACACCGGTGACAGGGACACAAGTACGTGAGCCATAGCCCGCAGCCTCCCGGGGTGCATGGTGGTCGGAAGCTGGAATCGGGAGCCAGAGCTGGGAGTTGGCCCCGGCGCTCTGCTATGGGACACAGGCATCCAGGCAGCATCGGCACAGCTGGTGCTGAACACCTGTTCCTGGGGCTTCGTCCCTGAGCCACTGATCCCGTTCACGGAGGGCGAACCAATCACTGTCCAGAGGTCCCAGCTCCTGAGACCGTCGCCCTGGGCGTTAGGATTCTACACATGAGTTTCCGGGGAATTCAAGCATTCAGCTCACAAATAGCGAGTCAGTGTCCAGGGAACACATCCCATGAGTATTTGCTGGGACTGAACTGAGTGCCCAAACGTTTCACTGCACGTGCTTCGGACAAACTCTCTCCCCGTGACGCAGGCATTGAGAAAATGAGCTGCCAAAGGCTGTAGGGCTGCCAGTTACAGCACCCAGGCCCGGAGGCTCTGTGAACTCACTCTGACTTGGGGGACGATGGTCTGAAGCACTGCCCTCTGTCGAGGGGGGTCTGTCCTCTGAGACTGGATTCTGTATCCCCCTGCAGAGAGGGACTCCCACCCACCCCTGGGATTACGTCCCGCTCTGGGGGGTTGTGTGAGCAGATTGATTCTAAGACTTCCAGCGTCACTTATCGCCGAGTACTCCGTGGACACGCAGACATCCACCCCACTGGGGGGACGCAGCTCCTTCAGCTGGCAGCTCTCAGAGCAGGGCCCGGGGGGGGGGAGCAGGGAGGTCTGTGCCCGCGGTGGGAAGTTGGCACAAGGGAGCGCCCGGTGACACCTTCAAGAGGTTTCACACGTGGTGTTTGCTTGGATGTGCTGCGTACTCGGCATCTGCATTCTGAGTTAAGCTTTCACATGTAAGTCAGCCGTTGCATTCCGAAAAAAAAATGTTGTTTTTGGCCACGTTTTGAACAGATGTATGCATACAAACCTACACAGTGGCTCCAGGAAGTGCGTGGGTGTTTTGCTCAAAGAAACAACATTATTTCAGCCAGAACCTCACCCACCCTGATCTGGTCCAGCTAGCGGCTCTGGAGTGTGCACCCATGGCTCCGCGTGGTGACTCAGTCAAGGTGGGACTTCCGGTGGAGAGTTTCCAGAGAGGCTAGATGCGGTCAAGCACGTGTGATCACGAACGGGCCACCTTGCTACCAGTAACCCACGCATCCTCATGACCTGGTTCATAGGAAAACCAGTTACGCTTCTTCCAAGTGGATTGGCGCCCTCCAGGGGTGTCGTGGTTTGGGAAGCCTGCAGCTGTGGGGCGACAGAAACGGCTGACGGGCAGCGTTCTGTCCTGGAGGGAAAGCAACCATGGCAAAGCGGCCTCTGATGCCTCGGAAGGACAGGCAGGAGCAGCCTCCAGAAGGTGAGGAGGGGCCCTTCCTGGTGACGCGGTGCAACTCAGCTTCCTGCCCAGTCGCCGTCCGCGCCATCCTCCAGGAATGGGGGCTACCGAGACACCACACAGGGTGTATTTTTTATATGTGACAACCCTAGGACCCCAATTCCAAGTTAGAAAATGTTAGTAAAAGAAGAGCAGGAAACTCGTTGCCACTGTTTGTCCCTGGTCATGCTGAAAATTCAGTCCCTAATCTTCCCCTCCAGTTTTGCACCTCTCCTGGGTTTTCTGTGTGGGAAACCCTGACGTCACCCTGACTGCTCAGCTGTCCTCCCACCCACATCTACCGGTCAGCAAGTTCTGCACGGCTCCCTCCCAGGGACCCCTCCCTGAGTCACATCCTCCTCCCCTGGCTAGATTGCCCATGAGCCCACAGCCTGCCCCCTGCCTGCCATCTGCCCCTGTCAAATCTCCACCCAAAACTGAGGGCAACTCAGCTCGATGTGACCCTGGCCATGGCCTCTGTCCTTGGCCTGCCTCCTCTTTGCCTTCAGGATAGGCCAAAGCCCTTACCCAGGCTGTATAGATCTTGCTTGATCTGGTGTCTCTGGCATGCTTGTGTTGCCTTTTCTAGAATTTCTACATCACATTAGAGTTTTTTTTATTTTGAAATAATTTCTAGCATTTTGTAAAAGTTGCTAAAGTACTATGTTGCTGTGGATTTGTTCTGAGAGAAGTGCAGTGGGGGCAAAATGTGAGGAGTCCTGACACAGACACTGGGAGTCGGGAGTGAAAGAGGGCCAGAGGCGAGCAGCCCATAGACTCATTTATTTCAGTTGGTGCAGCAGCTTATATAGCTGAGGCAGCCAATCCGGTCAAGGGGTAATTTATGCTCTAACCAATTACTGCCTGTTGCCAGGCAGGCTACTTTGCCAGGTGGGTCCTGAAGCCATTTCCTGAGTAAGTGAGCTCACTTGCCAGCGCCATCTTGGCATGGCCTTCTCATTCCACCACAGTACTGCAGTGCAGTCTTGCACATCCTTTGCTTGGGTTCCAGCAAAATCAGCAGGTTGCACGGCAAAGGGCACTTAGTCAAGGCAGGGGATCCACGCGGGTACTGCCTGTGTGCCAGCGTTCACCCAGAGCTTGCCAGCTTCCTCCTTAACTGATGCAGGAGTGAACCTGAGGTCCGGCCTGGCGCCTGGTCACTGTGTCCAAGCAGCTTCCTGTAGTCTCAGAGTGCTCCCTGTCATGTTGGATCCATGGCCTTGGCATGTGACAAGCCCTGCCAGGCTCTGCAGACTGCCCCCCACCTGGGTTTGTCAGCTGTGCTCTCCTGGACAGGCTGGGGCTGTGTGGTGCAGGGGGCAGTGCTCTCCTGGATGGGCTGGGGTTGTGCGGTGCAGGGGGCAGTGCTCTCTTGGACGGGCTGGGGTTGTGCGGTGCAGGGGGCAGGCTCTCCTGGACGGGCTGGGGTTGTGCGGTGCAGGGGGCAGTGCTCTCCTGGACGGGCTGGGGTTGTGCGGTGCAGGGGGCAGTGCTCTCTTGGACGGGCTGGGGTTGTGCGGTGCAGGGGGCAGGCTCTCCTGGACGGGCTGGGGTTGTGCGGTGCAGGGGGCAGTGCTCTCCTGGACGGGCTGGGGTTGTGCGGTGCAGGGGGCAGATGGAGGTGCCCTGTCCTGGGCATTGCTGCCACAAGGACGTGATGCTGATGTCACCCAGCTAAGTCACATGAACATGGACTGCCTGGTTCTGGGGGAGCCAGCCAGGGCCCCCCACGGGGAAATCAGCTTACTGCCCTGTGTCACGAATGCCTGAGATTCTGGGGCCAGGCCAGTGTTCCGACTGTCAGTACCTTCCATGTGGTCACCTAGGCACCCACTGTGCCTGCAGCGTGGCATCGGCCTGCAGGTGGCGCTCGTCCGCCCGTGCCTCCTTCCTTCACTGCCTGGGTGGAGCTCTGCCCTCCCCGTCAATCACTCATCCCAGGGTTACCCTGCCCTGGCCCTCGAGCACTGAACTCAGCGTGCAGGTTATGATTCTGTTTTTGCTTCCTTTTGGCCCAGCTTTGTCCTGGGAGCCTCCTCAAGCTGCCTCCTGTAGGACCCTGTAGTCTGAAGGGCCAGCACTTGCCACCTGGTGATGGACTGAACAGTGTGGTTTTATACAAGGTTGTGTTTCAGCCCCCTCCCCCCGCCCCCGGATTCTTTGCAGGAACCGTCTCTCAGAACTGTCTTGCTTCCAGTTCGGGAGTGTGGGAAGTCTGGCCCACAGGCCTTATAATGTCTGCAAAATCCTTTGCTCTTCCCTGCCAAGGCAGCTGCAGGTGGGACTTGAAGTTCATAAAGCCATAGCAGGCTGATTTTCAAGTTGTTGATTCTATACAGCCTGCAAATGATGCTACAAATACCCAAATGGCTCTTGGAAGAGAAAAGGTTCCCCACGCCTGAACTGAAGGGACCTGTAACTGGCCATTAGTTAATTACTGAAGAACCCGTGGAGGCCTTTAGAACATTCTAGATTTGCTAGGAGGCCTGTTATCCCTGGTGGTTATGTCTTCCTCCCATGTGGCGAAGAGAAAAATGTGAGGGAATTCTGCAATGGTGTGCTTTTACCAGCCTCCACAAAGCCCTGTGTTATCATGGTTACTGCACAATTGTGTTAGTGTTACCATCTTCATTATCACATCTAGGGTGCCCTCCAAGAAGAATAGTGTATTAAGTATCCAAAGCTTTAAAATACTTTTGGTTCGAAAAAGTTCACACACAGACATGCACATGATCATCTACATATATGTCTTTCATATGTAGCACACCTATGCTGTACATGAAAACTGCATGTAAGTATATGTGTGTATATTTAATACAGGAAACGCACCTCAGTGAGTGTATTCTAAACAACATGTAGGGCCGGCGCGGCGGCTCACTAGGCTAATCCTCCGCCTGCGGCGCCAGTACACCAGGTTCTAGTCCCGGTTGGGACGCCAGATTCGGTCCCAGTTGCTTCTCTTCCGGGCCAGCTTTCTGCTGTGGCCAGGGAGTGCAGTGGAGGATGGCCCAGGTGCTTGGGCCCTGCACCCCATGGGAGACCAGGAGAAGCACCTGGCTCCTGCCTTCGGATCAGCGCGATGCGCTGGCCGCAGCGCACCAGCCACGGCGGCCATTGGAGGGTGAACCAACGGCAAAGGAAGACCTTTCTGTCTCTCTCTCTCTCTCTCTCACTATCCACTCTGCCTGTCAAATAAATAAATAAATAAATAAACAACACGTAGAAAGTTAACAATGCCTCTTATCTCACTGCATGCCTCTTCTGAATTCTGTTGTACCCACATTCCACACAGGGGTCTCCCACATGCTAACTTTACATTGGCTTTTCTTTTCTTGAACTGTGTGTGTCTGTATGATTTCTGAAGTGTGCAGATGTGTGTGTATAATTTCCCAAGTGTGTGTGTGTGTGTGTGTGTGACTTCCCAATGTGTGTATAATTTCCCAAGTGTGTGTGTGTGTGTGTGTGTGTGTGATTTCCCAAACAACATATAGCCTAGTTTTGCTTATTTCTGCACTTTGTGTGAGTGGAACCACACAGCCCGCCTTTCGGATGCCTTGCTCAGCCCTCTTGGTTTCTGAGACTCCTCCAGACGGAGCCGGCAGCCGCGTTACTTCCGTTTCCCGGAGTTCGCGAGGGTTTTGTGTGAAGACATCATGGCTGGCTGAGTCGCCTCTCCTTTGGCATGTCAGCCGTGCCCTCTCTTCAGTCTGTTTCTCCCCTGCACACCTGGGTGACACTTTCTGTCACTTCCCCTCTTCATGGAGGAACGACACTAAACCCTGCCTAGGCTTCATATCCGAGTCACGGCACCATTATGTTGCTCCCCGTCTTCGTGGAGGAACGACACAAGACCCTGCGTTGTTCTTTCGTCTGCTCGGCCCTCCCCGGGTTTGCTGCTGGTTCTTCCCGGGTTGGCTACCGACCCTTCCACCTCCGTGGAAGGGCGGTTTCCCCTGCCACTTTCCCCACTTCCGCGGGGGAGCGGCACACCGCCGGCCGGCTCTCTCGGGGGCTGCACAGGTGTTCCTCATAGATGTTCCTGGTGCATGTTGTCTCTCTCCTCCTTTATAGTCCTCTTCCACCAATCCCAACTCTGCTACCCACATGCCGAGTACGCTGCTCTCCTCCAATCAGGAGCAGGTCCTGCTGTTTATTGGTTGAACTGGAGGCAGCTGTGTAGAAGCTGTTTCTTCCTCTCCCAGCGCCATATTGTGGGAGAGCAGATGCATAGAATAAGTCTTAATTCCAGTAACTTAGTCTAGTCCAAGTTGCTCCCAGTTGCTCCCCACACTTTCCAGGGTACATGACGACAGGTGACGTCGCTGGCCGCGGCGCAGGCAGATGATCTCATTTTGTAAGCAATGCCAAATCGTTTTCCAAGTTCGCGTATACACTCAAGCCAGCGCCGATGAGTTCTCAATGTTCTAACTCCTTGCAGCTATCATTAGAATTCACATTTTGTCCATATTGTGAGTGTGATTTTTAATGTGCATCTTTTTGATTACTGGTAAAGCTGACCCTTTCACACATCTGCTGTCAATTTGGTTTTATTTATCTATAACCTGTCTGCTGGTGCCTTTTTGCTCAGTTTTTGGAGCAGATTTATTTCTCTTTTATAGTTCTTTTCATATTCTAGATGTTGAGCCTTTCAAAGTTGTGTGTGCAGCACACGGCTTTTCTCTTTCTGTGGACTTCCATTCTCCTTCTTGTGGTTTTTGATGAATGAAGATGAATGAACATTCTTGATTTTAATAAAGTGCAATTTCTCAGTCTCTAATCTGGAGCTTCATTTAGGAAGGGTCCATTCCCTACCCAGCCACCATCATCTCTTCCGCCCCTTCCCCTGGTAGGACTACCTGCCAGGTGCAGCTCCTCTGCCACCTGGAGTAAGTCCTCCCTTCCCGGTAGCCATGCGATGCCAGTCTCACCTACGAGCGTGCGTGGGTCTGGCCTGTGCCAGCGCTGCAGCACCCACGTGACCTCATCTCACTGGCCACGCCTCTGACGGGACTGGGGGCAGGCAGAGCAGTTTTGTCCTGGTCTTCTCCTTCAGCGTTGGGGCAGCTGTTCTTTGAGGGTCTCCTGTGCAAAGCGTAGCAGCACCAGCTTGGGTTCCATGAACCCCTGTGAGTAGCGTGCTTAGACCTGCCCTCAGTCAGCATCTCAACTTAGAGAGCACTGACGTGGCGCCCGGGGCAGGCCTCCCCTTGCAAGGTGAGCCGGACGCTAAAGCTGACTGTGCAAGCTGAGACCACGCAGACGCCTCAACGATCACGATGCTTCCTGGCTTTATAATGTTTTGTCAAGACATTGCAGCTTCTCTTATTGTCAGCTGTCAGTGTACAGGAGGTGAAAAATAGTAAAATGTGTCTATTCAGGGCACTGTAATTTTAGAAGTGGGTGATGTTGAGAATTGAAATACTTTATTTCTTTGCCAAGCTTTAGTGAGAATAGTTTGGGAAGTGTTTGTCTTCTCATAGAACTTGTGATTCGAGGTGAGTGTGGTTTACATGCCTTGGAGAGCTGTCACACCCGTTTTTAACTACAGCTCAACATCAGACTCTTCTCTCTGTCTTAGATTGTTGTGAGAGAATTCAGAGAGTTCTTTTATCCTGAGGCCTTTCCCTGGCACCAGTCCCCCAGAACATCTTCACCCTCTGCCATAGTCACGCTCCTCAAGTAGCCGGGAGTCACCAGGTTCCTCTGGCTGCAGATCCGGGTGTTTCAGCTGGTGACGGTGTGGACATCCCACTCTGTGCCACTTGTGTCCAACAGTTTCACTACTTGCTTTACTGCTTCTGCTTCTTTGGTGCAGGTACGTGAATGAAAGCCCCCAGCTCACCAAAGCCCACATCCTGATCCTCAGATCCTGTGGACGGGACCTGGCTTGGCAAAGCGGCCCCTGCAGAGGTGATGACGTCAGAACCTTGGAGAGGAGACTATTCTGGGTTATCTGGATGAGTCTCCTGGAATCCCAGAGATGCCGCTAAGAGGAGGCAGGAGACCAGAGAGGGAAGGTGCTGTGAGGACAGGAGCGGAGGTTGAAGCGATGTTGGCCATGAGCCGAGAAATGCCAAGGTAGCCTCTAGTGGCTGGAGGAAGCAAGATTCTCCCAGGAACTTTCAGAAATAAGCAAGCCTCCCACTTCCTTGATTTCAGCCCCATAGGATTTATTTCAGAAATCTGACCTCCAGAATCAAAAGAGAATAAATCCACGTGTTTTAAGTGATTGGTAATTGGGTGGCAGTAGCACTCCAGTACAGGGCACTTCCACTCGGTTGGCTGAGTCCTTTCCCATTACTAACACTTGCAGGGAGACAAGTGGGTTCATCACTGGAGACAAGGAGGTGCATAGATCACACTTTCTTCTATGCGTGAACCGAATCACAGACGTGTAGTGCCTAATCCCTAAGACTTTGAGGGCAGCAACACGATTGGCCACTGCCCGTCACGTGCACCTGTTACTTATGCAGTGCTCTGTGGACTGAAAAGCTAGCAGCGAACTGGAACTCCACCCACTTTGCCCACTGTGCCTGCACTCCGGAGGTTGAAATCTGAACCATGTTCCTGGCGGATGGGGGTTGTCTGAGTCCACTGGGGTAACTAACATGTGGTCATATGGAGAACACTGAGCTATGGAGGCCTGTGTGCAGTTTTCCTACATATGAATATAGTTTGTCCGTGTAGATAATTGTCAATCTTAGCTATAATTTTTACAGATAATTATGTACCCATTTATACAGGTAATTGTTAACTTATAATTTCCAAAAAGATTTCCAAGATTTTCATCAATTCTTGAAACATTTCTCTTTGATCTGTTTCTAGAATTCTCATATTCTTGATATTACAATGCCATCTCTTTTTAACCTGCACTTGTGGAATTTTGCTCAAGTACAGAAATGCAATTTACTTTTGTATATGGGTTTATTTGTCCAACAATAACTAATCTAGTTATGTGAGGAGTATTCTACATGGTCAACAATACTGTCTAAGAATGACTATTTCCCCCTTTCTTTCTTATGACTTAAATATATTTTTCTTACTTTATTGTGTAGGCTAGGATCTCTGGAACAACATTAAATAGAAGAAATATTAGCAGGCATTGCTGTCTTACTCTTGATTTAAGGGAAATTCTTCTAATACCTTTCACTATTTTAAGTGATCTTATCCTTGTTTTTCATATATCCTTTATCAGGTTAAGGAATTTTCTTCATAATCCAAGTCCTATAAACTGTATATTATAAACTCTAATATATAGTAAATTTTTCTAAATTTTTGATCCATCATTGAAAATGATATCAAGTTCCTGGATATGGTCATATCATATGACATATGTTTATTAGATTAATCTTGCTAATCTTACTGTTCTGGTATTTTGTATTTTGAATACTTTTGCCAGGTGGATATACTGAGAGGGAGATATTAAAGCCACTGCTATGAGGACAGATTTGTAAATCTCTCCTTGTAGTGCTGTCAAATTTTGCCTTATACATTTTAAAACAATGCTGTTGGAAGCATATGAATTTAAAAATATATTTATCTTCCCAGTGATATCTAGTAAAGTTAAATTTTTGGTTCTTATGATCTATCTTGTTTAGTGTTAATAAAACCACACCAATTTTGCTCCTTTTTGGGTACATATCTTAAATACTTTCACATTCAAACTTTCAGTACCCTGTATTTAGTACACCTCATTCAAACAGGATATAGTTGGAATTACCTAATGTATGCTCACGTACACTGTCATTTACTGGAAAGTTATGTCTCCACCTTCTCTGGGCTAAAAATAGAGGGGCCAGGCCACCTTCATCCCCATGTTTCCTTTCTAAGGGGGAACATCCCACTGGCTGGGCCTCCACGGCTTGGGGCTTGGCTGTAATTCTGTGTTCAGATGTCTTGCTATATACCCAAGGATCACTGTACAGAAAGGCTCAACACACAGAAAACCTAATAACTCTCAGAACGGCTCTACTACAATTGTGATATAAATAATTCTTTTTAAAAAAGATTTTATTTATTTATTTGAAAGGCAGAGTTACAGAAGGCAGGGAGAGAGAGAGAGAGAGAGAGAGAGAGAGAGAGAGAGAGAGAGAGGTCTTCCATCCCCTGGTTCATTCCCCAGATGGCTGCAATGGCCAGAGCTGTGTCGATCCAAAGTCGGGAGCCAGGAGCTTCCTCCAGGACTTCCACATGGGTTCAGGGGCCCAAAGACTTGGGCCATCCTCCACTGCTTTCCCAGACCACAGCAGAGAGCTGGATGGGAAGTGGAACGGCCAGGACTCGAATTGGCGCCCACATGGGATGCTGGTGCTGCAGGTGGCAGCTTTACCTGCTAGGCCACAGCGCTGAACCTGGTATAAGCAGTCCTTTAGTGTTCACTTTGGCATAGGTCCTGCCTCACCTGAAAACTTTGTGCCACGCCTTCCAGGTTACAGAGCCACTGCCGTTCTTCTGCCTCAACTTGGAAGAATTCCCATAACCTTTCCTGGAGTTAGCATCAAAGTCCTGGGTCTGGGCTCTCCTTGCTCCCTGGGCCACCACCCCTACTTTTGGTCTCTGCCTTCCCCTTGAAATGCAGAGCACAAAGCTTTGCCCTAATCCTCTCCTCTGAGATAGATTCCATTTCCTATGGGAGATTCAGACAAGCAGGAGAAATGCTGCTGTCCCTGACAGTTTCTGCTGCATGCAACACACACCTGTCCACTTCCAGCACACACCTGTCCACTCCCACCCCATACAACACACTCTTGTCCACTCCCAGCCCACGTCAGGCCAGAACAGACATCCTAAGCATTCCAAGGCTTTGACCAGCCCCTTAGATGTTGTGAACCCTGAGCTTCCAGCTCTTCACCATGAGAGGACAGTCCATCCAGCACACTGCATAGAGACCAAAGCCCGCCTCCTGGCCCAGGTTGGGGCTGGATGGGACGGGCTGGGGAGATGCACCTGTCCCACTGCCACACACAAACACCTGTGCCCTCTAAGAGCCCCCCACCATCCCCAGGCCCTCTGTTCCAGTCCTCCCCATCACCCCCTGGCCTTCTGTTCTAGTCCTCCCCATCACCACCTGGCCTCCACAGTCCTCCCCATCACCCCCTGGCCCCCACAGTCCTCCCCATCACCCCTGTCCCCACAGTCCTCCCCATCACCCCCTGGCCCCCACAGTCCTCCCCATCACCCCCTGGCCCCCACAGTCCTCCCCATCACCCCCTGGCCCCCACAGTCCTCCCCATCACCCCTGTCCCCACAGTCCTCCCCATCACCACCTGGCCCCCACAGTCCTCCCCATCACCCCCTGGCCCCCACAGTCCTCCCCATCACCCCTGTCCCCACAGTCCTCCCCATCACCACCTGGCCCCCACAGTCCTCCCCATCACCCCCTGGCCCCTACAGTCCTCCCCAATCCGTCCTGTAGACCCTTTATCTCATGTAACTTCCAGCTGCTTTGTCTACAGTTTGTACCCACACTGCTCTCTGTGCTGGTTACGAGGTTTAAAAAATGAAAATCTGCACATGCCTGTCCAATGGGAGAGTGAGGACTGGAAGCACACACCTCACAGGAGAACAGGACACGTTCTGTAGCGGAGACAGACTCTGAGCACGGAGCTGCAGGCTTCCCAGAGTCCAGAAGCAATGTCCCACGCTTCTTCCCCCTCTGCACAAAGCAAGATGCCTTAGGCACGGACAAGACTTGGTAAACATTTGGGGTCAGTAAATTGCAGTAGATCCAGATCTAAACTAGCAATCTAATATTTAAAGAGGGTCAATGAGCAAGTTGACTAATTTAAAAGCCAATTCTGAAATTCCAGTATGGTGTCTTGTTTTTGCATTGGACTATAAACCAGGAATATTAAGGTAGGGGTGTGATTCTCAAGCAGCACTTTGGGGAAGCACAAATACCCACTATAGACGACACAAACATCCACACTGACTCAGGTGGCCTTGTATCACTACCTGGAATCGAGCCTCATAGAGGCTGCCACCACGGACAGCCCAGACGGTCCTGTATCCAGCAGCAAGAAGAGCGACTGGCCTGCCTGGGCACTGGCTGTTTGGAATAGCTTTAATTCATCTCTTAATTAATGACCCAATAGAAGGAGATAAAACAACAAATTCATGAAGTTTACAGATGGTACTTAATTAAGAGATATTACTAATCTGAATAAAGACTGGTAAACATTCAATTGGCTTTAACGATGTTGGAAACAATTATAGAAAACGAAAAAAAAACACAATCAAACAAAAATAAAACTGTTGGCTGGAAAATTGAAGAAGCTACAAAGTGTACATGCTAGGAACAGTGAAATGGGTCAGCAGGGAGTTTGATATTGGTCTAAAACATCATGGCGGGGCCAGCGCTGTGACGGAGCAGGTAAAGCAGCTGCCTGCAGTGCCGGCGTCCCGTATGGGCACTGGTTCGAGTCCCAGCCACTCCACTTCTGATCGCACTCTCTGCTATTGCCTGGGAAGGCAGTGGAAGATGACCCAAGTCCTTGGGCCCCTGAACCTGAGTGAGAGACCTGGAAGAATCTCCTGGCTCCTGGCTTTGGGTCAGTGCAGCTTTGACCATTGTGGCCAACTGTGGAGTGAACCAGCAGATGGAAGACCTCTCTCTCTGCCTCTCCTCTCTCTGTGTAACTCTGATTTTCAAATAAATAAATCATAACAAAAAAAGAAAAAAATCATGACAATGAAATATTTTAATAAACATGCATTTGCATGTAAAAATGGTGTATGTTTTAGGATGTGTCCTATGCACAGTTTTACAATAATGCCAAAGATTTTATTTTATTGAGAAAATTTTGAATGGAAAAAATCAATGATAAACCACTGGACTGGATTGTTTTATATGGAAGTGACAATTTCTAATTTGACATATTTTTACATTTATGTTGACACAATTTTAGACTTCCAGAAAAGCCGCAGAAATAATTCAACTACCCAAATACCCTTTATTCACGTTTCTTTCTTTTAAAAAAAAAAAAAAAAAGATTTATTTATTTTGAAAGGCAGAGTTGGGGGGGTGGGGCCTTCCCTTCACTGGTTCACTCCCCAAAAGGCTGCAACTGCTGGGCTGGGCCAGGCCGAAGCCAGGAACCAGGAGTTCCATCTAGGTCTCCCACGTGGGTGCAGGGGCCCAAGGACTTGTTCCACTTTCTGCTATTTTCCCAGGAGCATTAGCAGGAAGCTGGATTGGAAGTGGAGAGGCTGGGACTCTAACTGGCACTTACATGGGATGCAGGCAGCAGCTTCTTCTGCTACATCACAGCACTGGCTTCATTATGTTTCTTAAATGTTAATATTTTATCACTTTTGCTCCATCATTACTACCTATAATTATGGTTTATTTTTTTCTCTTGAACCATCTGAGAGAAAATTGTGGACAGTATTTTCTTCTACCCTTAAATACTTAAGGGTATTCTCTTTTACAAAACATAGTACAAATATAAATTTAAGAAATTTAATAACAGTATTAGACCATTAGGTAGATCACAGATCTTATTCTAATGTCACCAGTTTTCTGGAGAATGTTCGTTTGAGGAAAACATAGTCTGGGACCAGAAGTTACATGCAGCACTGTGGCTACAGCATCTTTTAACCGCCAATGGCTCATTAGGTTTTCCTTGCCTTTTATTACCTTGATATTTTAACAGGCCCACGTCATTTGTTTTATACAATGAATCTTCATCTGGATTTATCTGCTGTTTCTGATGATTAGATTCTGATTACCTATGTACTTTTATATGACAAAATGATGTATTTACATAATATATCAGGAGGCACAGAATATCAGCTGTGCATTTCTGGTGAAAATAATTTATCATCCAATTTAGGTGGAATCTGCATGTTTCTCTGCTATAAAGTTGCATCTTATTTTTAAATCAAAGTTGCTTTAAAGGCACTCTGTTTAACTTTCATAATTAGTGTCTTATAGGAAACTACTTTGAGACCATATAATTACTTCCTTACCCATTAAACTTTCACCTCCAATTCTGAGCATTCTTAGGACCCTGTGTGGTTAGTGATTAAACCAATGTTTAGGATGGTTGATGGACAGTGACACTCTGATGGAAGGTGGTTTGTCATGGATATCCCCAAGTACTTGCTTAATATATAAGGTACCTCAAAAGTTCATTGGGGGGAAATGTGTTTTGTCTAGTTGTTAGGACTGTTGATTAAGACACCCATGTCCCATATGGAAGTGCCTTTGTTTGATTCCTGGCTCTGGTTGTCAATTCTGTTTTCCTGCCAGTGTAGTTTCCCACTGGTGTGGAAAACCTGGATTGAATTCCTAGCTCCTGGCTTTGGCCTATCCTAGTCCTGGCCAATTTGTACATGTGAAGAGTTATCTAGTAGATGAGAACTCTGTCTCTTGAATAAATACAGTAAAATACAAAATGTTCATGGAAAATGAAATTAAAAGGCAAGGTTATTTTGGTGCAAAAAAAAGGAAATCCATGCATATGACTGATCTTCAAAAAGTGCATGGAAAATCAATATTAAAAAATGCATAGATTTCAAAGCTTTTTGGATCCAAGTAAACTCATCCTATAATTTCATTCTCCACAAACTTTTTGAAGTGCCTCCATATGTAATTGGTTTGGAGTGGGTATGTGTATGTGTGCCTGTGATTTTTCATGTGTGTATGTGTGTGTGTGTGTGTGTGTGTTTATTCTTGCTTGTAAATGTTTCTTGAGGCGGTTTTCCATCAGTGGAGGTATCCTCACAGATCCACTATCAACCCTTGTTTATTTTCCCTTTTACACTCACAACCCAATGGATGCCTTATTATTCCTTTGTTCATTCTTCTTCCTCCAGAAGCATCACCCTTTTTTTTTAAGTTCCTTTTTTTTTCTTTTTTTTTTCCTTTTTGACAGGCAGAGTGGACAGTGAGAGAGAGAGAGAGAGAGAGAGAGAGAGAGAGAGAGAAAGGTCTTCCTTTTGCCATTTGTTCACCCTCCAATGGCCACTGCGGTCGGCGCACTGTGGCCAGCGCACCGCACTGATCTGATGGCAGGAGCCAGGTACTTCTCCTGGTCTCCCAAGGGGTGCAGGGCCCAAGCACTTGGGCCATCCTCCACTGTACTTCCCGGGCCACAGCAGAGAGCTGGCCTGGAAGAGGGGCAACCGGGACAGAATCCGGCGCCCCGACCGGGACTAGAACCCGGTGTGCCGGCGCCGCAAGGCGGAGGATTAGCCTAGTGAGCCACAGCGCCGGCCCTTTTAAGTTCCAATAGTTTTTTTTAAAGATTTTGTTTATTATCTATTTGAAAGGTAGAGTCCAGATAGAGAGAGGAAGACACAGAGAGAAAGGTCTTCCTTCCACTGGTTTGCTCCCCAAATTGTAAAATTAGCTGGAGTTGAGGTGATCCGAAACCAGGAGCCAGGAGCTTATTCCAGGCCTCCCACATGGGTGCAGGGGCCCAAGCCTGCTTCTTTCCCAGGCCATCAGCAGGGAGCTGGATCAGAACAGGAGCAGCTGGGACACCAGCCGGTGCTCATATGGGATGCTGGTACCATAGGTAGAGGCTTAGCCAATTACACTACAGCACCAGTCCTGAGAAGCACCGTCTTAAATTCCCAGCTACCACCTCTGATGGATTCCATCCACAGGACCATCTGTATGGTATGATTTTTCAGGACTCCTTTTATTTTGCACATGTGGTGGATTTTCTCTTTCTTATGGTGGTTTTGGGTCAGTCTTTGACCTACAGTTGTCTCCTGAGCTCTTTTCTTCTCTCTCATGAGTTTTTCTTAGACTTCCATTTTCTCCACAGAAACAGAGTGGTGTGGATAATACTCTACCGGTTACTTCTTTTACTTAAAAAGTGATTTGAAGTTTGGGCATTATTTGTTTCAAATTACAATGTAGGATTTTTGTTTATAGGGGCCTATTAAATGTGGGGAAGCTGTAGTGTCTCCAGTTTTTGGAAAGAAGGGTTGGGAGTGGAGCAGTGTCCCACTGACTGGGATGTGTGACCTCACACTCTCATCTCATTGCTTGTTCTCATGACGTCTATTTCATCTTTCCCGGTGTTGGGTTTTTAAAGCACGGTGATTGAAGGTTATGATCTCTGGATTCACTATTCTTGGGTTCAACTTCTAGAGCTACTTGACCTACTTGACCTTTCTGTGTGAAAATGAAGTAAGATAAAACCCAACTCATTGGTTTGGTATCAAGACTGGGGAAGATGATCAATATAAAAATGTTTGGCATGATCCTAAACTATAATTAACATTTTCTGATATTTTAAAAAATAATGTATGTTTAAATCATTTTACCTGATTAGTGGTGGCTGTTCTGAGGGTGGAATGTCTCCCTCCTAGTCTCTTCTTAATGTTTTGTCAGTGGTCTCAATGAAGACAGAATTCCTATTTATTAAATTCACAGGTTGACCCAGAAGTTAAAAATGATTATAAATTATGTGACAAATTCCTGCCCATGTTTTTCTCATTCTTGTATTTCATATGATGTTTTTTCTGTACAATATTACTTACAATGTTCCACCTTGGATGGATTTTTATATCTTCATCCTTCACTAACTTGTAGTTTTTCAGGAAAAAAAATATTCATTTACATTGGGAAGGAAGATGATGAATTGATGTTATTCACAGAATTGCAATACAGTGATGTGACAGAGATACAGGTCCGGTGTAAGAAAAGAAATTGAACTGAGCTGTGGGCAGGGTTAAAATCTAATATTTAATGCACACCTGGAGCAGAGGTCTGGGGTCAGATAAGAACATTCTAGGGGAGGGGCTTTGGTACAGCAGCTAAGACACTGCTTGGGACACCCACGTCCCTTAGCAGAGTGCCTGATCTGAGTACCTGCTTTTCTGCTTCAATCCAGCTTCCTTCTAACGCTTGCCCTGGGGGGCAACAGCAACGGCTCAAGTGTTTTGGCCTCTGCCATCCGTATGGGAAATCCGGATGGAGTTCTAGGCTCCTTTTGAGCCTGGATAGTTCCAGCTCTTGAGGACATTTGGGGAATGAACCAGTAGATGGAGGATTTCTCTGCTCTGTGTCCTTCTACCTTTCAAATAAAATTTAAAAATAAAGGACATTCCAGCTGTGGCGTGTGGAGGGACTTGCAGTGGGGACCCCACAGGTGATTCAGCAGCGAGGATCTTGCACCAGCAGGGCAGCACCGTGGGCAGGAGAATCCGGCGGCTTGAGTCACCTGGTGGCAGCACCAACAGGAACCATTCCAGGGCTGGGCGTTGTGCTCAGTCGAAAGCACGTTGATGGCTGCATGTCTGGAAGCTGACGGAAACCTTAGCGTTGGGGTTGAAGAGTAGAGAAATCCTGACCTGCACGGCATGAGTAAAGGAAGTCCCGGCCACGTGTAGACCCACCAGGCGTCCAGTGGGGTCACGTGACTAAACACACGTGGCCCAAGAAAACAGTCTCCCTTGCTCCAGCCTGGCTGCGTCCTGGGTGGCCGTACTGGCAAATCCAGCTCCACGCGACACTGGTGGGAAAAGTGACTTCAGTGATGGACGACCGCCGCGCGCGGACCAAACAGAAACCCGTGGTCTGGAAAGACGCACTGGCCGGTGCCGCGGCTCACTAGGCTAATCCTCCGCCTAGCGGCGCCGGCACACCAGGTTCTAGTCCCGGTTGGGGCGCCGGATTCTGTCCCAGTTGCCCCTCTTCCAGGCCAGCTCTCTGCTGTGGCCCAGGAGTGCAGTGGAGGATGGCCCAAGTGCTTGGGCCCTGCACCCCATGGGAGACCAGGAGAAGCACCTGGCTCCTGCCTTCAGATCAGCGCGGTGCGCCCGCCGCAGCGCGCCGGCCGCGGCGGCCATTGGAGGGTGAACCAACGGCAAAGGAAGACCTTTCTCTCTGTCTCTCTCTCTCACTGTCCACTCTGCCTGTCAAAAAAAAAAAAAAAAAAAAAAATTAAAAAAAAAAAAAAAAAAAGAAAGACGCACTGAAGGGCAAGCTCACCATCCGGAACAGAGTGTGCAGAGCTGTGACAGGCATGACAGAAATTTCTAAAAACGGTCTCTCGCGTTCATTCCACAACGACATGGCGGCAGAGCGGGACTTCCCACGAGGAGGAGGAGGAGGAGGGTGGAAATCCGCCCCGGTCCAGCCTGCGCGGGAATCGGAAGCCGCAGCCCTCGCAGGGCGCCATTGCCCGCGGGTGTGCAGCGAGCCGCAGACGTCCGCACGCTCCTTCCCCGAATCACCTCGCACCCCGTCCTCCTCCTGGGCGCCTTCTCTTTCACCGCCTTCCTGGTTTTCACCCCGCAACGCGCCCGGCCGCGCTCTGAGGCGCTGAGGCGCTGGCGCGCAGCCAGCATGCGCAGCCCCGCGTGCACAGTGCGCGTGCGCAGCCCCGCGTGCGCCGTGCGCATGCGCAGTCGCCCGGGGAACGCCCCAGCGCACGGCCGACGCCACCGGGAAATGGCGGCGTTCCGATACTCGAGGACGCGGCGTGGCTCTGGGCTTCCGCTTCTCCAGACCACGAAAGGGCTGCTGAGTAGCGGGTTTCAATTTCCGGGGTTTGAGGGTCTCTGAGAAGTCAGGGGAGTTTGGAAAGTGACGTGCAGGCGGCTTCCTTGGTTATTAACCGCATGGGCTCTCGGGGAGCCTTGTCTGCAGTCTTCAGCAAATACCCAGCGAGGCATTCGGTTCCCTTCCCTGAGCAGCTTCGGGGGCGGCCCTCGGGCACAGGCCCTGCCGCCCAGCACCCCCGAGCTGACCCTTGTCCTGCCGTCTGGCCGCCCGAGAGGAGGCAGACAGGTGGGCTCCGGGGCACGCAGCCCCAGTGCACCTGCGGTGGCGCCTCCCTCGCTGGGTGTCGCCCTGCGTCCGCCTGGACAGGCGTGCGGCTTCCTCCAGAGTGGACGGCCTGACTGGCATCGCTCCTGGGGGAGCACAGACCCAGCCCTCCGCCAGGCCCGAGGCCGGTGGTCACCGCCCCATGGAGCCCCCAGATCCCTAACCCAGTGGCTGATGGGGGGTGCCAGGGAGTGGCCTGTGCCTACTTGTGGGGGAAGCTGGCCACAGAGCGCCCTGGGCTGCCTTCCTCCTCCCCTGGCGTCTGTCTGAGAACTGGAGGCCGTGGGAAAGGCCACCTAGGTCTGAGTAAGTCTCTGGCGGCCGCCCTGGCCACCCCGGAGTGAGCATGGCATCGGGAGAGTTTTCCTTTTGAAATTGGATTCTGTTTCTCAGATCGATAGCTGCTTCTTCAGTTAATCTTCCTGACCCCGCTAGCAAGCTGGGGAGAGAGCAGGAGGAGCTTTGTGGAGCCTGCCCCGTTTTCCCTCGCCCGGGGCTCCCCCACGTGCACGCGTGAAGTGGGTGGAGTTCCTCGTTCTGAAAGCCCTCATTTATTTCCACCAGCCACCTTGACTCCAAGGGGCGGGTCTGCCAGGCCTCCGGGCTGGGGCCGGTCCGATGGAGGGTACTGGGACCGGCCCCTAAGCCATGGGTTCAGCTGCTGGCCGTCCATTCTGGTCCCCAACCCGGGACTGGTCCTGCTGCTCATTGCCTGCTCACCTTTATCAGCCACGGGCAGCCCAGCGCTGGGCTCCAAGCTCCCACTCTTCCTGGTGCCGAGGCTGGGGGGAGGGGTGGTGTCCTGCTGTCACCTGCAGGTCTGGCACCTGTAGATTTCCAGGTGCAGGGGTAGCCGCCTTAGACTCTTAGCATCCCAGGACCCACGCAGGTCATCCTCACAGGCACGGGGACTTGGGACCAGGCAGAATTGAAAGCCAGCGGAAGAACTTTGGGTTTCTATTTCCTTGTTTGCTCTCAGTGGAGAGAATAATACCTGGTAGACGTCCCAGCGTACCACAAACACTGATGTCCTTGGCTCTGACTTGAGGCTGTCTGTAGGTGTCTGAGCGAAAGGAGCCTGGTGTTTAGGAACCAGAGGACAGCCAGGTTTGCTAGCACCATGCCTCCTTGTGTTCCTTTCTTGCCTTGGATCCTCTCTCACCCAGAGTGACACTGGCTGTGGCTGGGGGAGGCCACGGCGCTGCAGACCAGCTCCGTGGCACTGCAGTTGCTCAAGTGAGATCTACAAGGAAGGACTACAAGGAGCCCCTCACGGGAGCTCCGTGCAGCTCCCTATCCCGTGCCCCTCACATGCCCCTGAAATGCCACAGCGTGGGAACTGAGTCACCACAGCCCCTTGGCCACGGGGCCCAGGGTGATGAAGACCTGGCGTGGAGGTGGGGTCGCATCACCCTGACCAGCGAGCTGCGTGGTGGCGGTGTTGATCCAGAGTCAAGTGGCTAGTCTCTGAGTGTGCCTGGGCCCTGACCTCGGTGATGTGGCCTAAGTGAGGCGGGCACTGACCACTGGCACTCAGCAGGGGGTGTGGTCTCCACAGAGAGAGAGTGGAGGGAGGGAGGCAGGAGGGCGGAAAAAGAATTCATTCACGATTGGATTTTCTCTTTTTTCGTGTTGCTCAGTCTTTCTGACCAGGCCGCCTTGTGTCTCCCGAGCCGGAGCCGCGTGTTTGGGGACAACTGAAAGGATCCCCCTGCAGGCGTCTCTTTGATTCCGGGTCGGGACCAGGTTCTTGTGAGGCTGGAGCGGGGCTGACAGATGAAGGAGCCCCCAGCCAGCTCCCCAAGGTGGCGTGGGCTGGGTGTGGGCTGCGCTGGCGGGGATGAAGGCTGGGGTGAACTGCCACTCAGAGCAGTCCGCCCTTCTTGTCCCTGCATGTGTCCACGTGGGGCCTGCGTCCTACCCTGTGCCCTGCACGGCACCACGGCCAGTGTGCGGGAGGCACTCAGTGAGCGGTCTGGGAACCAGCACTGTGGAACTGCGGGGGAAATGGCAGTTACGGCGGCACACTTAGACTCCTTGCAGATACGCAGCTTCCATACCCACCACGTTCTATAGGAACCCTCCCACGCTGGCCCCGGGCGGGGATCCCCTGTGACCATCTTCCGGCAGCTCTGGGGACAGATCTTTGCAAACCCTTGGAACTCTGGCTTTGAAAGCTGTTCTGTTACTGATGTGTCTGTTGGCCAGAACACTGGAGGGTGGGGAGGGGGATTTTCTCACTGATGTGGAGAAACAGAAAGCCCGCACCCAGTGGAGCAATGAGGCTCCCACTGGCTGGCAGCAGCACAGGTCCTCGGCGCTTCATCCCAGGCTCCCCTCCGTTCTCGTCCTATGGGAAGCTCGGGCTCACCACTGCTTTCAGGGTTATTTTCCCACGTGTAGGAGCACAGCTGCCCCAGGAGACAGAGCCGTGCTGGCTGTGTAACCCGCCGGCTTTGCCAGTGCTGGGAAGTGCTGGCCCTGAGAGGGAGGAACGCGTCATGTAAGGGGCGGCGTTGTGTGCTGTCCAGCACGGGAAGCCTGGTGCCATCACCAGGACGCCCTATGCCTTCTGCGCCTCGGCTGGCAGGCCCTGACCCCGGGGCTCTTCCCCGGCTTGCGCTTCTGGTCACGGCGTGTGCAGGGCAGGGAGAGTGTGCTCTGCCAGTGGACCCTTGCCTCTGGCTGCCCTAGGAGTAAGCAGACATCGCCACAGGTGAGACACGCGGAGTTCCCCAGACACGTTGCTCACCGGGGAAGGAACACAGGGCGAAGTTAATCTGATCATTCCTTCGGAAAAAAGCTTTATTAAGTTATTTTGGCTTTTATTTTCTTCACCTCAGAGCCATGCACCTTCTGTCTTATGAGGTATGCTGTGTCCGAGGGGCGTGGGGAGCTGACGGCGGGCAGGGCTGGATGTCACGGCTCGGCCGCTGGCATCTCTTCCCGCACCATGCTCCCCGCCATCTGAGCCCATGTGATGGCGAAGCCTGGCTTCAGAGCCTGCCCTTGGGACGTGGATGAAGCAGCGCTGCTAATGCGTATTCGTCCTGTGCTGTCAAACATTTCAGGCACTCTGGAGTCTGCAGACAGCTTAATAGCTGGGTCCTCTGTCAGTGTTGCTGCAGCTCCGTGTGCCCTGCTTGAAGGCGCCGTGTGGGCTTATTGGAGCCGTGGGTGCAGACTGACACCTAGTTAAGAGCTGCACCCGGTCTTCTGTGGATCAGCACCACCCACTGGCATCCCTGGGACCCAACAGAGTGGACGGAACTCACGCCCCAGCAGCACAAGCCTCGGTTTGAGGAGGTGACGGCACCCTCACCTCTGCCCATTCTCTGCACAGAACCACCGAGTGCGCACGGACAGCTTGGCGCTGCTGCAGGGGGCTGGCGCCGGCCGCGCAGGAAGTCCTGATGTCACTGCTGGGCCCGCCTGATTTCTCTTTTCTTTATGAGGCGTGGCTGCGAGAGCGCTTCTGATGCAGCACCTCTGGAATGTGTGCGTCTCTGTAAGACGTTCTGTTGCTTTCACGCCCTGACCTGACCTTCAGGAGATGAGGACAGTGAGTGGGTGATGAAGCCCCGGTTTCCTCGGGTGCAGGAGAGCATGGGCAAGGCTTCAGGGGAGTGGGAGGAGAGCGCTCAGAGTAAGGCCAGAGCGGTGGGGACTTGCTCCAACGCTGGTGGGAGCTGCTGTGTGCCAGACGGCGGCCGTCACATGGAAATTCTCCCTGGTGAAATACTGCTGTCTCGTCAAGGCAGGGTCGGAAGGAGGCTGATCCCCACTCCTACCCCAAGTGAGCCTTGTACCGAGGTCAGTGCCCGGATGAAAACAGGCCGGCGCATCACGCGAGCACTGCGTCTCTGGGTGGAGGGACAAACACTGTCCCCAACCCCCTCATGCCTGTGACGTGCAAAGCCGAGGACCTATTGGAAGACAGCGTGTGTCCAGGGGGTCTCTTGTCTGGTTATGAAGCAGGAAGTTGATTTTAAAAGTCCCACGTGGACATTTAACACGGTTTAACATCTTGAGTTTGAATGGTGTGTTGACCCTCACGCAGCTTTTCGTCCGCTGACCACTTTTGTAGTCTGAGTCACTTCTTCTTCAAGGACTTCTCATCTGTGTGGTTTTCCAAGAGGCGCAGCCCTGGGGGCAGAGTCGGAGAGGCTGGGAGTCTCAGCCTCTGAGGGCCGTGCGCGGGCAGCTTCCTGATCCTTCCCTGCTCCTAGGAGTCAGTCTTAGGGTCCTTGCCCAGATCCATCCCTCCTGTTTTAAGCAATGCAACCTGGACTTGTCTTTTTCTGAAAGCTCTGTTGTGCTTTTAACAATGTATTATCCACAGGAAACTACAGGCAGGAGGTCCTTACGTCCCCCTTCTCGGTCTGGGCTCACTGACAGCGGTGACTGTCGCTCACGGACTGAGCTCTGAAAGTCAGTGAGCGTGGAGACCTGTCGCCCACGAGAGGGGGTGTCCTCTTGTATCTTCACATCTTTCCACCAGAGGAGAGGCACCGATGATTTCAGTCTTTCCAGTCCCGTGTGGCATGGCTCTCACGAGCAGGGTGCGGGCCATGTGCTTGTGTGGCTGCCGGTGCTGCAGCAGGTGTGTGGATGCCCACGGCACGTGTGCACAGAGGGCGGCTGCAGTCACGGGGTTTCGGCTGTGCACAGCTGCTCCCCGTGTCTTCCTGCCCATGACATGTTCCATGGATGTGTCCTTCTTCACCCCGCTGTCCCTGTTCAGGATCTTGAGTTTGTCTTAGCTCTTCCTCTCTTTCTCCCAACAGGTAGGAAACTTCCAGTCTCTACTTAGAGCGGCTCAGCCGGGACCATCAGTCAGCCCGAGCAGCCTTCTGGCGGGTGCTGCCGTGGCAGTCTCAGTAGTCTTCATTGTATGCTTTCAGCCCGGATCCCCCAAAGTCTTTCTTTCTTTCTTTTTTCTTTTTCTTTTTCTTTTTTTTTTTTTGACAGGCAGAGTGGACAGTGAGAGAGAGAGACAGAGAAAAAGGTCTTCCTTTGCCGTTGGTTCACCCTCCAATGGCCGCCACGGCCGGCGCGCTGCGGCCGGTGCACCGCGCTGATCCGATGGCAGGAGCCAGGTGCTTCCTCCTGGTCTCCCATGGGGTGCAGGGCCCAAGTACTTGGGACATCCTCCACTGCACTCCCTGGCCACAGCAGAGAGCTGGCCTGGAAGAGGGGTAACCGGGACAGAATCCGGCGCCCCGACCGGGACTAGAACCCGGTGTGCTGGTGCCGCAAGGCGGAGGATTAGCCTATTGAGCCGCAGCGCCAGCCCCCCCCCCCCCCCAGAGTCTCCAGGGATTTTCTGTTGCTTATGAGAAATAGTCAGTGCTGTGTGCCTGGAATTCGAGGATCTCGTTCTGCCCTGACTCACACTGACTTGCCTTTGTGTACCTGAGTGATCACATTAAAGCAGCAGAATTTATCATTTTTAAGCCCTGATATTTAATAGTAAGAAGACATGGCCAATCACTGCTGATACTTTTCTATTTCCACATCTTTGTTTTGGTTAGAAAAGGCATTTGAGTGAGGCATTTGAGTGAGAGACTCGGGTGTGGGGTCGGCGTCCCAGGACTGATGGGAGGGAACGGACGAGGAGAGACTCGAGAAAACCGGACTGAGAGTTTTTCAAGACGGATCAACAACATCAGCCTACAGATCTAAGATGCTCCACGAAGCTGGTGATGATGAACGTGATGAGAGCCATGCCAAGGCACTTCAAACACAGCGTGCTAAAACGCAGAGAAAATGAGGAGAAAGTAAAAATAGCCGTGTTTAAAGGACCCAAGACAACAGCAGTAAGACTTGAAACTGAACTTCCAACTGAAGCTATGAAAGCCAGTGGACAATAGAATGACATTTCTGAAGCGTGAAAAGGAAAAAATATAGCGTATGAAGTTCTACAGTCAGAGAAGTCATCCTTCAAAAGTGAAAACAAAATAAAGGATTCAGCTGGACAAAAGCTCAGAGAATTTGTTGCCTAGTGCAGGGCGTGCCTCCAGATGGAAGGATTACCCTGACGGGAGCATTGGGTCCCCAGAAAGGACAAACACCTTGACTTACGTAGGCTTTCCAAAGCCACGATGAAAATGTTAAGGGGGTTATCATATATACTTACAGGATACGTAGAGACCATATTTCAAAATGGGTGCCAAGGGCCACAGAGGAGTGGGCGTGCTGAGCCGCTTTGAGAGGGTGGGCGTGGGGGAGGAGTGGTGAGACAGTTGGCAGGCAGGGGACTGTGCCGGCCACCGGGTGCTCGCAACCAGAGGAATCACCGGAACAGTAATTCCACGTGGACGGGAAGGGCGCAGGCAGAGGACTGCGGTGCGAGGCTGCGCTTCAAGGAGGAAGCTGGAGGACGAGGAGGGGAGCAGAAAGCAGGCACTGGGAGACAGGTCTGCGGACAGGCGGGGCACTGGTGCTGGCTGGTTTGCCGCATCCCTGTGAAGAGGGTGTAGACGTGTAAAAACTTGCCCGCGCGGGCTGGCGCCGTGGCTCAGTAGGCTAATCCTACGCCTTGTGGCGCCGGCACACCGGGTTCTAGGCCGGGTCGGGGCACCAGATTCTGTCCCGGTTGCCCCTCTTCCAGGCCAGCTCTCTGCTGTGGCCAGGGAGTGCAGTGGAGGATGGCCCAAGTGCTTGGGCCCTGGACCCCATGGGACACCAGGAGAAGCACCTGGCTCCTGCCATCGGATCAGCGCGGTGCGCCGGCCGCAGCGCACCAGCCGTGGCGGCCATTGGAGGGTGAACCAACGGCAAAGGAAGACCTTTCTGTCTCTCTCTCACTGTCCACTCTGCCTGTCAAAAACAAACAAAGAAACAAAACTCGCCCGCGGGAGTCAGGCTGTGACTGTGAGAGCCGTCAGTGTGTGGAATGACAGGCATGAGTGTTTGTCGCTGGGCTGAAGGAATGGCGGGAATCCGGACGAGGCAGCGTGGTCGTCTTGTGGAGCCACACTCCTGGGTTCGGGACTTTCTCCCAGACATGCTAGGCAGTGGGACGGAAAGAAAATAAAATTAACCAAGGGCAGGGCTTCGCCCAGCAGCAAAGATGCCACAGGGCACCCCAGCAGCCCGTGTCAAAGTGCCTGCTTCCAGCTCTGCCCCCATGTCCAGGCCAGCTTCCTGCTGATGCATGCCCCGGAGGCAGCGTACGGAGTCTCAGATACTTGGATCCATGAAATCCACTTGGGAGACCCAGATGGAGCGCCAGGCTCACGGCTTAGGTCTGGCTGTTGCAGGTAGTTGGGGGACAAACCAGTGGATGGAAGATCTCGCTCAGTCCGTCTGCCTGACTCTGTCTCTTCAACTTTCAGTTACAGTGAAAATAAAAATGTAAAGCCAGGAAGACTGTCTGGAGGAGAGGACATGCTTACCTGCGTGGCCGCTGCGGCCCCTGGCAGCAGGCCTGGAGCTCGTGTCTCAGGAGGTGGACTGGACGCCTGGGGATGACATTTCCCTCCTCTAGACAGGAAGGGAGTCCAGGCCAAGAAGAGAGGTCACTGGAATGCTAGGTCTGAGGCTGGTTTGATGGTGTTCCTTCAGAACTGCCCATGCAGCAGCAGGTCTCACAATCCCCACTTAGCCTAGGCCTCATGGGATTTGTCGTCTCCTCCCAGCTAGAAGATGTTTGCGACAGTTGCAGACGGTGACTTTTATTTATTAAGCTACAATTTTGGGGGCAGCTGTTCGGCCTGGTGATGAAGATGCAGGGTGAGGTACCTGGGCCCCGTCGCAGGACACCTGGGCTCTGTACAGCTCTGGCTCCTGACTCCAGCTTCCTGTTAGCGCAGGCTTGGGGAGGCCCAGCCCCCGAGCTCCTGTCACCCTCCTGGGAGACCTGGACTGAGCTGCCGTCTGGGGCTGAATCCAGCCCTGGTACAGATCTGGCCTTTGTGGGAATTGAGGGAGTAAGCTTGCGAATAGGACCTCTCTCTCCCTCCCTCCCCCCTCTCCCTCCCTCCCCCTCTCTCCCTCCCTCCCTCCCTCTCTCTGTCTCTCCCTCCCTGCCTCTTTCTCTCCCTCCCTCTCTCCCTCTCTCCCTCCCTCTTTCCCTCTTCCTCTCCCTCCCTCCCTCTCTCCCTCCCTCTCCCTCCCTCCGTCTCTCCCTCCCTGCCTCTCTCCCTCCCTCCCTCCCTCTCTCCCTCTGTCTCTCCTTCCCTGCCTCTTTCCCTCCCTCTCTCCCTCTCTCCCTCTCTCCCTCCTTCCCTCTCTCTCCCTCCCTCCCCCTCTCTCCCTCCCTCTCTCCCTCTCTCCCTCTCTCCCTCCTTCCCTCTCTCTCCCTCCCTCCCCCTCTCTCCCTCCCTCTCTCCCTCTTTCTCTCCCTCCATCCCTCTCTCCCTCCCTCCCTCCCTCTCTCCCTCCCTCTCCCTCCCTCCGTCTCTCCCTCCCTCCGTCTCTCCCTCCCTGCCTCTCTCCCTCCCTCCCTCTCTCCCTCTCTCCCTCTTTCTCTCCTTCCTTCCCTCCCTCCCTACCTCTCTCCCTCTTTCTCTCCCTCCCTCCCTCTCTCCCTCCCTCTTTCTCTCCCTCCCTCCCTTCCTCCCTCTCTCCCTCCCTTTTCCCTCCCTGCCTCCCTCCCTCCCTCCCTCTCTCCCTCTTTCTCTCCCTCCTTCCCTCCCTCCCTCCCTCCCTTCCTCTCTCTCTCCCTCCTTCCCTCCCTCCCTCCCTCCCTCTCTCCCTCTTTCTCTCCCTCCTTCCCTCCCTCCCTTTTCCCTCCCTCCCTCCCTGCCTCTCTCTCTCCCTCCTTCCCTCCCTCCCTCCCTCTCTCCCTTCCTTTTCCCTCCCTCCCTTTTCCCTCCCTCCCTTGCCCCCCCCCCATAAATGCCCATTACTGGTCTTTCCCCCTTAAGAGGGTCGTTATGCTTCATACCTGGTACCTGACTGTAGATCATGTGCATTGTAGGGTGGAGTTTGTTCCTCGCTTCTCTTCAGCACGAGTGTGAATACCGCATGGACGGATTATTAAGGTTTCAGGCTAATTTCTTGCTGGTCTTGGTTTTCTTGCCAAATCTCTAGTTGGCCCAGGCAGGCTGTGTGGGTGTGGGCAGTGGTGGCCTTGGCCATCCCACTCCATATGGGTAGGTGGTGTAGCTCCAGTGCCAGCAGATGCCACTCAAACTACCCTGGCTGCGGTATGTGGGCAGGAGGCGGGCAGATGCCACCCACACTGCCCTTGTTGAGTGTTGGGTACCAGAGCTTCCCAAGTCCCCTTCCACACATCTGCAGACCTGAGACACAGGTGTCAGAGGAGGAGCTGTGCAGATGAAGGGAACAGCTGTGTAGACACTGGGACCCCGCTTAGTTTGCTCTCTGAAGTGGCTACACTGCGTAATCATTTATGTGTCCTTTTGAAAGGATCGCTCCACCACAGATAGGAATGGAAGCATATTTCCCTGTAGCCCTAAACGCCTCAGTCTGTGAGGCCTGTGCTACCATGATGCAGGGGAGGAGCTGAGGGTGGGAAGAGCCGGGCTCAGTGCAGGGCTGCCCAGACACCAAGACGTGGAATTACAGTTTAAATGGGAGAAGAGACGTCCCCACCTTCTGCTGTGGCATTGGCAGCTGGTTTCCCTCAGGAATGCCCCTTTCATCCCCAAGTCCCTGGCTGGAAGGAGTACAGGGCCTGTCAGGTGGGGGAAAGTCTTGGGCTTCCCTAAGAACACCTGACCCAGGCACCACCTGTGTGTCAGGGAAGGAAGAGTGAGCCCAATGTGTGAAATAAAATTCTAACGAATTATGAAAGTGAAAAAAACCTACGGATGGGAGGGATATTTACAAAGGACGTCCCTGATAAAGAATTCATATGTAAATAAATAAGGAATCTTTATGACCCAACAAGCGATAGACGAACAAGTTAATCAGAAACTAAGCAATGGACTGGAACAGACGTTTCTCTAAAGAAGATAGGCAAGCGACAAACCAACACACGGATAGGTCCTCAACATCTTTTGGAGAACGCAGATCAATGCTATAATGAAATATCACTCACACCTGCTGGAGTAGGGCTCCAAGAAACCGAGCAACCTGCAAGGAAACAATAAATCCAAACAGGGAGGCTGGAGTTGAGGACAGAGGGCTGAGCGCCGCCTGCCACACCAGAGAGCCCGACTGAGTCTCTGATGCTCCATTTCGCATCCAGCTCCCTGCTACTGTGCCTGAGAAAGCAGCAGAAGGTGGTCCAAGTGCTTGGGCCCCTGCCACCTATGTGGGAGACCCAGATGGAGTTCCTGGCTCCTGGCTTCAGCTAGGTCCAGCCTTGGCTGTTGTGGACATTTTGGGAGTGAACCAGAAGTTGCAAGCGCTCTCTCTCTCTCTCTCTCTCTCTCTCCCCCTTCAAAATAAATGAAATAAATCCTTAAAAAATTAGAACATCAAGTAACAAGTAACGGCATAAGCGTGGAGAGATTGGAATCCTTATATATTGTGGGGGCAGTGTAAAACGGAAACCCTCAGCAGGTTAACAGACAAGTACGGCGTCCTCAACCAGTTAGGCATGGCTGTGTCACGTGCACTGCTCCTGCCACCCAGGCTGGTGCCCTGAAGAATTGAAAACAGGGATTCACAGAAAGACGCAGAAGCCATGCGCAGAGCAGGGTCACCCCCAATGGCCGAAAGGTGGAGGCGTCGCCAGCATCTTCCAGCCGTGATGAGTGAGCAGAGCACGTGGTGGTGCACGCATAATGGAACACCCTGTGCACACACACAATGGAACACTGTGTGTGTACATATGATGGAACACCCTGTACTCACATAGGATGGAACACCCTGTGCACACACAATGGAGTACCGTGTGCACACACATGGAACAGTCTGTGTTCACATAGGATGGAACACTGTGTGCACACACACACGATAGAACACCCTGTGCTCACACACGATGGAACACCCTGTGCTCACATAGGATGGAACACCCTGTGCTCACACACAATGGTACACCCTGTGCTCACACACAATGGTACACCCTGTGCTCACATAGGATGGAATACCCTGTGCTCACATAGGATAGAACACCCTGTGCTCACACACGATGGTACACCCTGTGCTCACACAGGATGGAATACCTTGTGCACACACACGATGGAACACCCTGTGCTCACACACGATGGTACACCCTGTGCTCACATAGAATGGAACACCCTGTGCACACACACGATGGAACACCCTGTCCGCACACATTATGGAACACTACGTGCACAGTCACAGAAAGGAATGGCATCATGGTAGCCATCATGTTTGCAAATGTCACCTGAATTTAAAAAAAAGCAACAAACACCTGAATGAAATTCAAAAGGAAACCCATGAGTTGTTAAGTATAGCTGACACGAAACAAGCAAAATCACCAACACGTCACAAGTCATGATCCTGCCCAAAGGTTGTTGAGACGAGTTAGCAATCCTAGGACTTGGGTCTCTGTGGCCCAAGGGAATGGGCCAATGGGGTGGTGTTACTTCACCCAGGAATTCCTGAGGCTGATGGGCCAATGATGTAAGAACGGAGCCAAAGCCTTCTCCACGCCCCATGTGTTGAGACGTTGGAGCAGGAGCAGGCATCCGCTGACCACTCTTCCGTGTGGTCAACAATTTTAGAAGACTAACAGTCTGCGATGACCTTCTCAGTTAGGTGTTGCTACCAGCTCCGTTTCACAGGTGAGATCATGGAGTCCAAGAGAAGCTAGATGCTGCGTGCGTTCGGCAGCTGACAGTGAAGGCGCGGCGTCTCACCCTGGGTGCCCCCGGCTCTCTGCTTGGCGGAGCATGTCCACCATGTGCCCAAGGACCCCCTGATGGGGGCACAGATAACACCAGTGAACACTGCTCTTGGCTCTGCACTAAGCATCAGGGGTGGCTTGCGCCATGCGTGTTTTTGTTTGATTCCTCCATGTAAGGGAGCCTCGCACACGGTCATCTCTCCCTCCTTGGAGTTGTCACAACTCAGAGCAGGCCGGGGAGAATTCACCTTTGACCCCGAGATTTTGCAATGCTCAGTGTCTACCTGCCATAGTCTTCTCTTTGCAAATGTAAAGCATTCGCTTTTGTATTTATGGAGAAACTGCAAGACAATGGGGATGTCCGATGTCACTGATTAGACTGGGGGATTAGGACTTCCACCTGGGGCTCTAACCTCTGTTCTTAGTGGGTGCCTTAGTCTGCTTGGGCTGCTGCAGACTGGGCGGGTCATAAACAGAGCAGGCTCATTTCTCAGTTCTGGAAGCCCAAGTCCACGATGAAGGTGGGAGCAGGGCCTGGCTTCCCCCGCTGGCCTGGGAGGACCCCTTCCTGCCTGCCCAGGTTCTGGGGACTCCAGGAGCTCCTGACGTATGGTTGCGCCACTCCATTCTCTGCCTGTCTTCATAAGGCAGCCCCTCTTCTCAGCCCAGGTCCTCCATGCGTCCCTCTGCCAGGACGCTTGTCCCTGGATGTACAGCACCGCCCACTGATCCGGCCTGGTCCCATGTCACTTATCACGCCGGCAAAGACCCCTTTTCCAAGCAAGGTCCCTCTCTGCACGTGTGTGAGTTCTGGGGGTCCGGAGGCCACATCTCTGAGGCCCTGTCTGCTCCCAGGCTGCCCTCCCCTGGGCCTCCGAGGCCAACAGAGCCCGGAGGGGCGGCGCTCGGCCTGGCTCTGCAGGCCCCCACACTGCGGCTTCGCCAGTTCCCGGGCTTCATCAGTGCTCACCTCCTGGATTTACAACCTGGTGATAACCATGCAGTGTCCAAGGCCCGCACAGGATATGAGCAGAGCCCTGCAACGCTGGGACACCGTGAGACCCCGCGCCTGGGTCCTGTGTCGGGGTCACCTCTGCTGTGGGAGCTCTCTGACAACCCAGGGGCAAGGGGCATCCTTCAGACCAGAGCCCCCTCCTCCCCACACCCAGGCAGCTGTAAGACGGGGGAGGGGGGTTGGTGACCTTTCCCCTCATTCTAGGCGACCCTCTCTTTCCATGGAGGCTGGTTGCTGGAGCTTCAGAGTTGGGGCCGTGCAGGGTCCTAGATGTCCCCCTCCCCTGCTGGACTGCACATCCTCTCAGGGCTGCCTTCGTCAGCTCAAGGAGGGAAGGAAGCAGGCTGAGTGGACAGAGCAGCCTCTACTTGACCTTGAGATGCCCCTGGGGAACAGGAAGGATGTGGGGCACGGGAGCACCCGAGTTTGGGCCCTGAGCAGACTCAGACAGCCTCCCCTCAGTCCCCCCACTGAGCTGGGTTGGGACAGCCCGGGTGGCAGGTGCACCTGCTCGCTTCAGGAACCACCCAGCGTCCAGCCACAGCCTGGGTGCTGGGGTGCCGCAGTGCCAGGCCCGAGCCCGGCAGCCGTTCCAGCCCGGTCACGAGGGTTTTTGTTCCTGCTCAGGGTGTGATTTAGCATCCAGGCTGTGATTTAATGCCAATGCCACGACCGTCAGATGCGGCCATCCTGGAAATGAATGAGGAATTCAGAGAGCAGCTCCAAGATTTCCCTGGGCGGCACCGAGATGAGTGGATGGGCTGCAAGCAGAGGGCCCTGCCCGGTGACATTTAGGGAACAATATCTTCCGACGCTGCCCACGGACCCCCTAAAAGTCCAGGCCCTCTCAAAAGTGCTGTGAAATATCTTGGTGATCGCCCTGACTCCCGGCCGTGAGATTGGAGGGAAGAGAAACATTATTGCTGTGTTATCACCGCGGCCATCCTCTGCTGCAATTACTGTGGTGTCTGCAGAGTGGGCTTGCGGGCAGAAATTAAACAGCGGCCGCAGCTGCATGTCCGTGTCGTTTAACGGGCCCGCTGCTGCGGCCGGCCTGGCCCCTCGCTGGTGTCGGTTCTCGTTTGGGTGCTGGGCGGGGCGGGGGGGCTCGGTGAACGGCGTTTGCACGCACTATGACCTGCACGGCCCCCAGCTCGCTGCCGGGCGCGGTGTTTGCTCTGTCCCTGGCCCGAGGCTGGCTTGCTGGGGAGAATATTTCATTTACATGCTTGTGTTTAAAAGGCAGCAGTTCTTGAGTGATGGAAACAAGCCCCGGCGCTCCTTGCAGGCTGGCGGTAATATCCTCTGGATTGCGCCTTTGGGGATGAATGAGGTGCAGAGGGCTGACACGACGCGGGGACACGGGATCCGTATTTACAGGCCACTATCTCATTTTTAATAGAACTCGTCCGGGAGAGTGTTCTGGACAAGTTTCTTTCTCACAGCTGTGGGGATTCATATTCTGAACAGGCCCATAATTTCAGGTCCCCAGTGCAATTCCCCGACTCCCCACCTCCTCCCCCGCACCCCGTCCCCATCTCTGCCCGCTCTCCCACCCACACCCCCTTAAATTACTCCTGCAGGTGAGTGGACTGCGATGAAGAATGCCGCAGGGTCTCTGGCTGCACCGCGTCCTGGCTCCTGTTCGTCCCCAGCAACACCTAAGAGTGAAGACACGCGTGTGTATCTCTCCTGAAGCAGCATGAAAACTTGAGCTGCCTTTAGATTCGCCCGTAGGTGGCTTTATTTATTTATTTGTGTATTTTAGGAGCTGGTGGGGGGTGGGGAGCATTTCGGGACTGTGGGAACCTCCAGCTCGCACAGGGGGCTTCTCGTCGGTGGCTAGCATCACGGCCATCGCGAGAACACTGCCGCCCTAATGACGGCCTCCTTAGGTGGGAAAAGGCGTAAAGATAAACACAGAATGCAGCAGGAAAACTCGGTGAATGGCAGGTGCAGGCTCCAAGAACTCTCTGATAAAACGGAACGCTTTAGAAAACGTTTATGGGGCTTTTAGGAACTGTGAGTCTGTCAAGTGTTAAGAAGCGGCACGCAGTGGGTGACAGAGGATGCATTAGGAAAAAGTGGGCTGATGGCTCCCCCAAACCTGCAGAGCCCCTCCTGGGGCCTTGCCGCAGCCCCTGGAAAGCAGACGCCAAAGCCCCTCCATTTGGACTGAGTTTGGAATTAGCACATGACTTTGAGGTTTCCAAACACTGGAGGCTCGGTTCTTACTCCTCTTCCCTGCCTTAGGCGCGGTCCCAGGGCATCATCGCCTGCGGGTGTCATTTGCTTCAGTTCACCCCGACGGACACCAGGGGTCGCGCACCTAGGGGTGGATGGATGGCCGCCCCTCATGAGGAGGATGTGTGCTGTGAGGCCGGGGCAGCACCTTCAGGGTAGACCCGTCCCCACGCGGCCAGAGAGGTCCCCACGTGGCCAGAGAGAGCCATGTCTGCAGCTGTGCTGGGACTACCACCCTGCACCCGCTCCACCCAGGGAAGGTTGTCGGTGTGGCACTGCGGCTGCAGCCGCCTTCGCTTCCCGGCCGGCGGGCTTCACTGTGGTTCAGTAGGGCACTCAGGACAAGGGGCTCTTCTGAACACTCCCCCCCGCCCCAAGGGCCACCATGGGACACTGCACAAGGGCTGCCCTGTCTGTCCTGCCCCTGGAGCGCCCCCTGCGGAGCTCCACTGCAGGGGGCCAAGACCCAGGAAGGGGCTGTCAACCTTCCCTGGAGCAGGTGCAGTCGGAGCACGCGCCCTGGGCTGCTGGCTGCCAGGGGCCCCGCGAGGGCTGCCCGCCCCAACCGCTCGGCCTCCTTGGGCCCGCTCCCGGTGCCCCCTGAATCTAGGTGCTGAACCCAGCACAGCCAGACCCCCTGATGCCTGCACGTTCTCGTAAGTAGTTCTGTGTACGTTCCGGTCGCAGCGTCGTCCTTGTGTGGAAGAAAAGCCTCCTCGGGGAGAAGCTCTGCAGCTCTTTCCCAGTTCCCGCCCTCAGTCCTCGCAAGGCTGCTCCTCACTGTCACTGTCAAGTGCTCCAGCCACTCCCTGGTTTTTAAAAAATATTATTTATTTATTTGAAAGGTGGAGTCACAAATACACAGAAAAGGAGAGGTCTTCTATCCTTTGGTTCACTCCCCAGATGGCTACGATAGGCAGGGCTGGTCCAGGCTGAAGCTCGGAGCCCAAAGCTCCATCCAGGTCTCTCACATGGGGTGGCAGGGGCCCAGGGATGGCCCATCATCTGCTGCTTTCCTAGGCACATTAGCAGGGAGCACGATGGGAGGCAGAGTAGTGGGGACTTGCACCGGCCCTCGGATGTGGCATGCCCACGGCACGGCGGCAGCAGCTTAACCTGCCCCAGCACAGTGCCAGCCCCCGGCCCCTGCTCTGGCCTGGCCGTTAAGGGTCCTGAGGTCTCCACAGCCCCCCGCCCTGCCCATCATTTTGTGTATGACATCAGCCGTCTGCGACTGAGCCCAACTGCTGGCCAGTGTGTCTGCATTACATCACAGTGCCTCAACATTTTAGGAGCAATCTTTGATTGCAGAAATGATTATTTATGTGCTAATCTTTGGGGCTGACATTTTAATTCAACTGGGGCCTTCTAAAAATTTTGAGCGGTCTTTCAGCATGGGTCAGGTGGGTCTGGGCTATTTCAGGGTCTCAGAGTTGATCTGGCTCAAGAACACGGAGTCGTGTTAACACATCTCGCTGGAGACGGACGTCGGAAGCCCGAGTGCCAGGTCCTGAATTTACAGTGAGTAATATAAGTGTCAAGCCGACCAGATGTCGGCTTCGTCCTGACCAACACATTCGCTCCCTGCAGGCCAGCTACTTGGGAAGTCAGACCATCAGCAGGAAGCTTGGGGAACGGCATTCAGAGTTTGATTATTCCAACGCCTGACCATGTAATAAGACACACCTGCTAGGCAGAGGGGGCTGGGGACTCACACCCAGGATGGGCGCTGAGATGAGCTTTGCAGCCGTCTCCTCCATCTCTCTCTTTCCCTGGACTCCCGTTTCCAACCTTCTCCTCGTGCCAAAGTCCTCCACGTTCGCCCCAGAGATGCAGGCAATCAGGGCGCCGTGCATGCCCGCCGGACCTGAGGCTGGCCGCTCGCCCTGCTGGAGTTTGTTGGCTGAGCCGCTCAGGTCTCAGAGGGAAACCGATTCCCGGGTCCCTACAGAGCGGCGCCAGGTGGCCTCCCAGGCACCATGGCTGCCCACGCATCCGTGCTGGCCCCGGGCCACTCCTGTCCCTTCCACTGCTGGAGGACCCCTGCCGCATCCTGCACCGACACCTCTTCCACCACGATGGAGCTGTGGAGAGGACCAGATGGCAACGGACCCACGCGCTCGAAGCCTCTGAGAATGATTCTCGTGCTTTCCGGACGCGTGCTGGGTTTGCTTCCCCGCTTTCTGGACATCTCTGTTGAGCACAGGGCAGGCAGGGACGCGCACTTCGGGGTCACTTTGCCTGCAAACCCTTTCCGTGAGGTCGCTGTTTGGTGTCTGAGTAGACCTCCCCACCAGGGGGCGTTTGGTGGCGAGCTCTTGGTACTTAGGATTGGATGAGGAATTCTGCACACTCCCCAGAGCCTCTCCTTGAAGGCTGCTGTGGTCCCTCCAGGGTTCCCTGGGAGTCCACCCGCTCACCAGGAGATACACTGCCGGCCCCGCTAACAGTGGAGGCAGGCGCTGAGAAGGTGGGCGAGACCCTAATGGGAAGCTGGTGCCGAGCTGTTCCCCTGTAATCAGCACATCGCAAGCCTTGGCACCCTGTGGCTTTCCCCGTCTGCACCCATCGCCAGGGGGAAGAGCTTGCCCGGCTGCCGGGGGGAGCGGAACGTGTGGTGCTATGCCTTGTGAGCGTGTGCCTGAACCCTCGGCACCCAGGACCAGCACAATTCACGGAGTCACAGGTCCTTGTCTGCAACAGTGGCTCTTCTCTGCACGCCTGCAGCACACACGTGGAGGGCACGTTCCTGAGTGGTCGAGAGGGATGGAGGGCTCTCCTCCCAGGCCCACGCGTGGCCCGAGCTGCACAGCCGTCCAGCCCCGGGACAGTCAGGCCGAGCGTAACAAACCACTTCCCCGCAGGGACACTTCGGACTCGTTCCTGAGCATGAGGACCATCAAAGTCTCCTCTGACATCCCCGACATGAAATAGTGGAGACGGCGCGGGGAGATGCAGTCTCGTACCTAATGACCTTGCGCTGGGAGGGGAGCAGAAACAGCTCATTAGAGTGATTTAAGGTGGTATTTTCTTAAAACTAAATCAAAATAATCTATGGAATGTGGCTGAGAGGCATCCAAACTGGAAACATACGAGACCACACTTTATCTCTTTGTTTTCATTTTGCCGCTAAGTGGAATTCTGAATTTGAAACACTACAGAACAGGATGCATTCCGAGCCAGAAAAAAAAAGGGGTTTTATTTTTTTTTATTTACTTTTTTTCCTAAACAGGCTCACAACCCTGGGAAAACTGCATAGCAGGGGATAAACAAGACTCGGTTCCATATTTGGAGCTGTGGTACAATCAGAGTCAAAGAGACAGAAAGAAAAAGAGCAAGGCAAGCATGAAACGGGGGAGGGGCTATGTAAGCAATAAACCCCGACACCTGGTTCCGTGCATCCACAAAGCCGAGTTAGCCCTGTCTTCCACACGGGGGCTGCGGCGTCTTCTTCTGGGAGAATTTTAAGGGCTGTTTTCCCTGTGCACCTGTGAGCAAAAGCTGAGAGGTGCGCTTGGGAGCCGCGGGCGCGGACGCCCTCCGTCCTGCCCCACGGGGATCCCGAGCGCTGGAACCTGTGTTTTGTGGAAGCAATGCTTGCTGGGAACTGCGGCAGCACAGTTTCTCGTCCCCTTCCCTGGTTTCTGAGAGCTTCTGGGAGTGCGCAGGTGCAGAAGAACCCACCCCAGCGATGCAGTCCCAACTCTCCGCCCTGCACGGCCCTCCAGCGGCGCGAGTGTCCCTCCATCTCACTGTAGCTCAGTGGACGGCGCCAGGTGTGGCAGGGGTCAGCGGCCACTGCCCTGGAGCGGGAGACGTTTCTGGCTGGGGTCCTCTGAGGCCCCACACGTTGCCGGTTTCAGTCCCCAGAAGTGCTTTGTGTCGGGGCACGCAGAGGGTGCTCGCGTGGACCGCGGCTCAAGCCCTGCCCCCGGCGCTCTGCTGGGGACTGGATTTTGCCTGAGCCTTGTTCTCCTGACTCCTTTTCGCTCTTCACCAGCTCTTAGGTGGAACCGTCAGTACCCTTAGGGCAGCAGAGTCTTCTCCAAGAAGTCGTCTTTTCTGTACTTTCAAAACAATTCCCCGTTGCTGGCGACACGCTCTTCACACCGATCCAATTTCCTCTGGGGAGAATGTAGTCTCAAATCACATGAACTGATAACAGAATCTCTCATTTTTCTCAAAAGTTGACTTTCTTTCATATACCTGTAACGACAACAAAGCTGCAGAATACACTGGGGGAAACACTTAGGTACCAGGCGGCTGATGGTCCCAGCACAGAGACCGGGAGCCCGCCTGAGCGCTGGCTAACTCGGGGCCTCGCAGGGACATTCCCAGTCACGGCTCCTCCCAGCTGCCCTGTGAGTGTCCACGCAAGGATCGTCCCCGGGTGGGAGGAAGGGGACGTCTGAGAGTGAGGGGTCATGGGGGCCCCTGCCGGGGGCTCAGGTGGCCTCGAGGGTCTCTTCAAGCAGTGGGCTCTGCACAGTCAGCCTCCAGCTCGTCACAGGGAGCAGGCATGGCCGCCGCGGGGGCGGGCTCGCTCCTTCAGGGAGGGGCACGGCTGGAGCTGCAGGGTGGCAGATTCTGACCTGACCTGGGACCTCACTGGAGCCCTGAAGCCCAGGGAGGGAAAGGTGTGGATGTAGGCGCTGCCTTGGTTCAGAACCCAGAGCGTGGCCCCTCCACCCCCACGTGCTGTCCGTGCCCGCCCCTCCGGCCGCGGCTGACCCCTTTGCCGTGCAGTCTTCAGCCGTGTGATCCTCTGATGACCTGAGCACCCACTCGGCCGCACACTGGGCCTGAGGTCGGAAAAGGCTGTGATGGCAAAAAATCAAACCTCGGTACATTTTACTTAGAATTCGCATGATGTGAAAATGTGAAAAGGTGGGGTGCAGGGATCCTGGAAGAACCACCAGAGACCCTCCCCCGGTGGCACACCCCGTCTGTGTTCAGTGCTGATTCTTCTCTCCCCGGGCCTTCTCCTGACGTTCAAGGACAAGAGAATTCGCAGCTTTTCTGTCCTTGCATCTGTCACTGACGGCCGTGCCCAGCACGACAGTAATAAAAACAGCAGCTATGGCTGCTCGGACCGGGAGCCCCCTGTTCATCAGCTGTCTGGCGAGGGCCTGTCCTGTGACAAGCTCTCCTCTGGGTCATGGGGACCCAAAGGGGAACAACGGGGCTCCGTTTCCTCCCTGGTGGAGCCTGCATCCCAGTGGGACAGATAATCAGTAAGCGAGCCGACTGTGCCCCGGCTCCAGCCTCTCCAGCCAGCCGACCCTGCCGCCGCTCCGGCCGTCTCAGGTGCCCCAGTGCCGCTGGCCACCTCCTCTCTCCTCCCGCTGCATGGCTCTCAGCCCTTCTATGCAAGGAGCACCCTGACATCCAGGGAGGAGGGGTCTTTCCCCAGGTCGCCCAGCCAGGGTGGGGAGCCCTGTCTCTCCACCTCCACTCCAGGCATCTGACAAGCATCTCTGTAAGTGAGCAGGCATTTCCCCCCTTGGTCTCCCTGTGGTCATGAGCAGAATTTCACCCCCTGTCCTGGTATTCCGGCCCCTGTCCATGCGAGCGTCAGAAGCAGGTGCTACAGGAACTTGCTTCCTTTCCTCCCCGACACCTCCCCTGACACCAGCACGGCAGTAGCCCGTGCACCGGCACGGGACGCACGCGGGGCCACTCCTGCAGCACTCAGGCTCAGCTGAGACAGAAAGGAGACAAGCGCGTAAGTACGCAGCCATGGGACCGCAGCGCAGCTAAGGACGCCCGCGTGAAGGGGCTTCCACGGTCTTAATTATAACTATCGTGGCTCTCTAATTGGGTTGGGTACCATCGGTGGCTTGTCCCCCTCCTCCCCAAGTGTCTAGGAGATCTTTTTCACTCAGTCAGTGCTTGAAAAAAACTTGGCAATTGATTAACCAGCCTCGGCAATTCCGAGTTTCTTCTCCCTGTCTTTGCATTCTCTCTATTCCTGATGGTCTCAGAGATCACCCTGGGTCTCTCTTCCTTCTCCTTATACTCGTGGAAAATGTTCTTTCTTTTTTTAAAAAAATATTTCTTTATCTATTTTGAAAGTCCAAGTTATAGAGATGGAGAGAGAGAGAGAGAGAGAGAGAGAGAGAGAGAGAGAGAGAGAGAAAGAAAGAGAGGTCTTCCATCTGCTGGTTCACTCCCCAGCTGGCTACAACAGCCAGCACTGGGCCAGGCTGAAGCCAGGAGCTGGGGACTTCGTCCGGATCTCCCTCGTGGGATCGCAGGGGCCCAAGCACGTGGGCCATCTCCCGTTGTTCTCCAGGCGCATCAGCAGGGAGCTGGATCAGAAGTGAAGCAGTCGAATGTGCGCTGGCGTCCACTAGGATGCCTGTGGTGCAGGTGACAGCTTTACCCCCTACTTCGCAACCCTGGCCCTGTGAATGCTCTCTCTGTGAGCACAGGTGCATTGCCAGGATTCTCTGACAGTTGGGCAGGCTTCAGAGGTAAATCCATTCAGGAGATCCAAACACTGCCGAATTGATCAGCCGAGGGGGATCTTTGCTCTCTACCCCATGGACTGAGCCAGAGTCGCGGCAGGCGTGAGATTGCTTGGTGGCCGAGAGCATGGAGGGGACTGCCCGGTGGCTCTGGGTCGTGGAGTGGGGACACCATTCTGAACTCCGAGCGTCTTTTCCCAGAGATGCTGTGCAGGCTACTGGTGGGCTCAGGCTGCAGCTTTATTACAAAGTATCGCTGGAGTAGTTGGAGGGAAAGACAAGCGCAGAACTGAATTGCTGTGTGGAGGGAGGAGCCAGGAGGCTGTCGCAGGGCTCCGGCTCTGGTACAGACCCCATGCAAATCTCGTGTCTGATTCCCTGGTGTTGCCTGGGGAACATAAGGATTTCTAAACCCTCCCCTGGACCAAACCTTTCTGGGACAGGCACTGCTAGAGGGGCTGACTCGTTGCCAGGCGCCCTGAGGTGGAGGCAGGTGCCCCACGGCAGGCGTGAGAAGACTCGCATACGGGGTCTTGGGAAATGGATACGGCCCTGAGCTGGACAGCTCTGAGAAGGGCAGCGAAAGGGGGACCAAACAGGCACCATCCCGGGTGAAGTAAAGGCAGTTTAACACAGGGCGCCCGTGTGGGGAGGAGAGAAGCCGACGGAGCCTCTGCCCTCCGTGAGTTGAAGCAGGGAGAGATTGCAGAGCTGTAAAATGCGGGTTATTCGCCAGCAAAGTTTTATTTCACAGAGCGGCAAACATTGGCACTCAAGGAGGACTTTGTATCACCGCATGTGTTGGGCCGTCTCTGGTCACTGTGCTGGCCACACGCTGCTTCCCGCCTGTCTCAGGGCCAGGACGCGCCCTACGGCGTGGAGAGGAGCAGCACCAAGGCAGCCCCCTCCCTCCCGGGCCCCACTGTTCCAGCTGGCTGAGACACAGACGTAGCAGAGCCGGGGGACGGACGGCATGGGCTAGGGCAGTGCTTCCCGGTGCACTCGGGTGTGGGAGGGCTGGGTGGCACCGTGGGAGCCGTCCCAGCGCCGGATCCCAGGTGGGGACATGGCGCCCCTCACGGCAGCAGCTTAGGCAGGCGGAGAGCGGCTTTCCACGCTGCCTGGAAGGAGGCTGGAAAGCACGCCTTCCCGCGGGGCGAGAGCTCTCGGCCTCCCCTCAGTCTTCCTCCCCCTCGGGAGCCGCGTGTGCACCCAGTTGCCAGAGAGATTACGCAGGAGCCGTCAGGTAAGTCCTCCTAGTTAATGTCTTGAGCAGAGAAGGACGGGGTCTCCGGTGCCTCCGTGTGCCTGGGTGAGCACAGGGACTCAGGGGCGTGGCTGCCCCCTCCCCGGCTTCCTGTGCAGTTTCTCGCATGCGTTTGCTCTTTGGGTGTGTGGCTGTTTCACATTTGTTCATGATATTTGTTGCCGTCACTGAAATGGCCAGAGTAACTCCTAAGTGGCTTATTAAAGGCTCAGCGACACTGTGTGAATAAATTAAAATGGAAAATGCGTTTCCAATATCCGGCTCCTTCCTAATTCAAAACTTTCACGTGTGCCTCAGAAAATTTGAAATTCATTCAGGTTTCTTAAAAAAAAAAAAGACATCTTGAACATTACATAGTACCTTAAAAACTCAACTTAAAATGATAGAAACAAAGTGAAATGGGCCGGTGCCGCGGCTCACTAGGCTAATCCTCCACATAGCGGCGCCGGCACACCAGGTTCTAGTCCTGGTCGGGGCGCCGGATTCTGTCCCGGTTGCCCCTCTTCCAGGCCAGCTCTCTGCTGTGGCCCGGGAGTGCAGTGGAGGATGGCCCAAGTGCTTGGGTCCTGCACCCCATGGGAGACCAGGAGAAGCACCTGGCTCCTGCCATCGGATCAGCGCGGTGCGCTGGCCACAGCGTGCCGGCCGCGGCGGCCATTGGAGGGTGAACCAACGGCAAAGGAAGACCTTTCTCTCTGTCTCTCTCTCTCTCTCTTTCTCTCTCTCACTGTCCACTCTGCCTGTCAAAACAAACAAACAAGAAACAAAGTGAAATGGGGGCCGGCGCTGTGGCATAGCGGGTAAAGTCGCCACCTGCAGTGCCGGCATCCCATATGGGCGCCAGTTCGAGACCCGGCTGCTCCATTACCAATCCAGCTCTCTGCTGAGGCTTGGGAAAGCAGTGGAAGATGGCCCAAGTCCATGTGGGAGACCCAGAAGAAGCTCCTGGCTCCTGGCTTTGGATCAATCCAGCTCTGGCCATTGCGGCCATCTAGGGAGTGAACCAGCGGATGGAAGAGCTCTCTCTCTCTCTCTCTCTCTCTCTCTCTGCCTCTCCTCTCTCTGTGTAACTCTGACTTTCAAATAAATAAATAAATTTTAAAAAAGAGAAACAAAGTAAATGAGTACATTTCTCTTCGGTGGCATGCAGCAGCATGTGCTCTAAAAACTGCGCTACCTTCGATGGCATCGCCAAGAAAGAATTTCTTGATTTCTAACCTCAGATCATAGTGTTCTAATTTCACTCCTGTTAACATTAAGGCTAAAACCCCATTAGTTAGGAGTCTGTGTGAAGCCCACACACGTCCGTTCGGTGCTGGGTGTCGTTTTGGGTGTACGGCACACATTCAGATGTGCAAGATGTTCCTGACGCGCTCTGACCGGGATCGGAGAGTGTGAGATTAGACGCGGCGCCGCGCCGATAGGGCGGACCCCTCTGTCTGTCCAGGCTGTCAGTGCATCGCACGGCTCCTATTACGGCCCCTGTTCAACCTGCCTGACTGCACTGCAGAGGAATTTAACACAGAGCTCACACCTCCTCGAGGCAGGGAAAGGGTACAGGAGGGAGCCGGAGCTGCGCACTTTTGCTAAATAGTGACGATCATGATAACAACAATTGTATCCACCAATAGTTTCTAACTGCTTTTAAAATGACAGGCTTCGGCCGGCGCCATGGCTCAATAGGCATGCGGCGCCGGCACCCCGGGTTCTAGTCCTGGTCGGGGCGCCGGATTCTGTCCAAGTTGCTCCTCTTCCAGTCCAGCTCTCTGCTGTGGTCCGGGAGGGCAGTGGAGGATGGCCCAAGTGCTTGGGCCCTGTACCCGCATGGGAGACCAGGAAAAGCACCTGGCTCCTGGCTTTGGATCAGCGAGGTTGCGCCGGCTGCAGCGGCCATTAGGGGGTGAACCAACAGAAAAAGGAAGACCTGTCTCTCTCTCTCACTATCTGCTCTGCCTGTAAAAAAATGACAGGCTTCAGGCTTCATGTGAAGTGTTTCACCTGTGCTGCCCTAGCTGTGGTAATAACAAATGAGGTGGGCAGTGTCAGTGCCCCTCCTCTCAGAGAGGGTGATGAATCAGAACAAAAGTTCGGCGAAGGCAGGGGTTTCTGTCTGCCCTCTGCCCTCTGCCCTCTGATCCTGGGGCCAGGCAGGCGCTGGGAACTCAGCGTTCAATGGTCACTTAGGATGAAGGTGCGTGTACTGGCCCACGCCTTACCACACGTGGATTTCCACCGCAGGCCATCAGAGCCGGGTACTACTGAGCTCACCCTGCCTGGAACCAGGGGTGTGCCTGCTCGTTTCCCAGGTGATGGCCAGGGCCCTCGGTCACCACCTTGACCTGCAGGAGTGAGGGAATTGCCACTGTCCCTCGCCCTTCCTGTGCTCATCCGAGCCAAAAAGGTAAGGGCCATGTAGAAGAAAAGGAGACCGAGTGGAATCGTGCCGGCTGGCATTTACCGCGTCTGTTAGGGACCAGCTACCACGCGGCGGCTGGGTCATCCACAGAAGAGGGCTCCGTCTCTCAACCCATTCCATGCTCCTGCAGTTCCTGGAGACCGACAGTGCCCTCCGTAGTGAAGTTACGAACGTGTGACTGGGGACATCAAGGGCTTCCTGGAGTCACTGAATTCGACCCCAGCTGGTAGCCAGGGCTAAGCTTGCATGCACTGCCGCTTGAGGCAGTCTTCAATGCAGCACATCGTTGTCCATGTGGCTGACTCTGAGATTTGTGCGTGTTCGGGTGAAGTGCTGTTATCTGAATGTTTCCCCCGTTTTGGGAATAATGGGATGTGAGGAGCAACGGCCTACCTGGGCCCTGATTGCCCTACAAATCCCATTCTCTTTTCAAAATCAGACGCAGAACCCACAGGTGTGGAAGCACCGTCTCCCAATTCCTAAGTAAAGCGTAACGGACGATCTGGACCTGGGGTGGTGATGATGGTAAAACGCAGTGCCTCTGTCTCTCTAGCTTTGCAAATGAGGACATCAGGCCACTCTCCGGGGAACGGCCTTGTGGCCAGCAGTCTCTGCTGTCACTGGCTCCCCGAGAAAGGACAGAGCCTTATTTGGTTATGGTTTTGGAATTTGGAGGTCTGCGATCCGTGGCTGTACATGGTGAGGACCTCTGCTGTGTCTTACGGGGGCGGGGGCAGGAACAAGGGCAGAGGGGCACAGAAGGGAGAGACACCGTGGGGGCAGCCTCTGTGTAGGGCAGCTCGCTCGCTCTCTCTCCTCCTTCAGGCCTCACCTCCTCACCCCAGCGCAGTCACCCTTACGTTTCGGCACAGACGCTGGAGGGAGTACGCCAGCTTCCGGCCACCGCGGGCCTAGCGCTCACCACTCTAGTTTTGTTTTGTTTTCTGCAAGTGAGGAGGGTGAGGTGGAGGGAGAAGTGATACCCCGGGTCACACAGCCGCTCAGCCGTGCTGCGTGGGGGATTTGGACCCGTCACCTCCGACCTGAGGGACCGTGACTGCACGCACTCTACTTCCCTGCCTCGCACTCAGCCTGAGATGGGAAATCCAGCGCCTGAAGCAGGGCTCTGAAAATCAGGGGTCTTTCCATCAGGTGGAAGGTTCCCTCTTTGCTCTGCTCCAGCACCAGCCTCAGGAGCTGTGCAAGCCCTGGAGGGAGAGAGAAGACCATGCACGACCGAGCAACAAATCCGGAGAGCGTGACAGTGCAGGCGTCGGTGAGAGGGAGTTGTACAGATAGTTTTAGGGCAAGGGAGGGGACTCCACTTGTGCTACAGGCCACACCCCCTTCCATCCAGGGAACAGAGTTAGCACTGGGGTGCGAGCCGGGCAGTCAGGAGTTGTCGGCATTTGCGTCTTCTGTCTGGGCCAACGTGGAGAGAGAAGATGGAAGCGCGGATTTGCCGTCTCGTTTTGCTGACAGTTGAGTCCTCGGCTAAGCTGTGCCCGATTTCCTACCAGACTCTGGTCTCGGGATCCACTCCTCTTAGCAGCCCAGCTCCCTACAGTGAACTCCGGCTTTTGCCTACTCTAGCGCCTGTGAGTACCTGTCTCTCCCTACCCAAACAGCCCTAAGTCAGTTAACATCAGCACTTATCCAGAAAATCGCCAGTCCCTACTTTTGTTTATTTGGTTCTCATTATGTCCTTAGCAACCGGCAGTGAGAGGCCATGTGCTAGCCCTGCCGACCACCTTTCACAACATCTTCAGGAGGAAGCTCTTCGGTACTCAGTCAGTCTGGGAAGAAAACGGTGATTAGGGAAACACTTCACTTCTGGCCACGACCATCTGGCAGCTTAAGTTTAGGTTTGCCGGCCAAGGGCTACGGGTAAACGCAAATTGATACATGTCACCATTTCTGAAGGAATGCTTACAATTCAAAGCTTAAACTTAGTAGAAGTGTTTAACATTTTTCATGCACTCATTTAAATATTTATGCAAATTCTGTTGTGCACACACCACTACCAAATTGCAGAGTTACAGGTGAGAGGTGGCTCAAATGAGTTTTCGAAAGAGTACATTCATTTAAACCATTTAAACCTGAATGTGCAGTCACAATTCAACATTTTCTAGAGCAAAAATTCAGTGTAATGAAATGAAACTTTTTTTAAAATTTTTTTGACAGGCAGAGTGGACAGTGAGAGAGAGAGACAGAGAGAAAGGTCTTCCTTTGCCGTTGGTTCACCCTCCAATGGCGGCCGCAGCTGGCACGCTGTGGCCAGCGCATCGCGCTGATCCGAAGCCAGGAGCCAGGTGCTTCTCCTGGTCTCCCATGGGGTGCAGGGCCCAAGTACTTGGGCCATCCTCCACTGCACTCCCTGGCCACAGCAGAGAGCTGGCCTGGAAGAGGGGCAACCGGGACAGAATCTGGTGCCTCGACCGGGACTAGAACCCGGGGTGCCAGCGCCGCAGGTGGAGGATTAGCCTAGTGAGCCGCGGCGCTGGCTGAAATGAAACATTTTAATTATAACTCGAAAGAGCACAGAGATGGCAATGCTTGGTAGTTATTCGAGTCTATTTCAGAGATCCATAAGCACAAACACGAACATGTAGTTAGCACATCCTCCCTTCTACCCACACGGCGGTAACTTTCTGTGTGCAAACACCACCAACCACAGTCACGCCGTGTAATTAGGCTACAGAAGTAACATGAAACAGAGTATCTTAATTTATGCTTTGGAAAGGCAAGATGAAAACAAAATCAGAGAAACACCAGATTTCTTTGCACTCTCTTTGAAATAAATGTCAATATTTATCAAAACACAAATCAAGCCCCAGAAGCAAGGGGGCGTTTCCATCCGGGTTGGAATCCTGTGTGTCTGGGGCAGGCTGAGCCCCAGAAGTGAGTGAAGTGTTTCCTTTTGGTCGTCATAGAAGCCGAGCACGAGAACTGATGTAACTTCAACTCCTCCATTTCCTGATTTTTTAAAGCCCGTAGTGGTTGATCACAACACTAACATCAGGAAAATTTCTGAGTTGATGACATCTGGTTACTTGCACTTTCTGTCCATTTCAGGACTGCCATTTTGTGGCTGTTTTCAGCCATCTTGGGTTCCAGAAGAACTTAATCACTCAGCTTTGACACTGAGGGTCAACAGATCAGCTGTCGCCCACACTGGGTGGACAAGCGCGGCTCCAGCCAGAGGGGCTTCTCATCGCTCCCAGGCTCATCTGGGTGAAACGCTGCCGATGCCTTTTAAGCGTTCACGACTAAAGCGTTCTGGTGGTGTCGATGGCAAAGAGCAAACGAGAGAGGCAGAAGTGTCCCTCGGTGGGACCCAGGACACCCACTGGCCTGACCATGAGTCTCCCATTGGCTGATAACACAGCTCGGGCGCAGTTCCTCCGGGACTCGGGTGCGCATACACCGTGCCACGCCTGGGGTGATTGGTGGATGGCTCAGCAACCCAGACACACGTGTGATTTAGTGGGTGTGTGCAACCTGACTTCTGTAGGGTCTTTAACTCAAGCCACACTGCGTCTGTTTTATTCATTAGGTAAACTCCAGAACCTGTTTGTTAAATTCATTTTTGTGTAATCATGACCAGACTTAAACTTGGGATGAATGGGAAATAAGCACTGTTTTTGACAGTAGGGATATTTTTCAGTCTATATTATCAAATTTTTCCCTAGCAGGGTAGCATTTTATGTGTCTCTCGAGTGTCCTACAAACTCCCACTCTTAATGGTGTGTTCACGGTGAAATTGATGTGTGATTGCACTGGTACTCTGTGTGCTATTGTGATGTTTTAGTGTTGTAAACCATTTTTAAGCATGCATGTGTGTGTGAGAGAGACAGAAAGAGAGAGAGCACGCCCAAGTCTCTAAGAGAGAGCCGCCTAACTAGGGTAATATAGCGCTGCTAATTATATTGATCTAATTAATCTAATTAAATTGCAGCTAGATATAATTTTGTACATGTCATTTGTCTGAATTAACATTATGTAAACCCATTCTGCCTGTCCATGCATTTTATATGCAGTATTTTCTTTAGCACCTCGAGGACTTTGGTATTAGAGCAGGGTAGAACTCATTTCACCAGATTCTTACGACGTGATATTGGATGGCCAGGAGGAACTGGAAGATGAGCAGTGAAAGCAAGCACGCTTTCCCTCACAGCAAAAATATTCAGCAATTTGCAAGACCAGATACGGGCAGGGGCAGGCTCGGTCTCCCGCCGCCCCTCCCCCCTTCCTGCTTGTCTCCATCCAGCTCGCAGCGTCTGTTAGAATAATCTGTTGCTTTATTGCTCTTGTGTAGAATCTGTGTACTGTCCTCCCGTGGTGGCTGAGAGGATTCCAGGACTCGCGAGTTCACCAGATCTGTGCATACTCACGTCCCTAGGGGGGATGGCAAAGCGTTTCTTTATAACCAATACACAGCCCACTGTGTCTGTTAGGTGCCCTCTAAGGCCATGTGAATAGCAGTTGTTCAACCTTGTTGTTTAGGGAATCACCTGTGCATGTCCAGTACAGACGCAATTATTTTGGGGTGGTTTTGATCAGTGTTTGGTTGAATCTACAGGTACAGGACCCGCAGACATGGAGAGCTGGTGTTGCATTACTGTATTTTATATTATCTGTGGGAGAGTCTAGAGCATTTAAATATTTTAAACCGAACTTGAAAAAAATCAGACCCTTTATCATGGAAAAATGATCAATGGGGGAGCAATGTCAAAGTTAGTAAAATATTACAACCATAAAATAATTGCTAACACTGGTTGAGGAATGACAATATGTTGGAAACTGTTTTCAGAGTAGATATGAATCTATCTATCTATTTATCATCTGTCTATCAGCCCATTTATCTATTCCTCTATCATGTATGTATGAGGGTCTTCCGGAAACTCATGGAAACACATATCGTGGAAAACGCATCATGATTTTCTAATTTGCTTGCACCAGATTCCTTTAATTCCATTTTTACATGGACTTTTGGAGGTCCGCTCTTATCCGTCTATCATTTCTTCCTACCGGTCAGAGCTGGGAGCACCGGCACTCCGGTAGCAGTGAGCCGCTCTCGGGTTGAGATTATGGCTGCTGAAGCCATTGCTTGCCAGAGAGGACCAAGACTTCTTGCAGAACAGTGGCTTCAAGTCCGGGGCAGAGAGAGTGGGCGGTGAAGCTGGGCTTTGGTGTCGGAACACAGGAGGTGCCCATGGAACAGCAGGGGAGTCGGGAAAACGTGACGAGCCAGTTATTTGTGGACATAACGTGGCTGCACCAGTCAGCACTTGGGTGTGGGGACAGTGTTGTGGTGCAGCCGGTTCAGCTATCGCCTGCAATGCCGCCTTCTCATTTGAGCCCCAGTGTGAGCCCCACGGTCCTGCTTCTGATGCTGCTCTCTGATAATGCACCAGGAAACCAGCAGAATGTGGCCCAAGTGCTCGGACATAACGACTCATGTCAACCAAACGTGGGGGAATTTGAGCAAGACGAAGAGTGGCTGCATTTGATTTTAAAACACCTTTTACATAGATTTCCATGTTTGTCAAGAGCTGAATCCATGTCCATAAACATACACACACACACACACACGGAGTTGGAAAAGGCAGAAGACAGGACTTAATTTCTGCCCTTGTCGCTGACTCTTAAATCATTTTATAACTACAATTGAAATAACTCACTCAGGCAAGGTCACAATCAGATGGTAGGACCACAGATTACCTGACCCCATAGATTATTTCTTAATTGCCAGCTGAAACATGGACCTCAGCTACTGACTGAATTTGGCAACACTGACAGGTGGACAATCTGACGTGCACGTGTGTTACAGTACAAGATGTCTCAACATCCACGCAGAGTCCTTGCCAAAAATACTGGACCTGATCTAAACAAGCCCTTAGATGTAATCTCAGGTGTAGAGAAATACAGGGCCTGGAGAGACAAGTGTCACCATCTTCAGGTAAGCCCAGATTGTGGAAGATTCTCAAGTACACAGAATATAAGCATCTCTTAAAAATACGTCATGGCCGGCGCCGCACGCAGCTCACTAGGCTAATCCTCCGCCTTGTGGCGCCGGCACACCGGGTTCTAGTCCCGGTCGGGGCGCCGGATTCTGTCCCGGTTGCCCCTCTTCCAGGCCAGCTCTCTGCTGTGGCCCGGGAGTGCAGTGGAGGATGGCCCAGGTGCTTGGGCCCTGCACCCCATGGGAGACCAGGAGAAGCACCTGGCTCCTGGCTTCGGATCAGTGCGGTGCGCCGGCCGCAGCGGCCATTGGAGGGTGAACCAACGGCAAAGGAAGACCTTTCTCTGTGTCCCTCTCTCTCTCACTGTCCACTCTGCCTGTCAAAAAAAAATACATCATTCAGGAAAACCAAGAGGGGGTTGGGCACTTGTTCTTCATTAAGAGAGACCAGGAGGGGCTGGTGCTGTGGTGTAGCAGGCTAAGCCTCCATCTGTGGCATCCTGTATGGACGCCAGTTCATGTCCCGGCTGCTCCTCTTCTGATCCAGCTCTCTGCTATGGCCTGGGAAAGCAGTGGAAGATGGCCCAAGTGCTTGGGTCCCTTGGACTGGTGTGGGAGACCCGGAAGAAGCTCTTGGCTTCAGATACGCCCAGCTCCAGCCATTGCTGCCATTTGGAGAGTGAACCAGCTGATGAAAGACTTTTCTCTCTGTCTCTCCCTCTCTCTGTCTGTAACTCTGCCTTTCAGATAAATAAATAAAATCTTTAAAAAAGAGAGACGAGGAGACATTCCTAATTAAACATCATACACAACATTGGTAGGGATGTGATTTTCTAAAGAGCTTGTATGACATCATTGGCACTGTAGAGCTAACTGGAGCTTACACCTTGTATTTTATGATATTTGGAATTATTGCTAATTTTATTAGGTGTGAAGTGACCATATATTTGAATGCCAGTGTTCTTTTATCATCTTATGACATGTATGGTAACGTCTTCTTGTATAAAAAAGATTTATTTATTTATTTCAATGGCAGAGAGAGGGAGAGGTATCTTCCATCTGCTGGTTCACTCCCCAAATGGCCACAGTGGTCAGCATGGCCTGGCTGACGCCAGGAGCCTGGAACTCCATAGGGGTCTCCTGTGTGGGTGGCCGGGGTCCGAGCACTGGGCCACATTCTGCTGATTTCCCGGTGCATTATCAGAGAGCAGCATCAGAAGCAGGACCGTGGGGCTCACACTGGGGCTCAAATGGGAAGGCGGCATTGCAGGCGATGGCTGAACCTGCTGCGCCACAACACTGTCCCCACACCCAAGTGTTGACTGGTGCAGCCACATTATGTCCACAAATAATTTGAGAAGAAATATTCAGTTAAAAAGAAAGCAAAAATGTTCACTTGTGAATTAAATTGGTTTCTACGTATGTGCTGATTTTACTTTACTTTCAACTCTTCTGTGTCTTCAAAAGTTTTTATGACTGGGCCAGCACTGTGGTGCAGTGGTTAAAGCCCTGACCTGAAGCGCAGGCATCCCATATGGGTGCCGGTTCTAGTCCCAGCTGCTCCACTTCTATGAGCTGGGAAAGCAGTAGAAGATGGCCCAAGTCCTTGGGCCCCTGCACCCGCATGGGAGACCCGGAAGAAGCTCCTGGCTCCTGGCTTTGGATCAGCGCAGCTCTGGCTGTTGCAGCCATCTGGGGAGTGAACCAGTGAATGGAAGACTCTCTCTCTCTCTCTCTCTCTCTGCCTCTTTCTGTAATTCTGTCATTCAAATAAACAAAATAATAAATAAAAAAGTTTCTATGACATAAATTGAAAAAAAATGGAGTGAAGTATACCATTTTGTAAGTGGCCAGTATCTTGTGAAAATGTAAACTTTACTAAGAAATGTAAATTCCTAAAGTTTGCTCAGGAGAAGTGAGGAAGCACCAACGAGTGAACAACGATGGAAAAACCCTGACAGAATCTGGTGAAGACTGAGTGCTCCACTTATTTTTATTTTGCCACAAGGAAAGAAAAACTATCGTGAATTATTAACTATCATGGAGCATTTCCCAGTGGTGGAAATGTTTGCGATGTATTATTTTGTAGAGATTTTATAACCTGATATCAAGTCTGCCAATTAAAGCAAGAATAATAAAAGAGAGAAGAAATTAGAAAAAGTTTTAAGAACATAAATACAGAAATCTTAACTGAATACTAGCAAATTAAGCACACAGAATTAGAGACAGACGTAATATTAAAAAGCAGACTTGAGGGCCGGTGCTGTGGCATAGTGGGATAAGCCGCCACCTGCACTGCTGGCATCCCACGTGGGCACTGGTTCCTGTCTTGGCTTCTCTACTTCTGATCCAGCTCCTTGCTAATGCACCTGGGAAAGCAGCAGAAGATGGACCGAGTGTTTGGGCCCCTGCACCCATGTGGGAGGTGGGAGACCTAGAAGAAGCTCCTGGCTCCGGGTATCGCTTGGTCCTGCCCTGGCCATTGTGTCCATTTGGGGAATGAACCAGCTGATGGAAGACCTCTCTTGCTGTTACTCTCTCTCTCTGACTCTCCCTGTATGTAACTCTGCCTTTCAAATAAATAATTCTTAGAGAAAAAGCAGTCTTACCCCTTCAGTTTCTCTGGAAGCTACATCTTTTCTGACATAATGTCTTCGTATTCTGGCTCTACCATCTACCAGAAACTGACCGTGTTTAAACAGGCTTCCTTATCTGGGAAAAGAACAGGAGAATGTGTACTTTATTACAGAAACTAATAGAGATAGTGGTGAGCCTGGGGGTTCAGGGGGTAAATGTGCTGTCGGGGATGCCCACATCGCTTGTCAGAGTGCTAGTTCAAGTCCCAGCTGCTCTACTTCTGACCCAGCTTCCTGGGAGAAGCCAATGAGAGCTCCAGTCTGTGAGTTCTTGCCACCCACGGGGGAGACCCTCACGGAGTTCCTGAGTGCTGGCTGACGCCTGGACCAGCCCTTGCTGTTGGGGTCTGTGGGCAGTGAACTAATGGATGGAAGATCTCTTTCTCTTTCTGTCTCCCCGTCTCACTGTCACTCTGCCTTTCAAATCAATAAATTGTAAAAACAATTGAGATAAAATAAAGCATTTAGTACTAAGTTCATCAATGATAAAACGATTGTAAACTATAATTATCAACATGCTAAAAGAGGAAAACCATGTAATTACTTAGACAAATGTCCAAAAGAGGTTTAGTGAAATGTAATAACTTTGCAAACTAAAATAAAACCCTTCTGTGTAACTTAAGACTACGAGAATAGTAGGCAAAGGATATTTATTTCAAACCAAGAAATCATTGTACTTGGCGTACAGTGCACTTGACTGAAAACCAAGCACTGGACCAAGTTGCAAGAAAATGAATAATTTTCATCATTATTACTATCTAATATTTTCCAAAAGGGTCTAGCCATTGTAATAAGAGAAGAAAAATAACCAAGTACTCCATCCGAAAGGGAACGAAGGGTGTCATTACTTTAGATAATACATTTGTTTACCTAGAGTATTCCAGAGAATCGAATTCATCTCATGTTTACCAGAATAGCTTTTCTGAGTCTTTGCTTTCATAAAGCAGAAAGTTGTATGTTCAAGTAGCCCTTGCTTTTCTTAACAGAGTCTCCGAAGCGTGAGAGTACTGATGCAAAGAAGGCGTCAGGACATGAACCGTGGGAGGGCAGCCTGACTCTGTGCCACGTGGCACTGCCTGGGCTGCACAGGAGAACGTGGCCGTACACTGCGTGGGGTTCAGTAATATCCTTGGCTTCAGGCACTCCCTGGGGTCCTGGCTGCGCCCCAGGTAGGAGGAGAACTGTACGAATTTCTTCCTCCATGTATTGTGCTTCTAGCTATTGTATCATCAAACCCAAGGATTTCCAATCGGTTTTCTTCCTTTGTATTTTGTATCTGTTACTGATGTTGAGTTAATATTTATTGTGGATGTGTCTTACCTATGTCTGGATTCTCATTTATTTATTTATTTATTTCTGTTTTGTTGAAAAGATGACCCTTTATCCGCTGAGTTGTCTTTCCCCTTGGCCAAAGGTTGGTTGGGTGAACTGGCACTGCTGTGTTTATGCACTGTCTACTCTGTGGCTTGTAGATTCTGGAAACTGGAAATGGACCTCACTCCTCCCTCTGCCTCTCCGCCTGCACCTGGCAAGACCAACGTGAATTCCAAATTCTCCGTCCTTTGGTACTGGTGCAAAGTTCAACCTTGCAAACCACTCGGCACTCAGGACCCCTGCCTGAGGCTGTGGTCTCAGCCACCATGGGGGCTAAGCTTCCCCTGTCCACGTTGGCCATCTACAGCAGCATGTGTGTGACACATGTCTCCAGGCTTGCCCGATGTGTGCTGCTGTCTGTGTGGGTGTCTCTGTGTCTCTGGGGAGAAATGTCGACATCCTGACCCTGGGACCTGTGGCTGTGAAATGTAGGACTTTAGAGGAAAATAGGGTCTCGCCAATGTTATCGGGAGGGCGGGTCCTAGCTGGGTATGACAAGTGTCCTCACAGGAAGACGCAAAGACGGACGCAGAGGGGAGATGGAGGCAGCCAGTGGCGTGAAGTGGCTGGGAGCCCAGGAGTGGCTGGGGCTCCGGAAGCAGGGGCACAAGAAAGAATCCCCTCAGAGGCGTCAGGGGGCGCGACTCTGCCCACACTGCGCGTGGTCCTCAGTCTCCAGATCTCGGGGAATTTTGCTGCTGTTGTTTAAGCCATACAATTGTGGCACACTATCAGTTGGGGAGTGGGGTTTCTCCAGCTTTCTCAGGGAAAGCACAGCACGGAGGAGTTAAGTAAGGAGCTTCCTCAAGACGGTCTAGCCAACAGGTGGAAGGAGGGAGCTCTCGATGGTCTAGCCGACAGGTGGAAGGAGGGAGCTCTCGACGGTGCAGCCGACAGGTGGAAGGAGGGAGCTCCCACAGCCTGGTGTGGCAGAGAGGAAGCATCCTATAATACTGTGAAACCTCAGGACAGAGCTCCAGTCCTGTTTGTCTGACCCTGGGGTCTTGTTCATTAACCGTCACACCCTTCCTGTATCACAGGATTTTACATTGGAGTCTCTGAGAAATTCCTTTTACATCCAGGGCTAAAACAAGGTAATTGCCATTATTCATTAACATTTTCTAGAAGTTTTTGCCAAAGTCATGAGAGCTAAATAGATACAAGTTGTATAAATACTTGAAAGAAGTTAAAAAAAATCCTAAATGTAGCCGAGAAAATTGTAGATCTAGAAAACCCAGGGACAGAACTTAAATACTGTTCAAATATGAGTTCATTGAAGTAGTATTTTGTCAAGATACATTTATTAAAATCAGAGACTTTTTTTTTTTTTAATTTGAAAGGCAGGGAGGCGTTGAGAGAGAAAAACAGTGAGAGCGCGAGTGAGCAATGCATCTCCCACTCACTGGCTCACGTCCCAGACACCTGCTGAGCTGGAGCCGGGCCAGAAGGTAGCTGGGAGCAAGGAATTCAGTCCGAGGCTCCCACGTGCTTAGCAGGGACCCAACTGCTTGAGTCCCGCCTGCTTCCCAGGGTGCGCATTGGCAGGAAGCTGGAGTCAGCAGCAGAGCCAGGCACCCTGCGTATGAGATACGGGCGTCCCATGTCTTAACCAGGAGGCCAAGCCCCCGCCCCAGGGGCAGAGCAGGCTGGCACTGACCCATGAGCAAGCCCAGTAGACCCCATTCAGAAATGAAGAAAGCATAAAGCACTTATGTGTGGTCTGGGGAGGGAGAGCACAGGACCCAGAATTCAGTGAGGGGCATACGGAAGGCTTGCATGGTTTCAGAGGCACGGATTGTCCTGGGAAGGAATTTGGCTGCTTAGCGAGGTTCAACATAGCAGAACACCAGTGACTGTGTAGCATAAACAGCAGAAGTTCGTTTCTAGGTGTTCTGGAGGATGGAAGCCTGAGACAAGGTCCCGGCAGTGTGGCTCCACCTGTGGCTCCTCCCCTTGGCTTGCAGGTGGCCACCTCATCACTGATACCACCTTGCGTGGCCTCTCCTGTGTGCACCCCGTATGGGTGTCTCTCCCTTGGTGCAAGGACATCAGTCAAGGGGGTTGGCATCGTGTCACAGCGGGTTGAACCACTGCCTGCAGCTCCGGCACCCAATGTGAGTGCTGATTGGAGTCCCGGCTGCTCCACTTCCAATCCAGCTCCCTACTACTGCACCTGGGAAAGCAGCAGCGGCAGTGATCCAAGTACTTGGGCCCCTGCCGCCCCCGGAGGAGACCAGGGTACACTTCCTGGGCCTTGGCTTCAGCCTGGATCAACCCTGGCTGTTGTAGCCATTTGGGGAATGAATCAGCAGCTGTAAGATCTCTCTCTCTCTCCATCTGTTTCTAAAACTCTGCTTTTCCAATAAATAAATAAATCTTTTTTTTAAAGTCCTATTGGATTAGGGCCCCACCCCGAGACATCATCTGACCTTAAGTACCTCTGTCAAGGCCCTGAACCACACTCAGTCACAGTGGGGTTTAAGGTCTCAACAAATGACTTCATTGATTAAGAATTTGGACAGAGTTCACCCCAACAAAAAGTATAATTTTATAGGCGTCAGTTATGTTTTGCTAAAACTAAACCACACGATCGTTTATTTTCCTTACGATTCTGTGGGTTAGTCCTGCGAGCTCCGCGGGGTGGCTCAGGCCCCGGCAGCCAGCTGGCGTGGTCTCAGGTAGAGGACTCTCCCTTCCCCAGCTCTCTCACCGTCCAGCAGGCTGGCTTGCGCTTGGTCACACGGCTCCCAGGGGAAGTGCAGAAGCGCTCCAAGCTCCTTCCAGGGCCAGGCTTGGAGCTGGCCCAACGCCACTTCCACCAAATGCTGTTGGCCAAGGTGAACCACAGGCATCCCGGATTCTGAGAGAGGAAGGAGCCCCACCTGGGTCCCAGTGAGGGAGGCGCAAAGTCACATTGAGAGGGGTCACGACGCAGGGAGAGGAATCACTCATCATGTTTGTGAACAGCCTGCCACAGTCAATGCGTTCGTTTAAGATAATTTTGTCAAAGCCCAAACAGCAGTTCTAGTAGAACGTGGCAGAATGATTCTGAAATTCACCTTAAAGAGCAACATTAAAATATCTTAAAAATTTCAAAACAGTAATGAAATGGTAAAATTTAAGAGACGGTTATAAAAATTGTGTGGAATCAGAGTAAGTAGACACATATTAGAAGAGAACACGGTTCAGAGATATAAAACGCAATTTATATAGAAATTAAAGATTTTTCAAAAAGATTTATGTATTTATTTAAAGGAAGAGAGAGAGCAAGAGAGAGAGGGAGAAAAAGAGAGAGAGGGGGAGAGGGAGAGAGAGAGAGAGAGAGAGAGAGAAAGATTCCATGGGCTGATCCACCTCTTAAATGACAGCAATAGCTCGGACTGAAGCCAGGAGTCCGGAACCCTGTATGGGTCTCCCACATGGGCGGCAGGGGCCCAAGGACTTAGACAAGCTTCCACTGCCTCCCCAGGATAGCAGAGGGATAGATTGGAAGTGGGAAGTGGAGCAACCAGGACTTCAGCCAACTCTCCAATATGGGGTAACTGGCACCACCAGCAGTGGTGCAAAACCCGCTGTGCCACCATGAGGCTGCACAAATCGAAGATACTTTAAAGACAGCAAGCAAACCAGTGGGGAAGGGAAGGATTTTCCAAGAAAATCACTTTCATATTTAGAAAACAGCTCAGATCTTTACCAGACGTTATATATATAAAACAAGATTCCAGATACAATACAAAGTAAAAAAATAATAAATAAGCAACACACAACTAAGAGGAAGCATAATGGATTAGTCCATTCTCCCTTACTTTAACCACAGACCCTAGGCAGCTTCCGTGGGAAAGGAGAGGTGAGTTTGAACTCATGGTTGGAGGTTACAGGGTCAGGTGGCCCCGTGGCCTGGCATGTGTTGGAGGCTGGCTGTGGCGGTTGTCAAGAGGCAGTCATATGGTGAGCTAGGTAGGAGAGAAGGAGAGAGGTAGAGAGAGAGAGAGGGAGGGAGAGAGCAAGCGCCTGTGCCAGGGCTGAACTTGAACAAGACAGCCACCCTCTGGGAGCACTTGCCCCATGACCCAAAGACCTCCCAGAAGCCCCACCTTCTAGCCACCACAGTTAGACCGAAACTCCACCCTTCACCAACCAACTGCTAATCCTAAGACATCAGAGTTTAAACGTTTGTGTGAGTTTTGCGGAGACAAATCGTACTCAACCTGCAACACACAGATTGATATGCGTCTAATCCCTTGATGTGGAAGTTTTCTAAGCCTAAAGCCAATGGAATAAGTACGCAAATAGATTTCATGACCTAAAAGTGTGAAAGCCTTGTGTACGTATGTACTGACTGAAAGAATCTGAAATTGAATGAAACAGTGTGAAATGCCTCATAGTTGCAAAGGAGGAATAGTGTGCTAGGTGCAGAGTGATGCAATCAGGAAATTCACTAAAACAGAGTCAATTAATGAGAAGCCCATGGACAGAACCACTCACAAACACAGGGAAGAATTTAGTGATAACAATAATCTAAATTTTGTGAATATCCCTTGGAAATGACAACACGTGGGTTGCAGGTGAATACATAGTAAACCACTGTTCAACACTGGCAGGCGAAAACACGGTCTCAACTCCCTTGGTAAGCCGTTGGGGAACTTGGGTCTGTGCTCTTTGGCCTAATTTTGGTTAGGTCAAAATTTGACCTAATTTTACTTTAGGAGTAATCTTGAGAAAATTAGTAAAAGATGTGGGGGGAAGGTTTGCCTATAACAATGATTCTACCAACGAAAAAATATAAAAAGCTGGTGAGGTGGCCAAGAGTAATAGGGAATGGGAGGTAGAGGCGGCCCGTGATGGCCTCGTGGGTGGCCGGTCCTCCTGGTTTCTGGGGCGCTGATGTAAGTGGGAGGACCCTAGTATCCAGAAGTCCAGCTCCTGCAGGGACAGCAGGGGCTCCTGCTCATTCTTCTCCCACCCGTCCATTTCCTGTGTTGTCTAATATAACCCTGGAAGCTTCTGGAAGAACACGTCCAGGTGTGTGTTCCTGGGGGTGGGTGAGTCCTTGGGCCAGACAGGTGCAGGGAGGGAGGGGAGCCTCTGCCTGCTTCCTACAAGTCCTGGAGTCTCAGAGGGAGGAGTCTTGAGTGCGCAGGAGCCAGTGCAGATTTTCGGGGAGTCTATCGGGACTAAATGCTTGGGACGACTTCATCAGATGGCAGCCAGCAAGGAAGGCCTGCCTGCTGTGTGGTGCTCTGGCCTGTGCCCGTGGGCACGGTGGGCTGCTCTGTGGTGTGCGTGCGGCTGTGTGCAGGCCTGGGGGTGCCCACACAGCATCTCTCCTCCCCGTGAGCCTCTGATGGGTTGTGAGGTGGCTACAAAGGCCAGGGGCGGGAGCCTGGGGAACAGCGGTCCCGGGGCCCCCTGCAGAGCCTGGAGCAGTTAATTGGGTCCCTTAGGGTCAGCAGTGATCTGGGAGCTATTCAGAACTTCTGACAGCGCCCCTCTCTCTGCAAAGCAGCTCTTGGCGAACAATCCTGCTGCGGCGGCATCCCCTGAGCCACAAAGCAGGTCACGCCAGCAGGGCCGGCGCTTCGGGGCTGGGAGTTTTTGTGTCATTCCCCCAACGCAAACCCAGGCAGTGCCTGGGCCCCGTTAGGGCAGAGGTGGGGATTTCTCAGTGAGACATTGTTCTCGTTCGTCCGCAAGATCACCTCGCTTTTCAACTAAAATACACATGACAAGAGTCTTCTCAAACCAAGAAAAAAAATCAATTATGTCACTTCAACCCCGACCCGCTGGTGCTTTAAGTTTAATGAGAGTGAAGTTTGGAAAGGGAAGCGGAGAAGCCAGCCCTGGGCACTCCTTTTGCTGGAGGTCGGTCGCTGCCCGGGGTCTCGCCCAGCTGCTCAGCCCCTCTGCGGCTCCTGCTGCCCGTGCCTGAGGTCCTCTGCCAGGAGCCCTTTCATCCCCCAGGAAAACCGCCCTCCGTGCACTTTCTGGCTGAGCTACGGGATAGCTTAGGGTCGATCGTACCCCTGGGGGTTGCCTTGGAAGGGCTGACCTTGCAGGTGGTGAGGAGGATGCTGGCTGCCGCCCCCTGCCCGGGGACTCAGGTCAGCCCTGCCCCTCCCTCCAGGTCATCCGCAGGGAGCGGCACCACGCACAGACCTGTGGTTGGCGGCCCCCTCATAGCCGCAGGCTTCGGATGCGGGGCAGGTGCCTTACGTACCCAGGTGGCTTTATTGGCAGCCACGGTCTAGGATCCTCCATGCATTCTTGTTTCTATTAGATCTCGGGAATTTGCCTCTCTTTCCTCATTTTATAGCTTTGGCTGTGGCCCCCCGCGCTGTTGTCCTCCATCCTCATCCTCAATTGGAAAAAAAATGGAAAGCACCTGCCAGCCCCCACCACCCAGAGCACAGCTGCTGGCTGCCCTGCTCTGCAGGTGCGGGGGTGAGACCCGGAGCCGCCTGGGATGGGTGTGAGCCCCTGTGGGGGGCGGGGACCCCCTTCAAGCAAGCTGTGCACCTGCCACGTGCGGGTGACAGTTCCTGGGTGTGCTGTATCCAGGGGAAAGCGCAGTGCAGAGATAATGGGTGAATTTACTCACAACAAAGAATCCACGATGTGTCTGGGCTGCTGACTTTTCCCCAGGAAACTGGCGGTTCCCATCCTGCCGGAGCCGCACGGTGCTTTTCTTCCTCTTTCCGTGAGTCCCTTCCAGCCTGTTGAGCTGACAGGTGAGATCCGCTCCCTCTCGCCTGGGCCGTCAGGGAGGCAGCAGCCGGGGGAAATGAAGCATTTTATGACAGTGACCAGCCGTCTGCGACTGTGTGTCGCGTGTCAGGAACCCGAGGCCGACAGGTCTCGGCAGGTGCGTGCTGCCTCTCCTGACACCTGCGAAGACGTCCCTGCAGCCCTGAGAGAGACGAGGCTCCGGCAGACGGCCGAGGCCACCAGGAGTCACTTCTGAAACTTGCCTTGGATCAGGAGCCGTGGTCGGCCCTCTGACAGGCGCGCCGCTTCCTGGTCCCTTGTTTACCCAACTTTCCCGACGCGGCTCAGATGCTGTGCAGACACCTAGGTGGCGTGGCGTGCGTAGCAGGGCTGCCAGGTGTCACCGTGCGGTTCTAGAGAATGGACCTGCAGGGAAGGAGCCGCGGGAGAGGCGGGGCAGGGAGAGAGGCACCTTGCAGAGGCTCAGGCTGGAGCTCAGCCCTGTAGGTGCCGACTGTTGTGTTCTCAGGATTCCAGTACTTGACGGCTGTCTCTTTCCCCGTTGCTTTTTAATAAAAGCCTTCAATAAATGGGAAATGATTGGAAGAACTGAGATATGTTGGGGTCTATATGGAACGGAGTGAAAATGCTTAAAAACATAGAATGTGTATGGATAAAAAAGCTCAAAGTCACCGGAGAGAGAGTTTCTGAGTTTGAGGGGGAGAGCAGAGACCCCAGGAGCAGGGCAGCGCGGCAGGGACGGTGGGCTGACTCCGCAGGGCCCCTGTGTGCAGGTGGTGGCTGCACTGGTCACCTGGCACTGCATGGAGAAGCCAAGGCGGTCACTTCCTGCCACTGCTGGACGTGGTGACCCACGGGCTCATGCGGTCACTCTCTTGGTCTCCTGGTCCCAGTGTGCCCCCGAGGTGCGTGGACGTGAGAGGCACAGCATAGCATCTCAGGTAGCCAATGGGCGAAAACACCACCCAGGGCCGCGGCCCACGGAACAGGGCCACTGAGGGCATTCGGTCTCTGACGTCATGGCTGGTGGATGTTCCCTTGTCAGTGGCAGTAATTCTTATCCTTGTCATGTAGAGAAATTCTGCTTTTCCTTGTCATATCTGAGATAAAAACTTTGCACGGCGTATATATGTACGTATGCATATGTGCCTGTAGATGCTTACTTAATTTTCAATTAAAATTATTTTTGAGGATGGTCAGCCCTCTGGGTTTATAATTTAAATGCCAATGGAGAGAAGATGGCTTTTGTTCATCATTGTTTCTTCCATTGTTATGGTTTTTATTTCCCAGGATCTTGGGTGTGCAAGAACTCTCATGTACTGAGGAGATATTTGCCCTAAGTTTTCAAAGGCCTTGTGTTGGCCATTAAATTCTGTTTTTACGCACTGCGCGGCGTATGGGGGAAGGGCTCACTGGAAACCTTCTGACTGCTGTTCGTCTCTGTCATGGTTTCCACCTGGGCTCTACGACCAGGAGGCCCCTTCCCTACAGCCTGGCTGCCTGAGGTCCCCCGCCTCTCCTTCCTCGGTTTATAATGCACGCGTCAGTCCGGGCGCTCGCGTGGTCTGTGGTGTGGGAGGCACACAGGGCTTCCAGTCTCGGATGTGACAGCTTCCTCTTCGATGGTGACAAGCACGCACTTTATTTCCTGCTAAGGACATGGAGGCCGGGGTGCCCCTCCGCGACCTTCCGCTCTGCCCCTCCGCGAGCCGCACCTGCTGCAGGTCCCAGGGCTCACTGACACTCCGCAGTGATTTACCCGCCTCCCCACGCTCCTGCTCTCCAACATGTTCTTTATATTCACACGCCTTCCTTATTTCCTAGGTAATTTAGGATTTTGATCGCAATTGCTTTAATTTCAGGAGAAATGACAACGTTTTAAAAATATTGTCACCTCAGAGAGAAATATGATGCATATATTTTCATTTGTTCAAGATTTTATGTATTTTAGAGCTTTATAACATCTGCAAAAGTTGTAAAACTTTATCTTTTATTCCTCAGCAGTGTGTATATACACATGTGTTAATTCATTTTGAAAGGCAGAGTGTTGGAGAAAGAGACAGAGAAAGAGGTCTTCCCTCCACAGGCTCACTCCCCCAATGGCTGCAACAGCCAGTGCTGGGCCAGGCTGAAGCCAGGAGCCTGGAACTCCATCCAGATCTCCCATGTGGGTGGCAGGGACCCAGGTACTTGGGCCACGCACACTATCAGGGACCTGGATCGGAAGTGCAGCAGCTGGGACTGAAACTGGCACTCCAACACAGGATGCCAGCATTGCAGGCAGTGGCTTAACCAGCTGTGCCACAATGCTGTCCCCAGTGAATTGTGATGGGACTCTTTTCTCAATCATATTTTTGTCTAGGATGTTAATGTCATAAACGAAGATTTATTTTTATACACTTATTTTATTTGCCACCTTACTTCAGCCATTCATTGATCATCCACTTCTTCCCTATTTTTTTATTGATATCTTAGGTTTTATTTATTGGTTAAACATTTGCTAAGTAATTCAATAATCGTGCATCTGTGTTAATTCTCATGATGACAGTTTTGCTTGATCAAATCCACCTCATTTATGTCTACTCTGGTGAGCAAGTGATGATGCCCACAACACCGTGAAGCCTTGACTGCCCCGCTGCCCGTTGTCCCCCTCTGAGGGGCAGACCCCTTGTTGGCTGTCTTGTGGTCCTAATATTAAGGAAACAGCCTTTACGTGTGCTGTGTTGGGAGCATGTTGGGAGCAAGCTGACTGATGGCGATGACTGGGGTCCCCACTGCTCTCTCTCTGCTCCCACACTCCCTGCTCACACCACCGCCCCTCCACTGGCCCAGGGGCTCCTGCAGAGCAGGGGCGCGGCCCCCGGGGGCTTCCCTGCGTTGTGCAACCTTTCCAAGGCCTGGGAGACCCCGGTTCCTGAAGGGGAGCTCACTTAGGGGTGGTTTTCAGACCAGACTCAGTGACCTCTAAGTTGATCATTTTGCGTGGCCCATGGGTGACGTTGTACTGACCCAAATGGCCCTGGCAGGAAAAGGCCCCCACCCCCGAAGGACTCTACTCCTGCTATTAATTTTCTGTTATCTTAGGCTTTAATCTCTGTGGATCTTGATTCTATCTGTAAGAATTTGTCTGTGTACTTGGTTATTTTGTAAACTTTTCAGTGTAACTTCTTTTCTTATCTTCTGATTCATTGATTGCTTTAACTTTTCTCCTTCTTTTGGCTTCTTTCTTCCTGAAAAATCCTTGTGAGTTCAACATTTATGGGATTCATATTTACCTTTTCTTATTTAAAAATTGATACTACACAGATACATTATCTTTTAACTATGTCTTTGAGAACTTGGCATCAAATTTTTAGTATTGCTAGTTTTAAATACCTGTGGCTATTTGATTTCTTCTTAATCTGAGTTAATTGTTTATTGATCAGAATGTTGAATTTTGTTAAAACTTTGTTAATTATTTCTAAAATTACTACCTCATAATCAGAGAATGCAATATAATTTTGGACATTTCTAAATCTCTTGAAATGTATTTCAAAATTGACCTGTGGGTCTTCTTTTGCCATAGACGTACTTTTCTCTAGTTCCCCCATTAAATACAACAAAAACACAGGAACTCCAAACGCTGGCGTAGATAATGCAAAGTTAGGGGCTCAGGACCCCAAGAATTGGGCAACATCATGCCTTATATGTCTCAGAGCTGGAACTGAAGAAGGCAGAAAACCAAATATGCCATTGGACAGATTAAAAAAAAAGTAGCCCCTACTAAAGCCTGCTCGCTCGCTGGCTCCCTCCCTTTCCGTCCCCAGAGGACCAGGGAAGGGGACAGCCCAGGAAAGCCAAAACTCTTGGATGGCACCCACTGCTCTCAGTCCAATCCCACAACCAGCATTCCTTCAACCTGCAGTGCGGCTGCAAAGGTGGAGTGGGCGCTGGACTCCCATACTTGCAGCGTGCAAGGAGGAACCCCAGTCCCGACCGGGACAGTGTCGGAAGAGGTGGAGACCACCTGCAGGTCAGTTCTTGGCCTCCTCGCCACTTCCAGAAGGGCAGGAGCAGAGGAGGGTAATGCAGCATCAGGATGTTAACAGACTCCCCGCTGGAAGGCGCCCAGGGCTTCACTGTGGGAGGAGACTGTAGGGGGAAGAAGAATTCTCCTCCTCTTCCTCCCAGCCATGAGGGGGTCAGCGCAAACAAGGCGGTTAGTGAAGACAGAAGTTTGTGTAAGATCTGGTATCACGGAAAATGATATCCAAGATGTCCAAGTTTCAATCTAAAAAAAAAATCATCCATCACTCCAAGGAGCAGGAAAATCTCAATGTGAATAAGAAATTTAAATCAACAGATACCTACGCTGAGCCACAGAGATACTGGAATTTGATGATAAGCGTTTTAAGGCAGCCATCAGAAAATCTCTTCAAAGAGCAAATACACACCTGCCTGTGAGAGATGGAGAGAAGACAGTCTCAACAGATAAACAGCATCGCCACAACAGGAAATACATGACACAAACAAGACCCACAGTGAATCTCCCATCAGTGGTGCTGAAATTGAATACTGATCGTGACGAATGAGCTGATCACAATTAGAACTCAATGGAAGGATTGAGCAGCAGGGGAGAATCAGTGAACCTGATAGAAAAACAAAGCTGCCCATTAGAAGCACAAAGAGTTGATAAACCAGAAAAAGAAAAACAAGAATCTAAAGGGTAGATAGGACTAAAGGCGAAATGTGAGTTTGTGTCGGCAGTCTTAGAAGGAAGGAAGGAAGACAGAGGGACAGGAGTAGGAAGGTGTTCAAATGCTGCTAAAAATGTCCCATTTAGATCACGTACACGTAATGTAATAATTAGTATATCCAGGCTGAAATATGCTACTCTGTATACCCCAGGAAAGGCACATGGTAGCCAAATTTCTGAGAACTAAAGATGATGAAAATGAGGAAGTGGAAACTAGATCTGAACTTGAGGGGAAAAACAACTCAAGTGATGTTGAGTTCTTTCTTTTTTAGATTATTTATTTTTGTTTTATTAGAGAGAGAGGAAGAGAGAGTGTGCAAGATGTCTCCCACCTGCTAATCCACTCCCCGATGCCCACGACACGGCTGGGCCCAGGTTAAAGCCAGGAGCCCAGAACTCAGTTTGAGTCTTCCACATGGGTGGCATGGACCCAAGTCCTTGAGCCACCACTTTCTGTCTTCCAGGGTGCACAGTGGTAGGAAGCTGGATTGGCAATCAAGGGGCTGGGACTCGAGCCAGGCACTCCTCATGTGTTGTGGATGTCCCAAGTGCGTCAGACCCACTCTGTGGTGATGGATTAGGAGAGACAAGGAAGTCAGGAGGAAGTGGAACGTGTTTCCAGGGTTGTAGGAAACAGCAGTCAACCTAGAGTCAAGAAAACCTCCCCACAGATGATGGGGAGCTCAAGCATCCTGGATGGAGGAGAACTGAGTTTCCAGGAGACTTACTCTAACGTGTCTGAAGGGGCTTCCCTAGCCAGAGGGTAAGTGATGAAAGAAAGACTCCTTGACTCTCCAGAGTGAAAAATGGCATAGCAGAAAAAGCAAAGAATATGAATTACTGCATCGCATTTTTCTGCTTTTCCTGAGTTTTCTAAGTCGTATGTAACAGCTAAGCAAGCATCGTTAACACCTCTAATATGGGTGTCAGTGTGTGTAGAGGGAATGTTTCACACAATTATACTATTAATAAGGTGAGTAAAGGCACTTTAAAGGAGATACAGAGCTTTTCTATGCTTCAGTCATAGCGGTTAATGTTCATATCAGTGGACTGTGATAAGCTCTCTCTAATATAATACTTAGAACAAACATTAAAAAGCAATATAAATAAATATACTCAAAACACTACAGATGAATCAAGGTGAAATTTTTAAAGTGTTTTCAAGTGGCTCATAGGAAATCACAAAAAAAGAAAAGAGAAAATCCAAAAGAACAAACTAGATAAAAAACAAAATAGCACATTTAAGCCATAATATGTTAGCTATTACATTAAATGTACATGATCTAAATTTAATGAATAAAAAACAGAGACGCACTGAATGGATGGAAAAGGATGACCCAACTCTGTTTTGTCAATAGGACTCTCATTTCAAATACAATGATATAGGGAGGTTGAAAGTAAAAGGTTGAAAAAGCACATCATGAAAACATAAATTAAAAGAACCAGTAGTGACCAAAATTATGCCTAATACAGTATATTTCAGAGAAAAGTAAATTATCGTACTAGGAGGCAGGTGTTGTGTGATGGTAAGAGGGCCAACTTCCCAAAAAGACAAAGCAATGCAATAGTGCACTCAACAAATCTACCAGATATGCAGAGCAAAACTCGTGGAACTAAAAGAAAAGATGGAAAAAATCATAATTATATTTAGAGACTTCACAGCACCTCTTCCAATATTTAACAAAATAATTAGAATATCAGGAAGAATATAGGTGCATTCACAATGTCATTGCCCAACAGTTTCTAACTAAGACTTGCAGAGGCAATAGCAAATCACAACAGAGGAATTGTTCATTTCCTGCTCCTACTGAACACAGGATAAGGTAGACCACATCTGATGCATTGTGCCATTAAACAAACCTCAACAATTTCAAAGAATTGAAACCATGGAGTGTGTTCTTTGGCCATACAAGAGTCAAACCAGGAATTAATAGGAGGAATACGACAGCGAAATCTCTAAAACCTTGCAGCAAAGCATCTCATCTTTAGGAAACTCATAATGAGGGAGGAAGTCGCATGCTAGTAAAGAATTAAATTGAATAAATAAAAAGAAGCCAACGAGTACAGGGTCTGTGAGATGCAGCTAAAGCATCGCTGAGGGGGGATTTATAGCATTAGGCAAAGGCATTAAAACAGAAGCAAAGCTTCAATTAATACTCTAAGCTCTTCTGCCAAGCAACCAGAAAGGAGCTAAATAAACCAAAAGCAAAGGGAAGGAGTGAAACAACGAATGGAGCCGAAGTCCGCGGACGCGAAGACAGAGAGGCAAGAAAGGAAACTAGGGAGCTAAACGCTGTTCTTGAAAAAACCAACGTTGACAAGACGCAAGCCAGCAAGCGAGCCATATGCCTTACAGACAGATCTTATCAGCAGTGTGGGGTAACGTCATCATCAAAGTATTTTTCAAACAGGACAGAGTGATGTGTGGAGAAAACTGGGCGCCTGGATGGGGCTTATTCCAGGGAAGCCAGACGGGTTCCACGCGAGCTGCTCTACCAGCGGGCTGAAGAAGCTAACCCCGTGATTTCATCAGTCGAGGCAATTAGAGGGCATTAGACGGAATTCAATACGTTAATGGTAGGAATTGTCAGTAATACAGGGGAATTTCTTTACCCTGATAATATCCTGCGTACAAAATTCTATAGCAACTGCTGTACTTACGATAACTAAAGAGTAAATGCTTCCCCCTGAGATTGAGAATCAGGGAGGGGTATTCCCTCCATCAGTGCTGTGCTCCATACGCAGGAGACTAGCATCACATTAAGAGAATACGGAGGGCCAGCGCCGTGGCTCACTTGGTTAATCCTCCGCCTGCAGCGCTGGCATCCCGTATGGGCGCTGGGTTCTAGTCCCGGTTGCTCCTCTTCCAGTCCAGCTCTCTGTTGTGGCCCGGGAGGGCAGTAGAGGATGGCCCAAGTACTTGGGCCCCTGCACCCACATGGGAGACCAGGAAGAAGCACCTGGCTCCTGGCTTTGGATGGGCGCAGCGCGCTGGCCGTAGTGACCATTTGTGGGGGGGGGGGGTGTGAACCAACGGAAGGAAGACCTTTCTCTCTGTCTCTTTCTCTCTAACCATCTATAACTCTACCTGTCAAAAAAAAAAAAAAAAAAAGATGGGACAATAAAATGCACACAGCAAACAAAGGAAAAATTACACTATGTCAGTTTTTATATGCCTACATGTGATTGTCTAAGCATAGCCTCAAGGAATCCAAAAAACAAACAGTGTCACAGGACACTAAATCAGAACATTAAAAACGGATTGAATTTCTAAATACTAACAAAGGTGTGGAAACCAAAATTGTAAATATAATACACTTCATAATAGCTCCAAAATTCTTTATATGCTTAAGTGTATAGCTAACAAAACATGTGTAAGATTTATATACTGAAAATTACAAAATGCTGGTGAAGAAAATCAAAGATCTAAATAAAAAGATGAATGGATGTTTGCTAATGAACTGGAATACTTACCATTGAAAGATATCGATTCTCCCCAAATTGATAAATGCATTTAGCATAATTCCTGTCAAAAATCGAGCAAAATTCTGTGTCAATGTAAATACGATTATTCTAATATTTGTATGGAAAGGCCTAGACCTGAATGTAGCTACAGCGATTTTGAAGAATGAAGTGGGAGGAGTTTCTAGCCTGCTGCATGGCACTGGGAGACGCACGTGGGGACTCGGGACAGAGCAGAGCTCTAGCCATCAACAGGAGTGAGGCCAGCTGGCTTTCTACAAAGGTACTGAGGTCATTCAATGGAGGACAGAGAGTCCTCTTAGCAGAACTTTAACATTAAACTAAACCTCATATTTTATACAAATATAATTCAAAGTGACCAGATTTAAAGAGAAAACTGCAAAGTACAGAAGTTTTTAGAAGGATTGGTCCCGTGGCCCAGCAAGTAAGGCTGCTGCCCCCATGAGCTCCGGTTAGTGTCCCAGGGGCTCCAGTCCCGATCCAGCTTACAGCTAGTGCAGCTGGGAAAGCAGCGGAAAATGGCCCAGGTGCTTGGGCCCTGGAATGCAAGCGGGAGAGCCAGACGGAGCTCCTGGCTCCTGGATTGGAGCGGCCCAGCTCTGGCTGTTGTGGCCATTTGGGGAGTGAACTAGTGGATGGAAGATATCTCTCTCTCTCTCTCTCTCTCTCTCTCTCTCTCCCTCTTAAATAAATAAATAAGTAAGTAAGTAAGTAAGTAAAATGAAAAAAGGAAAAGGAGAAGACCCAGAGCTGTTCTATCCAGTGGCCGTGGAGGGACTTTGCTGCCAGCTCAAGACGGAACCAGAACAGGGGCCGGCGCTGTGGCGTAGTGGGTAAAGCTGCCACCTGCAGTGCCGGCATCCCATATGGGAGCCGGTTCAAGACCCGCTTGCTCCATTACCAATCCAGCTCTCTGCTGAGGCATGGGAAAGCAGTGGAAGATGGCCCAAGTCCTTGGGCCCTGCACCCATGTGGGAGACCCAGAAGAAGCTCCTGGCTCCTGGCTTTGGATCGAAGCAGCTCTGGCCATTGCGGCCATCTGGGGAGTGAACCAACGGATGAAAGAGCTCTCCGTCTCTCTCTCTCTCTCTCTCTGCCTCTCCTTCTCTCTGCGTAACTCTGACTTTCAAATAAATAAATAAATCTTAAAAAAAAAACCACAGAACCAGAACAGTGTCTTTTGGTCCGCCCCGTTCTGTGCCTTCACATTAGAGAGAGATCAAGGTCCAAGCACAGGAGAAACGCTCCCCCAGGCCTGAGTCTCAGTCCACCCCGGGGAATCTCATGGGCTGTCCAGCTCCTGGCCCAGCCTGGACTCTTCATGGAGCTCTCGCACACTTCAGGGTTTAATCAGTCGCTAAGGATGTGTTTCCCGGTCCTCCTGCTCGTGTGGAGGGCGGGTTCCTGTGGAGGGGACGTCAAGGCCAAGTTAGTCTGAGAAGGCAGCGAGCAAACATCACACCAGGGGCTGGGAAGTCAGCCGGGGAGAAGCACTAGCAGATGACAGGGCCAGCGCTTCAGAGGGGCGGTGTGGGTGGGGCTACAGAAGGGACCCCTGGACAGGGAGGAGTGTGGAAGGCGGAGCCCACTGCCCCAGTAGGCGTGCAACAGGCTGGCGAGGCGCGGGGAGCAGGCTGACACCAGGGTGCCTCTGGGTGTGATGCAGAGACGGGTTGGGGACATTGATGGGGGAGCCGGGGAGCGAGGAGAGGAGGGGGGACCTGCAGGCTGCTGGCTGGGCTGGAGAAGCCGCCTGCTGAGCAGCCGGGCGAGCTCCCTGGCAGTGCCTGGAAAGTGCAGGAAGCGGTCAGGAGTGACGCAGGCCCAGGGTCCCAGGCACGCTCCACCCCCGTGCAGGCTGTGCCCGGAGAACTCGGGCAGCCTCCCTGAGTCGTCCCACCCAGCGCAACCAGTGCGTCCGTCCTGGGGGCTCCTGTCCATCCGCCCTTGGAAGAGTCGCCCTTTGCTGCTTTCAAGCCGAAAGGGCTCGCCTGAGCGCGGGCACCTTGTCCTTCAGTCCTGGTGCCTGCCGCGCCCACGCAGTGTCGTCATCACGCTCTCTCACTGAGAAGTGTAGATCTATGAGCCATGCAAGTGCCTTCCCCTCACTCCCAGAAGGGCTATGCCGTGCTGCGTTCTGTCTGCTGAATTTTTCAGCAACTCCGTCCCAAAACCCCTTTTATATTTGGTCCCGTGTGCGCCGAGCAAGGGTCGTTGGCACGGATGATTTTCAGCTTGGACTCCTCTGCTCCACGGTTCCCTTTTGACTCTGTTTTGCTCTTTCCATTCTGTCCTCTCCCAGCGCTAAGTCCCACCGAGACCTGGCTCCCAGCTTTGCTTCCCAGAGTTCCACAACTCAGGAGCTAAGCATCTCCCTGCACACTGTGGTGTTTGGGATTCCCATTAGCCGTTATTCGCGCACTTTCGGTGAGGGATCATTTCCTGTTGCTGTCACGCCCAGGCACACACACGCTCGTGCAGATCTGCACACATCCACACACGGGTCTCTCCAGCTGAATTTCACGGCAGCCGGCGTTTCCATAGGCTCTCTACAGAGGAAGCCCGCCGTCTCATCCGAGGCCTGGGTCATCCTAGCCAGAGGACGCCAAGCAGCATACTACCACGGCTGCCGTGTGTCCGATGGGCTTGCCTGGAAGAGACCAATAGCAATCGATTAATGGAGACTGGGTTTAGGGAGAAAAGGCAGGATGAAGGAGCTTCGGAATTGGAGATAGTGGTATTGTGTGTTTGGATTTGGCCTGTCTTGAATTAAGCTTGAGTATGAGTTGAAAGGTTTTTCTTTCCCACATTATTGTCCACTGAGGTAGCGAAGCTGGCCAGTGGGGACATGGTCACTGGCAATTACTTCAGTTGCATCAAATGGGAACCAACTTCGAAAAGGAAATATATCCTCGTATTCTCTGGATTCTGTGTCCAACACACAGCCAGTTCATAGCCTTTTATTTAGTGATCTTTACCAAGAAACACATGCAACCTTTGAACTCAGCCTTTTCCTGCTTTTCCACCTAGATAGAGAGGTCCCCTTATGGAATTAAACACAGCACGTCACGTGCCAACACAGCGAACAGAAAATGCAGGACTCACTTTGCAGCCAACAGACGACAAGTGGCCCAGGGGAATGACGAGTAGGATGTATGACTCACGTCGCGATCCCACGCCTCACTGTACTGGGGCCACGAGGCCACGGACAGCAGCGACCACCTCGTCACCTGATCCTACCACTTCCTGCTGTACCCTGGGTTGATTTGGTGGCCGTAATTAATTTAATTGGAATCACAGACTATCTTCTCAGATCACAAATTCACTCACACATTATTAGAGTTTATATAAAAGGTCAGAGCTTGAGACAGAGTAGAGATCACGACTGGCGTGAATATTTTATGTAGAAAAAGATATATTTGCTTAGAAATGCAGTATACATGGGTACCAGTTATCCTGGATACATTAATTAATCCATTCAATAGCAAACACATCAGAAATGCTCACCACATTAATAGGTACTTTGCTGAGCTTCAGGGACCTAAAGGTGAAGAATCTCTGAGCTTGCAGGAGTTCACGATTTAATTGGACAGTACAGTGCCTTACAAAACACATGCCCCTAGTAGAGGATTCTAGAAGGGCTGAGCAGGGACCAGAACTATACACATACACGTCACAGTGATCAGTGACAAGTAGATATTGAAGATGGACTGGTCAGACAATGTCACAACAATAGGAAAAACGTGGAGCTTACCTGAATGGCGAAATCTTAAAAACCCAGGTTGGAGAGAAGTCAAGAACTCCCTTCTCCGTCGGATCTTCCTCTCAGGGTGGGTGACGCACGGGGACCTGGGGACCTGCTGGTGGCAGGTGGCAGGTGGACAGGGAGTCCAGCCCCAGAGGGGTCAGGTCTAGGCAAGGAGTGACAGCGCAGATGAGCCGCGGGAAGTGAGCGAGTGTGGGTGGACAGTAGTGGAGAATAGCGCCAGGGTGTCTCCAAGGGGGATGCGTGGACAGGCCAAGACCGGAAATGACAACAGGAGTAGGTTAGACTGGAAAGGTTTAGGAACTGGAGACGCTGCATTGGAAGAGGTTGGGGAGTTAAGCAGTACTCAAGGGTTTATCAATATCCGGTCAGCAAATTCGTCTAATTGACCACACTGTACACAAAAACATACTTTGGAGAAATGGATTGGGATACAAAGAAACGCAGAATAGGGCTCACTTTTTAAACAGCTTCTGATCTCTTTAAGAGTTCTAGATTTGATCTCCTTTGATCTCCATGGACTCTTTTTAACCCTACTATCCTCGGCTGAGTGGAAGTTTTGGGGCGATTTCAAGGATGGAGACATGTCAGAGAGAGGCAGTCTGTTACAAGAACAGGGTGTGCAGTTCTGTCACCTCTGGGCCGCCTGACTGTGTTGTCTGCAGCTCCGGCTCCTTTTCTGTGTCGTGAGAGCGGCACGCGAACCTTCATCCACTGGGATGCTCAAGTTGCAAGAAACAACAAAACATTCAGACCAATATAAGCAGAAGATTATTTGAAACTTTGTGATGTAGCTCACGGAACTAAGCGGAGACTGGAGCAGCAGTCCCATAAGAACAAGCATCAGGAAGTTCCCCAGGTCTGAGGAGTAAGAACCAATCAAGGGCTAAGGGCTGTTGCTCTATGCCACCCAGCACCAGGTTCTCCATGTGCTTCCACTTGCTGCAGCTCCACCAGGATGGAGACTGTCCCTGTATGGACCCCCCCACCCCCCGCCAGGAGAATATCTGCCTGGGGTGTGTGCCCCACCCTTCCCAGTCTTACTCAAGAAAGCGCCATGAGTTGGCAGCACTTGTGTCCAGTCCTCATGGAGGTTACAGTGTGGTAGTAGCAAGCTGGCCATGAAACGGTGATGCTGTCGTATGACAAGAATGATGAGGGAGAAACAGGAGGACAGAAGAGCTCTGAGGAGGAGGAAGAAGTACCAGAGAAACACCTCACTGAGAAAATAACTCCCCCTCCGAGCGCTGGAGGTCACTCTATGGAGAGCAGGAGAGGTGATTGCCATAGAAGGCAGCACAGATTGGGGCCGGCGCTGTGGCATAGTGGGTAAAGCCACCACCTGCAGTGCTGGCATCCCAGGCATTTGAATCCCAGCTGCTCCACTTCCGATCCAGCTCTCTGCTGTGGCCTGAGAAAGCAGTGGAAATGGCCCATGTCCTTGGGCTCCTGCACCCGCGTGGGAGACCTGGGAGGAAGCTCCTGGCTCCGGATCAGCACACCTCCAGCTATTGTGGCCACCTGGGGAGTGAACCAGTAGATGGAAGACTCTGTCTGCCTCTGCCTCTGCCCCTCTGTAACTCTGCTTTATAAATAAATAAATAAATAATCTTAGAAGAAGAAGAAGAGGGGGAGGAGGAGGAGGAGGAGGAAGGCAGCAGAGCATGTGGAGGCCTGAGGACAGTGAAGTGTGGGGAGCTCTGGGGTTCAGGGCCTGTGCTCTCAGCCCAGGGGAGTAGGGGGTGGGAGGACAGGGGAGCCTGCCCCCTTCTGAGGCCAGGGCAGCTGGGGAAGGGACCTCCGAACTGAACAGGGTGGGTGTGGGTGGCACAGGCGAGCGTGGGTGCCTTCCAGCCCCCAGCAGCCATGGCCTGCAGTGATAACAGGCAGACAGGGCCCCACCCTGACACACCTGACCCAGCCCCACCCGCGTCGCCCCTCTCTGCACCGGCCTGTCCCCTTGCAGGCGCTGCTGTCATCTGTTCCCTGTGCAGGTGTCTGTGGTGTCGCTGTCCCTGGACCACTGTAACCATTGACGTCAAACTTAGAGGCTTGAAATGACAGATGTTTATTGTTCACACTTTGGGGGTCAGAGGCCCTAGGTCAGGGTCAATGCCCCAGGAAGAGGGAACTGTTCCTTCCAGCCCCTGGCATCCCAGGCGCCCTCAGCGGATCCCTCCAACCTCTGTCCCTCCTCTTCCTCAGAGCTCCATCTGCCTTCATCACCCCTCTTTTTTATTTATTTATTTATTTATTTTTTTTTAAATTTTTTTTGACAGGCAGAGTGGACAGTGAGAGAGAGAGACAGAGAGAAAGGTCTTCCTTTGCCGTTGGTTCACCCTCCAATGGCCGCCGCGGCCGGCGCGCTGCGGCTGGCGCACCGCGCTGATCCGATGGCAGGAGCCAGGAGCCAGGTGCTTTTCCTGGTCTCCCATGGGGTGCAGGGCCCAAGCACCTGGGCCATCCTCCACTGCACTCCCTGGCCACAGCAGAGGGCTGGCCTGGAAGAGGGGCAACCGGGACAGAATCCGGCGCCCCGACCGGGACTAGAACCCGGGGTGCCGGCGCCGCTAGGCGGAGGATTAGCCTAGTGAGCCGCGGCGCCGGCCCATCACCCCTCTTACATGGACCCTGATGATGGCACCTGGGCTTACCTGGGGCTCACCTGGACAACCAAGGTCATCTCCCCGTCTCAACATCCTGGACCTGCTGGCACAGTGGAGTCCCCTTCTGTCCCCTTAGCCTAACCCTGACCCTGGCCCCTTCCAGCATGTACAGAAATGGTCACAGGTGCAGGAGGTGGCAGGCTCAGCTTTGTGTGTCTGTGTGGGTGGGGGTGGGGCACATCGCTCGGCCCCCCACACTGCCTTCCTCCCTAGATTCCCTCTCACACAGCTGTCATCGCACTTCTTGTTACTACAGAGACCCTGGCATTTAATACCCACCTACCTATTTATCTACATACCTGTCTTTAATCTCTCTATCTCAATCATCTGTCTATCAAATATCTATCTTCTATGTATCCATCTATCATCTATCAATCATCTGTATCAATCATCAATATATCTACCACCTATTTTTATCAATCATCTGTCATTTATCTTCTCTCATCTATGTATCTATGTATCCATCTATCAATAATCTGTATCAATCATCTATATATCTATCATCTATTTCTGTCAATCATCTTCCTTCTCTCATCTATCTATATCAATTATCTACCATCTATCATCTATCAAGTAATCATCTATCTGTCCCTCTGTCCGTCCATCCCAAGACTTGGTAGCCTGATTTGAAATGTTATTTTTTCTTAAATATCTTGAACTATGATGATTAGTAACTTGCACAAGCAAAAATCTTAGAGTATTTTAATCTTTCAATGCCTGCTTCTTTCGCTGCACTTCCTTCTCCACACTCTGGGTTCTGGACCTTGCAGGTGGGCAGTGGAGGGGTCGGCAGGTGTGGAGGACAGGAGTTTGTCATGTTCTAGAGCGAGTGGGGGCCACCCCAGGTGGGGAGCTCATGCCCTGAGCCTCCCAGGACACCTGCACTGGTGTCCCGGTGCTGCCGGGGAGGCTGGTGTGTCCCTGTGAGCAGGCAGGGGCAGTGGGAGCCCGCAGGGCTGACTTCTCACTTCAGTCCTTGAGCTCAGCAGGGCTGGGGCGTGGACGGTGGAGCTGCTGAGGTTCACGGCGGCGTGAGGTGCACGCTCTGTGTCTGGGCTGTCTGCCTGGGGACTGGAGCCAGGGGACAGACCTAGCCCGTCAGGCCTCTGTGTGTGGGGATGGTGACTGCTCCTGTGTCCCTGAACCTGCATACCGGTAGCCATGGGAACCGTGACTGTCCATGAAACACAGCAGCACCCAATGCTTTCCTGCCGTAATAAAGCAGCTGCCCCGACAAAGTGTAGAACGCAAATCAAAAAGGAATTAAAAGTCTCCTTCCTCATCACGGCCTGAGCTGTAAGAGCACTTTGCTTACTTTGGTCTTGGAAACATGTTTTTGGCTCTCGTATCTTCTTTCGGAATAGAGAACTGAACACTTCACACGGTTTCTTCCCTTCAAGTGTGGCCTACATCAGAAGAACACTGAGATACTTACAAGACCAAAGCTGGCCAGGAGGGAGCTTTCTGGTCCTCACTGCTGAACACCCAAGGGTGTGGAAATAGAAACCTCAGCATCGCATCCACTCAACACGGCACAGAGACAAGGAACTCAGCGTCTGAGGCATCGAAGCTGCGACCTTGGCAACTTGTGTGAGAGCAGCGCGTCTATAACTTACAGGAGGGAGCATGTCCGCATTCTGCCTCCGGGAGTCTACTTTGCAGCGTCTTTGTCGTCATCCTCACCAATTTTGGAGCAGCACCTAATCACGCCAGCACGGGGAGAAGCACGCCCTGGGTCATCTTATTCAATCGTAAGAGTATCTCCGTGGACACTTTGTTTTTAAGTGGGTACACTGGAACTCGGAGGGATGAAGTAGTGCAGCGAGGGTGGGAGCTGGAGACCAAATCCAAACTCTCAGATTGCGCGGTCTTGGAATACACTTTGCAGGTGCACGGTGCAGCCATCTTAACGCTCTGCCTTCATGGCACACCTCAGAGCCAACCTGTTCCATTTATTTGAAATAAACATGGAACAGAAAGCCATAGGCTTCTTTTGTTAAGATTTATGTATGTACCTAAAAGGCAGCATTACAGAGAGAGAGAGGAAGAGACAGAGAGAGGTCTCCCATATTGATGCAGGGACCCAAGCACATGGACCCTCTTCTGCTGCTTTCCCCAGGCACCAGCAGGGAGCTGGATGGAAGTGGAGCAACCGGGACTCGAACTGGTGTCCGTACAGGATGCGGGGATCACAGGCAACCACCCAGCCTGCTGTGCCAAATATGATTCCTGACATGATGCACTTAGCCCTGCTCTCTGGGGGACATTTATCTAACAGGATTCTTCAGCATTTTGAATTCATTTTAGTCCTCTTTATGGTTAAACTTAGGAGCTAAATAACATGAAACAAAATAAAGTTCTGAGTAGTGAACTTTCTCTGGAGCCGGGAAGCTTCCCCACTGGGGTCAGTGCTTCCTTCGCTTTCCCAGGTCAGCGGAACTCAGCGTGACCCAGCCTGCGGATCACTCACAGGTGCTGGGCTTTACTTACCTGAAATTCACAGCACCTTAGGTGGCTCCTGGCTCATGCCATATATTCAAACATTTGGCGAATGTGATAAGAATGCTACTAATTGTAAGGTATCTGGGATGAGGCACCTGCTTTTGATGTAAAATTAATTAAATAAGAGATGGTACTATAGCGTTCCAGACACAGGATATTTTAGGGTGCTGTCACTGTAATATTGACAGCACTGTCTGGTGTAGAAATTCTTTGGTGTATTAAAAACGTGGATAGAAACACTGAAGTCATTTTGTTTCATAAATAGCAAGAGAAATAAAAACAGCAGTGAGAGCTTATTTAGTTTGAAAATTGTATTGATCCCTATCTTCTCTCATAATGCATTAGACCAGGCACCAAACTTTCTCTGTCCAATTACAGAGAAAAGAAAAAGAGAAAGTACACATTCAGACTTTCCACGCCGAAGCTCTGGTATAAGTTTCAAACCTATTACTTTATATTTACCTTAGAAATTGCATTCCCCTGGATAATTTGAAAGCATTTTACAAAAATTAATTACATCAAAATGCATTGCATTTAAAATCTACTGCCTTCTCTGACGACTTTGAAGTGCTTTTCAGACATTTTCATTTTTCTTTACAGCTCTCTCTTTTAGAATAATAAAACCTTCTAGTGCAGCTTGGAACGCGCAGTCGCTGACGGAAAACTGTGTATTCAACAGGAACTGTGCGTTTCTGAAATTCTATCACAAAGGCACATTATATTTTCAAGTGTCTAACCCAAATATTGAAGAAAACCCTCATTCACTGCATAAAAGGAACACAGGAAAGGTAGCAAGTCCATGTGTCCTCGGGATCCGTAATGAGCGCTGATCGCCTCGGGTGCCCTGCCGCGGGCTACACAACTGAACGCGACCACGAACCCACAGTGTAGACACGGCCTGGGGCTGCCACTGCTCTGTAGACTCCACGGCTGGCCAGCGGGCACAGTCCATCAACCCACGGCCACAGCGGTGAAGGACACCGTCCTCTCCCTGGAACGGAGGACGTCGGTGGGGTGGGAGTCACAGCAGAAGGGACGCCCCGCCCTGCCCTCCAGATGCCTGCCCACCTGCCTGCAGGCGCCCGGTGGGAGCCACAGTGCTCCGGGAGGCAATGGAGAGGACACCTGGTGTCTCCCACCCACCTGGCCCTCTCAGGGCTGCTGACACGAGGTCTGAGCCTGCTGATGGCGCCGAGAGGAGACCGGGAAATTGCAGCAGCGCGTGTGAGCTCAAGCCTGCAGACCGCGTCCCTCTGGGCCACCGGCAGCTGCCTCTCTGCGTGGGGGCTTCCTCTGGGTCTGGACACTGGGCAGAGCTGTGTCGGTGCCTGTCCTTGGTACTGGAGCCACTGTTTTTTTCCCATAGAACAAGCAAGGGCCCATGCCTGGGTTTGCAATAAGAACTTATGCCAGCATCGGTTCTCTGTGGAAACCAAGTCAAGGGATGAGAAGTCGCAGAGGAATGTGAGAGGCGGCCTGGAGCCTCGCTGAGGGTGCCCCTCCCCGTCCTTCCCTCCCTGGCTACGTCTGTGCCTGGTGGAGCAGCCAGCGGAGCCGCCACCTGTGACGTCCCATCCCATAGGTGCAACGGTTCCAGTCCCTGCTGCCCACTTCAGATCCAGCTCCCTGTTGATGCCCTGGGAAAGCAGTGGACGATGGGCCTGAATGCTTGGGCCCCTGCACCCACGGGGGAGACCCAGAAGACGCTCCTGGCTCCTGGTTTGGGCCTGGCTTCGTCCTGGCTATTGTGGCCACTTGGGAGTGAACCAGTAGATGGAAGCACTCTCTCTCTCCCTCCCTCCCTCCCTCTCTCTCCCTCTCTCTCCCTCCCTCCCTTTCTCTCTCTCCCTCCCTCCCTCTCTCTCTCTCCCTCCCTCCCTTTCTCTCCCTCCCTCCCTCTCTCTCTCTCCCTCCCTCCCTTTCTCTCTCTCCCTCCCTCCCTTTCTCTCTCTCCCTCCCTTTCTCTCTCTCCCTCCCTCCCTCCCTCCCTCTCTCTCTCTCCCTCCCTTTCTCTCTCTCCCTCTCTCCTTCTCTCCCTCTCTCTCTCTCTCTCTCTCTCTCTGTAACGTCTCTCTCTCTATCTCTCCCTCTCTCTGTTTGCAATGCTGACTTTTAAAGCAATAAATCTTTTAAAAAGAAGAAAGTGTGAACTTAGCCAAGTGCGCAGACCTGGAATTCATGAAATTACTCCCCCGACTCCATGATGTGGCCGTCAATGGTGGCCTGACTGTTAGTGAGCTCACAACGAACATACAAAGAGGGACCTGAGCGACGTCCACCTGGCCCAGAGCGGGGCACAGCCCCGGGTGCGGGGGCTCCCACATCTTTGTTCCAACTTGCTGCAGTAAACGTGCACAGATGGACGACGCCTCGCGTGGCTCTGGTGGGGGCGCGTTCTGCGCTCCGAGGAGGGCGCGGCAAGGCAGCCCGCCGTGATGGATGCTGCTCATTAGCGAGGGCTCCCGTGCCCCGCACACATGGCAGCTCACGCTCCCCTTCCGCTCGGCGCAGAGAAATAGGGGCTGAGCGGTGGAAAAAGCAAGGACGTGGGTGCGTGTCTGAAGTTGGCTGGAACTGTATTATTGAGGTGATTTTCAGCGCTCCCTGTGGGCTTCCAGGACAGACTTCAGAGCAGACACACAGTAACTGAATTGTTTCAACTTGCCCAAATAGCATCGAAATGGACTTAATTGTTGCACCGGAGGAAAACCCAGGAGTCTCCAGAGACTATTAGTGTCATTTAAAGGCTAAATGTATCATAAAACCTGTCTTTAGCGGAATAAAATTGTGCAGGCCGACACAATTTTCACTAATGTTTTCCACATTTCTTGAAATAGAAGAAAGAAAGAGGGAGAGAAAGAAAGAAAAGAGAGGAAAAGAAAGGAGAGGAGAGGCAGGAAGGGAGGGAGGGAGGGAAGAAGCAGGGAGGGGAGAGAGAGACGTGGGGGGGGGAGGGAGGGAGGGAGAGAGAGAGAGAGAGAGAGAGAGAGAGAGAGAGAAACACTGGCCTTAAGGGCTCTGAATTATTAGGGAGGGACCATCAGATACATTTTTAAAGATTAAAGGGACTTTGTAGTCAGGTTCTTGCAAGACAGATTTGGATAAACATTCCTACATCATGGCTACTACGTTTCGCTCATAATGTGGATTTTTAAACAACAAGGAGACCGGGCTTAGGCGAGGAAGAAGAGGCAGGCCTTCCCCCTGTTGAGCCTTCAGCGTGGGGGTGAACTCTGGGGCTGCACTCACGGACTGGCTGTTTTCATTGTTCTGCTGTTGTTCCAGCTTGCTCCGGGAGCTGCACCTCCCAAATGCGCGCACTGCTGCCTTCTGAGTCAAGCACGCAGCGGCGGAGCCCTTCCCCAACAGAAGCGAGGGGGAGAGGAAGCGCCCAGAGCTGCTTTCGCTCCATCAAAGACACAAAGGGGGATTTCTTCCCTCCTAGAAGTCCAGAGTGGAGCGGGGAAACATCAAGAAGAGGGACGGATGCGGGGCAAGCCTCCATCGGAAGAGCAAGTCTTTCCACTTCTGCCTCATCTTTTCCCTGACGTTGTCTATCAACCATCAGGAAAGCACGTCAGCTACCTTCTGCCAGCATGATTGTTATTGTCTGAGCGAAGTTGCTATGGTGATGCATGACGTAAGCACCTGCTGCCCCCGGAGCCCCGTGTCTTTCACACCTAGCCCGCCTCTGTTCCTGCCTCTTTCTCCACTGTCGGTGATGCAGGAGGACAAACCCAAGAGCACAGCACCGGGTGCAGATGTTTTCCATCGTCGGCCACCTCTGCTGTCAGGGCACGATGCCCTCGGGGAGGAGCTTTCTCCGAAGCGGAAGTCTCAGATCCCTGCTCCACTGCTGCTGTTACCACGCCAGCTCGTCCGCCCATGGCTGGATGTGAGCAATCTGAATTTCTCCATTGTTCCCTCCTAAAGGGACGTGTGGCGTGCACGTTCCCAGCAGGTCAGAGAACATGACAAATGGCTGTGACTGAGCACACTGCGCTGGCGGAGAGAGGCTGCCCGGGCCAGAGTTTGGCCATCCCGTGGAAGCCGAGCTTGGCAGTGCCTGTCTTCAGGACTGGCCGCCCCCGAGCTGCGCCTCCAGAAGTGTCACAAACTCACTCGTCGCCAGCGGGGTTAGGAGACCAGGGCAGCCCGTGGCACTGCATCAGCGGGTACCATGCGGGTCCCCAGTGACGGGACCCTGGCTGGGCAAAGCTCTTCACCATGCGACTCTCGCGTGTCACAGCCGTGACTGTGGTCTCTCAGGAGCAACCTCGGGGCACTGCACACAGAGCCGGTAGCACCTGCACCCGGCAGCAGGGAGCAGGCTCTCTCCAAGGCCGAGGACAGCATGCTGGTCATCAACAAAACTTTCCACGCCGCAGCCCAGAAGCCATTTCTGTCGTTAAGCAATGTTGAGCCTTTGGCCCGGGTCTTAATATTTGTGTTGGTGAGCATCCTCTTTGCTCATGCTGCTTCGTCGTTCTCGTCAGTCTGATTGTTCAGAGAGAAAAGACAGACTCACTCCCTCGCTCGCTTTCTGCTCGCTCTTGACTATAAGCCTCTGGAAGGTGGAGACCGCATGCCGCTCATGTTTGTATCTGGAATCTATTGCTTGAGGAAACATCGAATCCAGGTCCAGCCCTGACTTCCACCTTGTGTGCTGGTCCCAGCAGCCATGGACCGCATCTACAGACAGTACGTGAGAGCTTCCTCCACGCGTAGCTACCCCGTATCCAGGGGTACCCCGTATCCCAGGCACCACCCCTGAGCCAATTCCTTGATTTCATGCTATTAGCCAGGGAACAGCTGGTTTTCAGATTGTAGGATTTAAACCTTCCCTGGCCCTGATTCAGGCAATTTTCCCCTTGCTGGTTTTAGGAAAAGCTTCAGTCTCCATTATTCCCTACATGCCTATATGTTTTCTTTGATATATATCTACCATAAAAAGGATTTCTGAAAGCTTTGAAAACACACATAATAAATATAGTCTTCTTTCTTACGGTTTGGTGTTGATTTGGAAATATGCATGTTCTGTTTTATTCTTTTCTTCAAAGATTCATTTATTTATTTGTAAGTCAGAGTTATAGAGAGGCAGAGGCAAAGAGAGAGAGAGGTCTTCCATCTGCTGGTTCACTCCCCGGATGGTTGCATTGGCCGGAGCTGGGCCTATCTGAAGCCAGGAGCCAGGAGCCAGGAGCTTCTCCCAGGTCTCCCACGTGGGTGCAGGGCAGGGAGGGGTTGAGGGAAGAAGAGGGAGGGGAGAGGAGGACACGTTACATCCCTTCCTAATAAATCACAGATCAGGTCTGCAGTGTCTCTTCTTGGCCCCAACACCCAGGGGATGGCTTGTATCCCGAGTTCCCGTGAAAACAGTGAGGGGCGCGGTGAAGTTGCCAGACAAGTTACTGTACCGAAGACCCCAAGCAATCATGCTTCTAAAGGAAACGATTGTGACTACAGCTACGTGCTAGTGTGGGCACGCAGAACAGTTCCCTTGCCAGGCACTGACTGCAAGCCTGGTGTGCTGGCGGGCACGCAGCACGTCTGCGGTCTGTCAGCGTCCACTCCGTGTTCCTTGGGCCACTCCCGTAGTGACGCTTTCCACACAGTGTGTGGTGCACCCTTCCTTTTAATTGCTCTGCGGCAGGAAGCAAGCAGGCATCTACTGACTTCACGGGGGTCCTCTGCGTCCCCACTGAGTCCACCGCAGGGTCCTGAAGTGCTCCTTCCCATACCGACTGGAGCTTCGCAGAGCAGGGCGTCTGGCTGAGCCTGCAGGGGCCGCTGTCGTGGCCGGCGCGGTGCCCAGGTGCCGTCTGCAGCACGGCTCCACGGGAGGCTCGTGGTCGCTCCTCTTGTGTCACCTGAAGGGATCCCTGGAACGGCTGGGGCTGTGCGGCTGTGTCTGCGCCTGGCTCCCAGCGCAGGGTGCCTGCCAGGTCCAAAACTGCCAGTGTAGCTTCCTTTCCCGAGACACTCTAGGGTCTACCACTGGCTGTCTTTTTCACCAAACAGCTATGGCTGATTCCTAAATTGAAGCCCCCGGATGCACACTTCTAGATGTCCGTTGCTCACCCATTTCACGGATGAGGAAAGGAAACGTACTTGGAGACTTGTCCAAAGTCATTTGGTCGATCACGGAGCCAGGATTACAAATCAGCTCATCCGACTCCGGGGTTGCTTTTTCGACGCATCCCGCAATTCTACAAATGGGGTGATCTCTAGGATGTAGGGAATGCACCTTACAGTGACGCGGTCATCTTATTAACATTGGTGACTTTATAAGAATTTGCCCCGATCCCAGAACCGCGACCTGAGGGGCACACTGTCAACCTTGCTCTGGGGTCAGACAGTAGTTAGGGCTGCGCTTCGGTCTCCTCCGGCTGAGACGCCAAGTGTGGGCAGCAGCCAGGTTCCGGGGGCGCCGCGTGTGCCGGGGCTGCCGCAGCCTCTCCTGGGAAGGTCTGCCCGCCTGCACCACCCGCTCTCCAAATCGCTCTTCAGTTGGACTAAAAAGTGTCACTTTTATTTCCTTCCTAATGGTTTGTATTCAGAACATAATTTAGCGAGTTGATAGCATATGCAGTTATTTTATTCAAATGGCCTATGGAGGAAATGCACTCAAGATATGAAGACATGTGTCACCCAGGGCCGCTTCCTCGATCCCAGGAAACTCTGCAGTCTTGTCGAGGCACGTGTTCCCTTACGGCACAATGTGTGTGAAACAAAGTTTGGGTGTGGGTGTGTGGGTGTGTGTGGGTGTGTGTGGGTGGATGTGTGTGTGTGTGTGTGTGTAACCACATATCCAGCACCAGTGTGCACCTAGCATGCCCTCTAATGAGTAATGGAGCAAAAATGTTTTAAAAACTTCCTCCCACAAAAGTCACTCTAAGTGGGCAAATGGACAGACAACTGATACTGCTGTCCTGAGCCCTCTTGGCCCTGGTTTAGTGGTAGAATGACGTAAGCCTTCTATTTCTTTTTTTTTTTTTTAAGATTTATTTTATTTATTTATTTGAAAGTCAGAGTTCCACAGAGAGAGGAGAGGCAGAGAGAGAGAGAGAGAGGTCTTCCATCTACTGGTTCACTCCTCAATGGACCACAATGGCTGGAGCTGTGCCAATCCAAAGCCAGGAGCCAAGAGCTTTGTCCGGGTCTCCCACGCGGGTGCAGGGCCCAAACACTTGGGCCATCTTCCACTGCTCTCCCAGGCCATAGCAGAGAGCTGGATTGGAAGAGGAGCAACTGGGAGTAGAACCGGTGCCCATATGGGATGGCGGCGCTTCAGGCCAGGGCATTAACCCGCTACACCACAGCGCCGGCCCCCAGGCCTTCTCTTTCAACCTTGATCAACATTTCTTTGAACTTTTAAAACGCAAACACATTTTCTAGTTATACAATTACAGTTTGATAAAAATCTGGCGATGCATAAAAATGTGAAGTTAAAGGTTCCAAGAGATTCCATAAAAAGACTCCCTAAGGTCCCTGTGTTTCCTTGAGGATTTTCTCCACTTGAGTGTTTTGACTTGAGATTTTCTTCTCTGGTAAACCTTGTATCAATATTATAGCATATGCACACTCCATTGCATCAGTGGCCAAAGTGATCTAGCCAAAGCCTTTTTATGGGCAGCTAGAGGAATTTTGAATCTTTATTGCAATAAATTAACTGTGAAACAATGCTTCATTGATACATTACATATATTCATAATATTATGTATAGATGTTTATAAAAGGAATATGACAATATTTATCAAACATACTGTATATTTATAAAATAATTCTATAATGCTATTTGCCTAAGACAGTGATGTTAAATTTTTATTTATGGTATTTATAGATATAAAGAACTTCTGTGGAGTCATATTTAATTATATTTTTCTTTGTGGATTTTTTCACGACTTTTAGTATTGAATTTCCATTTTCTAATACACAGTGTTATGCTTGGCTATCTTTATAAAGCTGGAGTCAGTGCTTCAGAGGCAGGAATGTCAAGTTCAAGGTCATAATATGTATCTTGTTGTTATGAGGATTTTATCAATTCCTGCTCCCACCCACGGAGTAGGAGGCTTCAAGTCGCACTACACCCACAGCAGTAACTGTAACACTTCTATCTTATTAATTATTCCCTTGTAATTCTCAAATTAGCATATCTTCTTCTTGGAAGTTTGGAAAACACCAATAAGTATAAAGCAAAATCAGAAATCACGGCTGTCACTGAACCCAAAAGTCTTACTTTACATGCCAGTGTTTCTTCTGCCAGTACGCTCTCAGCATCATAGATGAGGGCTCCTCCACATGGCTGAGTACTGTCTTTCCAGGTTGTTTTACTGTTTGGTTTTCCTTCATTTGAAAGGCAGATAGGGAGGCAGAGGGAGGGGGCTCTCATCAGCTGGTTCACTCCCCAAATGCTTGCAGCAGCCAGGACTGGGTCAGGCCACGGCAAGGAGCCAGGACTCCATCTGGGTCTCCCAAACGGGTTGCAGGACCATGTACTTCCGCCATCTTCTGCCGCCTCCCAGATGTGCACATCAGGGGAAGCTGGAATCGGAAGTGGAGCCGAGACTGGCGTCCAGGCGCTGTGCTGTGGGATGCAGACCTCCCACGTGGCATCGGCCACTGTGCCCACCATCGGCCCACGGCGTGATCCTTGGGCGCCACAGGTGCACCTGTAGTGAGCTGCTTCCTGCCCTGAGCAAGGAGCGAGCCACCAGTGTCTCACAATTCTTTAAAAGATGATGAATATGATTGGAAACATATTTCACACTGATTCTAAATAAAAATTAAATGTTGAAGACAAATGACATGAAATATTTTATTTTATTCCTATTGTCAAATCACTTATGTGGTAGCTTAGCAAGACTGTAACATTCACTTTGTTTCCCAATTTTCCAGTTTAGAATTTTCATACAATCAAGCATTTTCCATATAGTTGTTATAAATTATCCTCTATGCCAAAACGTTTCCTCTTATTGGACATCCCTACTCTGGAATCTCTTTCTTCCGAAAATAAGCCTTTGAACTCTTTAAATGTTATTCTCTATCAGTTTGTTGAAAATATTTTCCCAACTGTTCTTTTCCTGAAAAGTCAAAATTAAAATTTTATTTAAGGCATTTATGGACAGTAGGAAGCAGATTAATCCTGGGTAATCAAGTTTAGAATAATTTTCTTTGTGGTTTCTTTCAATAATTTAATGTATGGAAAAGTACTTGTAAAATTTTTATTTCTTTATCTTATTTATTGAAAGAATGAGTGAGAGAGAGAGAGTCCATCTGATGGTTCACTCCCCAAATGCCTACAAGACCCACGACTGGGCCAGGCTGAAGCCACGAGCTGGGAACTCCACGCAGGTGCCCCACATGAGTGCCTGGAACCCGGCTGCTCGGGCCGTCACAGCCTCCTCCCAGGGTGTGTAGCAGCAGGCAGCTGGTGGCGAGCAGAGCTGAGACCCGACCCCCGGGCACTCGCGTGTGGGCTGCGGGCGTCCCAAGCCTCGTCTCAGCCACCACACCGAGCCCCGCTCTGGTAGTGTCTGCTCTAACCAGGGGTCATGCACTGCAGGGTTTCCCCTCTTTTTTGTGATCTGGTGTTCACACACTTATGTGATCAGCTCAGAACTTATCCCGGTGCGTGTTGTGAAGGGAGCTATTTCTGCACTTCACGCCATGTGTACATTGCTTGTCCAGTAACCCTTCCTTTTCTCCTTGTTTTGCATTGTTATTATATCCGTCAAATATAAAATTCTATGCATAATGCTTGATTCTGTTTCTGGCTGTCTCTTTGATCTGGCTGGATTTTTTTTTTCCCAGTTTTATTGAGGTCAGTAACATTAAGGAATGAAACCTGGGCAAGAATTTCCAGCTTACGGGAAAGAACACAGCTGAATTAAAACCAGAGAGGAACAGGGGCTGCTCCGTGAGAGGTGCGTCTCCCTGGGCGCTGCGAGGGGACGTGCTGAGCCGCCCAGGCCTCGGGCTTGGGGCGCAGGGGAAAGAATTGGCCGTACTGGCCGGGGCAGCCGCCCAGCTGCAGAAGCTCCAGCTCCTGGGCCGGACACGGAGGGGCAGGAGGACCCCAGGAAGGCGGGTGCCAGCGGTGGGCAGGGCCATGGCTGCCAGGCAGGGCCTTATGGCTGCAGACGGTGGCAGGTGTTTGTAGCGGCAGCATCCCAGGTCCACCTCCCGTCCAGCCCCTAGAGAAACACTGACCTCTGAGAGGAAATGTCCAGCTGTGAGACGCCTTAGTGATCCTCCTCGGCCTCAGGAGACAGTCCCCTGCCCACGGGCACGCCGACACACGCCTGCTCTCCTCCTCGGCCACAGGAGGCAGTCCCCTGCCCACGGGCACGCCGACACATGCCTGCTCTCCTCCTCGGCCACAGGAGGCAGTCCCCTGCCCACGGGCACGCCGACACATGCCTGCTCTCCTCCTCGGCCACAGGAGGCAGTCCCCTGCCCACGGGCACGCCGACACATGCCTGCTCTCCTCCTCGGCCACAGGAGGCAGTCCCCTGCCCACGGGCACGCCGGCGCACGCCTGGAGGCTGCTCTCGCGTTCCTCGTCCTTCTCGTCTTCCGGGACCTTCCACCCTCCAGGGGCATCCCCACCCACCAGGACGTTTTGCTACGTGGAAAGACCTGAAAACCTCAAACCTTTGAGCCTCTCCCCATGTGCATGTCTGCCTCCCAAGTTCGGTTTGTCCTGCGCGGACAAGACAGCATCGCCTGCCCGGCTCCCGGGTTCCTGAGAGCATTGCTGACACCCTTGGAGTTGTCTGGAAGGTTGTAAGGGAGACCCGCTGTGTGCGGGGGGCTGGGACCCCATCAGCCTCACCCTTGCGGGACCAGCTGCTGTTCTGGAACCTTCCTTCAGGCGTGTGGGTGAATGGAGCACCAGGTACGGTCTCTGTCTTTGCCTCAGTGTCCAGCAAGGTGCCCGGCACCCGTCAGGTGACACTCGAGGAACCCCTGGTGGGAGCGAGAGGCCGACCTCTGCCGCTCCAGGTGCTGCGGTAACTCTATGCCCTTGGAGAGGTTTGCTGGCTGTCATTCACCTCTACGGGTGGCTTAACAAAATTGCTACTCAGCATTTAGAAGAGCCTTTATGTACTTTAAAATTCATTTACATTTCAACTGTGCATTTTGTTTCAAATTAAACAAGCTGTAATTTTGCTTTTAACCAGGGAAGCAACTGAGGGAGCAGCCTCTGCGGAGGCCGACCGTGTGGTGACCGGAGCATCCCGCACTCGCGTGCAGTGCTGGGGGCTCGCATCTTCAGACAGAGGCCTGCGGCGGGGAGAAGCAGACACGGCCCGTGGTTCCTTGTGGGCTGCAGCTGCTTGCAGGTGGGTTTTCTCAGCTCAGCGTCCGTGTGAGTCACCTTGCCCACAACTTTGCAGCTGTGACCTTCAACTTCAACCCCTGCGTGTCCCCATGTCTGCGGCTCTCAGCCCTCCAGAGGGAAGCCGCTGAGGTTGGTAAGTCTGTGTCCTGGCAACCTTCAGTTCCTGGTTACTAAGCAGTTGTGTGCACCATCATATTTCAAAGTGTTAGTGAAAAATAGAACAAAAAGTTAAGCTTACTTCGTTGCAAAATGTTTGAGCTCCATGCATACTTATTTCTTATTTAATATTTTCTTGGCCAGTCTCTCTGCGGAAGAAGTCCCCTGCCAGTATAAGCTGTTGTTACTTGCCTGCTGTCCTATCTCTGCCCATCTAAGTCTCACTGCCCGTGCAATCCGACCCAGAGCTTAACTAATCTGAGCCACTGAAACAATTCGCCATCTTACGAGAAATGAAATTAAAAAGTTTCCTCCTTGTCTCTTTCCCTGTTGGTCTTGAAAATCATTATTTAATCCTGGAAGCACTGTTGGCCCTTCTCGATTTCGCTATTGTTTCTGCCTCAATAAAACAAAATATCATTGTGGAGTTTATTTCTTCTTTTCCATTATTTTATTCTATTTCAGCATTTCATCCATCATTGTGCTGCTGGCCCCAAATCTGCCCGCTCCTCACCCGCATTTCACGTCTCATCTGTGTAATGTGTTTTCAGTCCCTATCTGGGCCCCGCCCCCACCGTGCATCCACCTAAATCATGTTTTATTTCTGTCCCGGAAGGCCTTATGGTAATTAAATAATGGTGTTTCTTCTAATATTTCTAGGAACACTTTATTATTTTATATGAGACATATTGGATGCTGTGAATTGAAAGGGACTTCAGGCAATTGCTTACTTTCAATATTGCTCTGTCATTAGGTTATGTCTAAAGGACAAAATCAAGCCCATTCTGTTTCCCGAGGAAGTAAACGCAATTGGGGTTAAGACTGTTTGCTTGTCTGCGCAGGCAGTGCTGCCAGGCGGGGGTGGGGGGACGCTTGCGTTCTCCCCCGTTAACAAAGCGGCAGGTAGCAGCCACAGACGCACATCGCAGGTGCGACCCAGCGCCTCGCAGCCGCTCCCGTCTCACACCGATTGACAGAGACAGTGCGGGAGTGGCCCCGGGTCCACAGCGGGGCAGCATGCAAGGTGCCCATGGACGCCCGAAGCCGTCGAGAGTACAGAACCCCAGAGAGACTACGTTTCTTCATCAGAGATAAAGTCTAATTCATAAAGTAACACAATAAGAGATTAGCAATAATAATAAAACAAGAATTATAGCAAAGTGCTGTAATAAAAATAATTCAGAACTTAGGAATTGCTTTTCTCTGGAATTTTCCATTTCGTATTTCTGGATTGCAGTTGAGGACAGCGGCACAGTGCACAGGAGGGGAGGGGACGGCTCTGTTGACCTTTGCACCCACCCCCCGTGATTCGGTTTTAATCAAAAATGAAAAGAGCTGAGGTGTGGAGGAGGAGGCGGCAGACCCAGGGTCCACAATCAAACACGGGCCTCTTAACCTCCCTTGACCTTGGCCTCCTCGTTCATAAACCGGGGCTACAGTTTCTTCCTTTAACTACCATGGTGAAGATTAAGTGCTCGTTTCCTTCTCCCCAACTTTGGGTCCGCAGAGAGAGGGAATGAACTGCAGACTCAGTGTCCTCTGGTTTTTAAATGTTTGCTTCAGCCTTCAGTGCCTGCTTCAATGTTTCTAATTATAAAGTTCTCTGTTTAACTGATTGGAACACACACGTTTGGGCAAACACACATTCTATTTTGTTAACTCTTAGCATTAGCATTCAGACAAAAAGAACAGTTTGAGTTGTGCTCTTAATTTTTTTGGGATCATCATAGCTTATATTCTTTTTTATAATTTATTTGACAGAGTTAGTTAGTGAGAGAGACAGAGAGAAAGGTCTTCCTTCCGTTGGTTCACCCCCCAAATGGCCGCTATGGTAGGCACGCTGCGCCGCCGATCTAAAGCCAGGAGCCAGGTGCTTCTCCTGGTCTCCCATGGGGTGCACACCCCAAGCACATGGGCCATCCTCCACTGCCCTCCTGGTCACAGAAGAGAGCTGGACTGGAAGAGGAGCAACCAGGACAGAACCCAGCGCCCATATGGGATGCCAGTGCTGCAGGCGGAGGATTAACCAAGTGAGCCATGGCACCAGCCCCCATAGCTTATATTCCTGAAGACACGTCAGTACTGAATTAGAGCTAAGAGACAGATGCACAGAGAAATGAGACAATGAAAGTCCACGAGGAGACAAATTCTGCTCTACAAATACTGAGCAGAGGTGAACATGAGCTGTACTCTTGGGGCCGGGCTGTGGGGGAGCAGGTAAAGCATCCGCCAGCAGTGCTGGCATCGCATAGGGGCGCCGGTTCAAGACCCAGTCGCTCCACTTCCGATCCAGCTCTCTGTGTGGCCTGGGAAAGCAGTAGAAGATGGCCCAAGTCCTTGGGCCCCTGCACCCACATGGGAGACCTGGAAGAAGCTCCTGGCTCCTGGCTTCAGACTGGCTCAGTTCTGGCCGTTGTGGCCAACTGGGAAGTGAACCAGTGGATGGAAGACCTCTCTCTCTCTCTCTGCCTCTCCTTCTCTCTCTGTGTAACTCTGCCTTTCAAATAAGCAAATAAACCTTTAAAAAAAAGGAATTGAGATGTTCTCCCAAGTCTAGCAGGAGGTCCAGCTCACACATCCTTTGGGAAGTAGCCTAAGGACCGGCAGGCTCCATCTTGTGGGTAAAGGTGAGCTCACAGCTCGAGCCAGGACGGCCTCAGTGCTGTGTCCCCACCGTGGTCCCCAAGAGGCTCACGGCACATGCGCTGTGCAATCACGTGACGTATTTAAACTGCGGCTGTGATTATAATCGGGCAGGCAACTGCTGCTTTAAGTCCTGCTGGCTGACTACTGACTCAGCCGCGCTGCCGGCAAGTTCAAGTTCGTCTCCCTTTCTGTTTGTGTGCTTCCTGTTTCCAGTGTTCTCTGTGTGCGTCCTAAAAGGCAAGTTCTGTCAGGTATTTTTGAATGAGATTATGATTTATCATAATCTGATGTCTAAGACAACTCTAGAATATTCTGGAAGTATGAAAGCAGCCGTTATCAAATAGAAACTCTTTCATAAGACCCTATTTATTTTTAACCTGGAATTGGACCAGTCCAAACGAAATTGTATGGCTCGCATCTGAGTTGTCCCCAGGGACTGCTGGACTTGAGAATCCCCTACGATGTGTCTCTCTGCTCCTCCCTGGAGCTGAAATAAGTAAGCGACTGGTTCTGGAATACTCCTCCCCGCACTCTCACACCACAGGAGCACTCTGTGTTCTCACGGTGCTCTGTGACCGGTCATGGGGTCGCCCCGGCCCTGGCAGGTGGCTCAGCACCCTCCTAACACAGCAGAGGACTGGCCAGGGACCCAGGCGTTCACCTCGACCCGAACCCGGAGCAGACCACAGAAGTCGGCCAGTGCCCGTGCCCGGGGGTAGATGAAGTTACCCTAGACAAGAACACTCAGAGGTTTTCAGCCGCTCAGTGACAAAACACCAGATAGCTGGAGTTGGCCCTCGGGTTCAGCCCGTCTTAACAGCTTTTATAAGGAAACCGCGGTTCGTTTTGTGAAATTGCAGTAAATGTACAACAGTTACAAAATCAGGAAGGGTCAGCTCGGAGAAGAGCGACCGACCTGCTTCTTGCTGAACGGCCTGATCTGGGGTCAGAAGCGAGGCGGCCCTGGCGCCCCGGAGGGGTCGGGGTGTCCAGGGCTGGGATCCGCCGTCCCCTCCCTGGACGCGCCATGGGGACTGAGGTATGAGGGAGGGGACCCCCGTCACCCGCACAGCCGAACCTCCCCGCGGTGCCCAGGGAACCCCAGGCTGCAGGCTCAGTGCCCCTTGTCTGGCCATGGCCGGGGTCTGCAGCCGGGGCTCCGTGCGCACACGCGGACGGCACTGTTGGCCAGCACTTCGGCTGCCACTCCGCAACCGCCGTCTTTCAACTCCCTGCTTCGAGTAGAGGCAGTGAACGAGGAAGAGGACAGGGTGGCCGTGCCGTGTCTGTCTTGTCCCCTGCCTGAGGGTGTGGGAACGAAGCGAAGATCCCCCGTACCCACGCCCGGCCCCGCGCCCACGCCCACGCCGCTGAGCGCGCCGCTGCCGTCCCCGGAACCGCGTCCAAGCAGCAGACCCGCAGCGCAGGACAGCAAGCAGGCGGCTTGGCCACGCTCTCCAGGGCAGCGAGTTCCAGGGCGAGCAGGGCACACAGGCTCCCGGCAGTCCCCCGCCTCCCTGACCGCGGGCCCAGGGCCGCCTGGGTCAGGGGGAGCCGGAGGTGTCAGGGACGCAAAGCAGGAGGCGCACTAACATATGTGTGTATATGCACATGTGTGTGTGTATACAAAACATAATGTCCACAACTTGCAACATAAGGCCGTGAAGCCGACATTTTGAGAACTTGCTCAGTATCTGTCAGTTATACATCAGTGCTGTCATTAAACATTCACCAAGAGAGGCTTTTAAAAAAGATTTATTTTTTATTTATTTGAAAGTCAGAGTCACAGGTTACAGAGGGAGGGAGACACATACACATACAGAGAGAGGGAGAGAATGAGGGAGAGAGGGAGGGAGAGAGAGAGAGAGAGAGGGAAAGAGGGAGAGAGAGAGGGAGAGAATGAATCTTCCACCTGCTGGTTCACTCCCCGAATGTGTGCAGCCACAGGAGTTGGGCCAGGATAAAACCAGGAGCCGGGAGCTTCCTCCAGGTCTCCCACGTGGGTGTAGGGCCCAAGGACTTGGGGCCATCGTCCACTGCTTTCCCAGGCCACAGCAGAGACCTGGATCCAGGTGGAGCAGCAGGGACGTGGACCAGATGCGGCTCTCAGGCAGGGCTTAACCTGCCGTACCACAAGGCGGGGCCCACAAAAAGAGTCTTAAAAGGAGATAATTAGAAGCAACAATTTAAGTGAGATTTATGTGACCAGCATAAAATTACTAATGACAACACAGGAAGAGCGGTGCCTTCTTGGTTTTGAAACTCTGAAACCATTCTAGAGTCCGGTTCATTTTACTATCTGGCTCCCAGGGGCTTTCTTATCTTAAAATGACGAACCACACCTCTGCCCAGGTACTTAACTCCAACTGGAACAGCTGTATCAGGAGCTGGGCTTAATTACGTCATACGTTAGCGTCTCAGAGCTGTTTGGAACTTTTACGGAAATGTCTCCTTGAACTCTGGCTACTAAACTCTTACCCGCCCTGCGTCAGTTGGCTGCACCAGCAAAATAATTGAAAGATGTGTCTTTAGAAGAATTTTTTAGCCATGTTTTGAGGGGAAACAATGCAAGCTGATCAGAAGATTCTATTTCCAGAATTCTAATGTATGCAGCCATGAGTTTTTAAAGAATTAATTCATTTACATAATCTTAAAACACAAATGACATATTAAGGAAACACAATCATCTGTTTCTTTCAAAATATTTACAAACATCTGTATCTTCCAAGAGAGCGGCACTTCCTGTCATCTTGTTCATCTTAACCGACACCCATCAGCACGCGTTCTGCCTGCCTGGCGGAGAGCCTGGCTGGTCAGCAGTGGGCAGGTGCTGCAGCCGCTGAGCAGCCATTGCCATAAGGGCCCCTGGCCCTTGGCCCTTCTTCCACTGCTTTTCAAGGTGCATTAGCGAGAAGCTGGACAGGAAGCGGAGCAGCCGGGACTGGAGCTGGTGCTCTGATCCGGGGTGCTGGTGCCGAGAGCGCCGGTTGAACCCGCTGCACCATGGCACTGTGCCGACCCCAGGCTCCGGTTGAAGTTGTCTGGGGGAGTATTGACTGCTGACCGATGCCCCTCCTGCTGGATCTCAGGCAGTGACAGAAGTAAGACTCCAGGAGTACTTCCAGTGCGGCGGGTGTGCAGGGCTGGGGGTGGAGGGGGTCCCGGCAGACAGAGCCTGGGGCCTCGGTGTGGCCACTGCCCTCTGTGTCCTAGAGGGAAGTGAGAGGCGGCCCGCCCTTCCCCGAGTCCCTTCTCTGCGTGAGTGAGTGTTCTGGACAGTTCTTAAACGAAAACAAAACAAAACTGAAAAAACATTAGACTTAACACGACTTAAATCTTGGAAAATATGTCAATGCATTTCAGCGCCTGGACACACAATTAATCTTCATCTATCTCTGGTAATATAAGCACACCTGTGGGATGTTTTCCATTGAATACATGAAAGGAAAACTCACAATAAATCTCAGACTGATAGCTTTATCATGACTGACGGCGCTGCTGCAGGCCGCTGCTTTATGAGTATAATTTGGGAGTTTATAAAAGCGGGAGATTGATTTCTACAGAGAATGGGTGCTTACGCTGAGCCCTGTGACTCTACCTCTTTCTTAATAAAAAAAAAGTCCACAAAATATGATTCCTGTATTTAATTTATAGAACTGAATGCGCACGCACACACACACTCACACGCACACACACATTATGATTTAAGGCCTGGAAGACACAAACGCGCCCAGGATTTACTGCCGCCTGTCATGGCTGGAGTGTCCCCTTCAGAACTTGATCTTGGGGGACAAGGAGGCAGCAGGCGACGACTTGACCCGAAGCGGAGGGGTGTGCCCAGGAACTCAGCCGAGGACGAGGTTGAAGGCCACCGCTGGTGCTCGCTCGAGCTCCCCGGCGGGGGCGCGCTGGCCGCTGCTCCTGGTCTGCGATGGCTTCTCCGGCTGTCCTGGGGTGTCCAGAGCCAGGCCTGGGGCGGAGGGAGACTAAGTGGGAGCTGCCCCTCCTTTCAGTCTCCACACCTTTGCAGTCGTGTGTTCTACACTCTGGGGCTCTGTGAACGATGTTAAAGGTGTGCTGCTCACATTCGTTGGGAGACCACTGGTCTAGGTCGGACAGAGACTAAAGAAAACTTCCAGAAACCTGGCAATGGCCCGAATGCTCGGGCATCACCGGTGATGAGAAGGTGCAGCCGGGAGTGGAACCCAGGCATCCTGGTGGCCAGACGCTCCCCGTACCGTGCCCCCACCCCAGCTCTTGTCTTGTATCCTTGTAGCCTCCTGTCTTTGAGCCCCGGTGGCCTTGCACACCTAGCTGCTGTCGCGTGCGTGCACATGGCCAGGTTGTGTCTGGTGTTTGATGGTCTCTGCGGTCCAGCCCCTGGACGCCCTCTCACGCCGCCTCACTTCCTGCTGCGGCTGGCCTTGGTTTATCATCGCAGGGCGGAGGCGGGCCGTGGTGTCGCCGGCCTGTGCACTTCGGGTTTTGCTTTGTTTTGCTCATGCCCCCCCTGAGGATGCCTTTGGTCGTGGCCCGATGTTCACGCCAACTTCTTGGTCCAGAGTTCCCCAGATGCGCACTCAAAGCCAAGGCTTCCCCTCCAAGGGGCAGGCGTCCTTGCTCTTCCTGTAGCTGCTGGTGACAGGTCCCTGTCCCCTCTCACCCCGCGGGGCCTGGGGGCTGCGGGCTGTGCGGGAGAACGCAGCCCCAGCCCTGGCCTCAGTGGAGGGGGTGTGAGGCTCCCGCGGGACCCCCTCCTGGGTGTCCTTTGGGAAGCTTCTCTGCTCCCAACCCTGCCCGCCACCTCCGTCTTTACTTCTGGGCCCTGGAGGCGGGGTTTCCTCCACGTGTCTGCACACTGACCGCTAACGTGCTACGTCGCTGCGGGCTACCGTGCGGCCAGGAGTCTCCTTGAGCTCTCTCCATACTGTGGCCCTCCTGTGTGTCCGCGCCATCATCGTTGTAAGATCAGAGGAGAGGGACTTCGCTAGGAATGTCAATGTTTCTCGGGTGCTATCGGTCTTCCAATCCTCATGTTGCATTAGGAATCCCCCGGGAGATCCACAAGGCACATTCAGCCCCCACTTTGGAAGTCATCCTGTATTTATCGAGGACCTACTAAGTGCTAAGAGTTTTCCTTGCTGAAGGAGGTAAACCATGAGCGTGGGTAACTATCTAAGGGACTTAAAACTATCCAGTGACGTGCAATTGTTACAGAAAGTGCTGCAGGTGACCCTTGGGGGTGACTCAATTTCCGGCCATGAACACCTTGCCGAGTCGGGGGTGCAAAGACTCCCAGACTGAGCCAGAGCAGCAGGATCCCCAGAGAGGCAGCAGCTGTCACACTGTACCTGACGGGGAGACCCTGAACCACCTGATTCGGGGGCCCAGATAGGGTGCAGGGAAAAGCTTGGTCAGCGCACGATGCGGAGAGAGGCTGCGGGTTTGTTCCTGGAACGAAGTGTTTACTCAAAGAACAAGTTGTGTGCAATAGAGTGAGAAGGTCCTGGGGCCCAGCACTTGTGGAGGACCAGGCGGACTGAATCAGAGAAACTACTTGCAATTAAAGCAGTCAGAGATGATGTGGATTGGCACAAGCCCCCAGTGGAGCCCTGTAACCCAACACGGAGACACATGGTAGCTCACTGGTAACAACACCCGACCCAGGAGGCTGGCGTATGTCACTGTCTTTGAAGTACTGAGCTTTGGCTAGTCCCTCAACAATGGCCTCTTCCCGGGACCCTCTAGACTCTGAACTCAGAGACCTGTGTGGGTGGTGGGAAGCTGGGGCGGGAGTGGGGAGCAGGCAGCCTCGTGGCCTCCCAGGACCCTGTTCCACGGCTTCGCCTGCCACGGTGAACCTCGGAGGAGTCGCCACCTGCTCCGTTCCTCCGCTGGCCCCCGTGTTCCACTTGCGGACTCCGGCAGAGCCGTCCTGCCTCGCCCTCTGCCGCTCCGTCTCCCTGCTCCGTCGCAGGCGGGCTCCATCCCAGAGCCTTCTTTCTCTGGACTCATGTCCAGGGGACAAGGACCAGGTTCTTCCAGGCGGCCGTTCCTGGAATGCCTGGGTCACCAGTGAGGTGCCAAGTTCACGGGCCAGCACAAGGCCTCCCGAGTCTACGCAGACCCTGTGGCCAGCGGGGCTGCCCCTGGCTGTGCTGACCCGGGGGCCTGAGTCTCTCCCAGCAGAGCCTGCTCCTGGTCCCTGGGGCGTTCCCAGGGTTTCACGGGCCTGGCACGTGGCTGCTGGGGAGAGAGCTGCCTTGGAGTGTGCGGGAACGTGTGTGTTCACAGCAGGCTTCTGAAATTCTGAAAGTGTCTCCCCTCCCTGCTCCACCCCTGCCTCCCCTCCCTGCTCCACCCTGTCTCTCAACCTGCCTCCCCTTGGGCTCTCAGTTGGTGGGCGGTGCCAGCTCCATGGTGCCCCCTGCCTCCCCGCCACTCACATGGGAGAGGCTGTGTGAGACGCAGCTCTGGGGGCATTTCCCGGTGCAAATCCACTTCACATTAACATCACACGGCTTCATGAGTCTCCTACAAACCTCCACCCAACCTGCTTAAAACCCATACCGACCTTGACCTCTTGAGGCACCAGGAGCAGCCAAGCCATTCAGGTTTTTCGTGTTGTGTGTGGGAGGTGGGCCTCAGGTAGACTGAGGCACAGAGCCCTGTGGGCCTCAGGTAGACTGCGGCACAGAGCCCTGTGGGCCTCAGGTAGACTGCAGCACAGAGCCCTGTGGGCCTCAGGTAGACTGCTGCACAGAGTCCTGTGGGCCTCAGGTAGACTGCTGCACAGAGTCCTGTGGGCCTCAGGTAGACTGCGGCACAGAGCCCTGTGGGCCTCAGGTAGACTGCTGCACAGAGCCCTGTGGGCCTCAGGTAAACTGAGGCACAGAGCCCTGTGGGGCCTCAGGTAGACTGAGGCACAGAGCCCAGCTCTGACAGCTGAAGAGCAGGGCTGCTTCCCCATGATTATTCCGTCTTCAGTGTCTCTCGTCTAATGGAAACCAGCTTCTCTCTGAGCACAATTTAAATGTCAGGGGACAAGGAGCCTGGAGAATTAAATGAATGCAATCCTCAAACATTAGAAGCAAACATTTTAGGAATTCAAGAGGTGTGAATGGGTGAGCTTCGTGGGGTCCTGGGAGAGAAGGAGGAGGCCCCCCGAGAGCTCTGTGCCCGCAGCGTGGCTCCCCTGCAGGCAGGGGCGGGCAGGCGGGCACTGGCCCGGGCTCGGTGCTCTGTGCCGTGTGCAGCTCTGGATTCGCATCTCGGTGCATCGGCTGCTGAGACACAGATCCTCCTGCGGAGGGAGACGCCGCCGCGCAGGGTGGGAGTAGAGTAGCAGTCATCCCGAGTGATGCTTCAGTGTCAGGCGCAAGTCCCCAGACACAGGTGCAAGCGGAGGGGAGCCGAGAGCGCTCCGGGCTGCTCGGGCGCCCCTGTCCTCAGCACTGACTGAGGTGCACACACATCGCCCCCTCCTACCCCGGGCTCCGAGCCCTGCTTCCATTCTGAACAAGCCCCAGCCGCGGGCACACTCAGGCCCTGGCTCTGGCCCACCTGGGCCGCCTGGAGCGGCAGGTGTGCTGGGTGCACGTGTCTCCTTCCATGCTGCTCTGACTCGCACTGACTTGAACGTAGAAAGCCGAAGCCTGGAATCCCACTGAATCGTGTGTGCTGTTTCTAGAAGGAAAACCGAAGCTTCCCAAACCACCAAATAACCCTTCGTTTGTTTTTTCTTGCATTTTCCTTGAAAATAATATAAAATTTTCTAGAACAGAGTGAACGAATGCAGATACATTAAAAAAGCTTTCAAGTGGAGCAGAAAGAAGGGTGCCCTCTGCATTGCGTCTTCCTCTGTATTTCAGCGTCTTCCTGGGGAGAACCTGCGCGTTCAGAATGACACGGCCGCGGCAGATCGTCAGCATCCCACACCACAGCGCCTGCTCCGCACCCGCTCTCTGCGGGCGCAGACCCTGGAGGGCGGGGGTGAGGGCTCCGTAGTTGAGTTCCTGTCACCCACGTGGGAGCCCTGGCTGGACCAGCTCCAGGCTTCTGAGACTGCTGTGGGCATTTGGAGAATGAACGAGTGGAAGGGTTTCTCTCTCTCTCTCTCTCTCTCTCTTTCTCTCTGCCTCTCTCTCTCTCTCTCTCTCTCTCTCTTTCTCTCTGTCTCTCTCTCTCTCTCTTTCCCTAATAGGTATGTGAGACACTTAAAATAGTTGGTTGGCAGATTTTTAAAAAGATTTTATTTATTTATTTGAGAGGTAGAATTAAAGATAGTGAGAGGGAGATATATAGGGAGAGGTCTTCCTTCCGTTGGTTCACCCCCGAGATGGGCACAATGGCCAGAGCTGCGCCGATCCGAAGCCAGGAGCCAGGAGCTTCTTCCAGGTCTCCCACATGGGTACAGGGGCCTAAGGACGTGGGCCATCTTCTACTGCTTTCCCAGGCCAAAGCAGAGAGCTGGATTGGAAGTGGAGCAGCCAGGACTAGAACCGGCGCCCATATGGGATGCCGGCGCCGCAGGCAGAGGATTAGCCTTCTGTACCATGGCGCCGGCCCCTGTTGGTAGATTAATAAAAACTTTGAGAACTATTTAGAGAAGCTGTAAAAATAATCCTCACCCCAAATTTGTGCGTTTGTGAAACTACTGCAGAATCAAGGTGGGGGAGCTGCTACGGGACCGACTCCAAATACAATGTCTGCTGTTTCCTGGGGGAGGTGGGACTTTGTTAAGCCTTGAGGGTGCAGGGGGAGTGCCCCAGGCAGGGGGACAGGAGGCATTCATAATGGCCCTGCTAGCAGATTGAACAGGACACAGCTCCCCACACTCATGCAAACTTTCCAACCCAGAGTAGATGGGTTCATGCTGATGGTTGTTGGAACGGTGTGCAGACTCGACCTAACCCTGGTGGTCAGGAGGTGGGGCCAGTGGGAGGCCTGTAGGTTTCTGGGAACTTGCCTTTGGATGGTTGATGGCTTAAGCCAAACTTGGGCTTCTTGCTCTGCTGCCCGGCTCGCCACGCGCTTGTTCCTCCATCCTCTCTGCCATGCCCAGCCTCCGTCAGACTCCAGGCTAATGGGGCTGCCTGAGCCTGAACTGTAATCTTCCAAACTTTGCACCAAAATAAGCCTTTTTCTCCCCCAAAAAGCTGCTTTCAGATACTTCAGCTGAAAGAATGAAAAGCCAAGTAACACAGAAAATCGGTACTAGAAGTGGGGTTACTATGAACTACACCTGAAGATGTGGGGGAGCTGTTGAAACTGGATTAAGGGAGAGGTTTTGAAGAGTTTGGGAGAACAGGTCAGGGAAACCTGGAATGCTATAAGCTGAGTGCTCTGGGTGATGGGAGGCTGAAGAGATTAGCAGGCATTTGGCACAGCAGCTGAGTTGCTCCCTGGGCTCCTGCCTTCCCTCTCAGAGCACCTGGGTGAGCGTCCTGGCTCCACTTCCCATCCAGCTTCCTGTTAGTGCACATCCTGGGAGGCAGGGCTGGGGCGCTGGTTCCCATGACCCCAGCTGCGTGTGTGATTGGGGGGAAGTGACATGAGTCACTGCTGCACCCAGAGCCTGCCTTCTCTGTGTCCCGTTGTTGGGGTGTCATTGAAACAAGGCGGGTGCTGTACATCCCTGATTCTTTGAGCAAATTGAGAGAAAAAGCAGACAGACAAAACCCAGGGCTTGCACAGTTGTCTGTTATCTCTGGCATTTCGCAGTGGGAATGCTCTGGGAGGGGCAGCCAGGCATCTAGGCCGGGCATGTGACCGCGTGCTCCTGACACCAGTTAGACAGCTACATAAACGCCGGTATAAGGAACTGCTTCGTCCCCCTGTATTCAACACAGCCGTGGACAGCCGCTGGCCCCACGACGTCTAGCGGGTCATCTGGCCCTCAAGTGAGAGTTTCCCAGGGAGAGGCCCCTGCCACAGCCTTCTGTAAAACCCTGGGCCCCTGTGTGGCCTTGAGGACATCACCCACTCTCTCCAGACTCGAGTTCTCAGGCCACGCCCACCAGGGCCACTGGGCATGCTCACTCCGTGTGTGCTGAGCCCTGAGCACGAACGGAACGAGGACTCAGAAGCCAGAAGTCTCGGAGATGGGTGTGAGGGAGGGTGAGCCTTCCCCAGTGCTGTGAAGATTCCCCACACAGTGCCCACACGCTGAACGCGCAGACATCCGTGCACACAACGCCCTCACCTGCGTGAGAGTGCACCACGCGCAAAGGGCGGGCGCTGACTTTTGTCTTATTTTAAGACAAAAATAGGCAGTGAGATAGATTCAGCACATGAAACACGCGTGGGAACATCGCCCTCACTGACAGGAATGTGCTTAGATAGTTACGGCCATGGCCACGTTACGCTGGCGATTTGCGTGTTAATCAACTTGGCGGTTTGAGCTGTGAGGATGACCACGCGGTTGAGCTGTGGGAATATCCCACGTGACAGGTGCAACGTGCATTGGCTGTTTTTACTTGACTCCAGCGTGTTCTCAGACACGGCGTGGCCAGGTGGTGTGTTGGAAAGAATGCACCGGGGTAACCTGTCCCAAACACTAACTTGTCTGCCTCAGTTTCCTGTTCTGTAAAGTGGGCACCTGCTTGTAGGAGCTGTGAGCAGAGTATGAAATGATGTTAGCAAAACTGTCTTTCTTGACTGGAGAATGATTGGCCTCAGAAATGCCAGCTCCCTGCTCTCTGCAGTGACTCCACAGTTCCAAAATGTGCTGTCAGTGTTGACTTAATTCACGAGTGCATAAATGACACCTTGTGCTAATGAATTAGTACAAGAAAGGCATCGTGTGCGACCTTCTCAGGGGACTCAGATGAAGACACGAGGCTCTCAGTGCATTCGCACAACCCCTTCCATGTGTATTTCAACAGAGGATGCACTTTGAAAAGTTCGTGGTAAATGGGATTAAAACTAAGAGTTTATTTTGGTGCAAAAATTGTTTTTGAAATCCACCTATTTTTTCCCAGAATATACGTTTTCCAAGTATTGAGACAACAATTTTGCACCAAAATAAAGTCATATTTTATTTATTTTGAAAGTCAGAGTTACAGAGAGACAGGGAGAGACAGAGAGGGATCTCTCATTTGCTGGTTCACTCCGCTAATCGCTGCATGGCCAGTCCTCTGCCAGGCCAGAGCCAGAAGCCAGGAGCCTCATCTGAGTCTCCCACGTGGGTGGCAGGGACCCAAACCCAGGCCACTTTCCGCTGCTTTTCCCATGCCATTAGCAGGGAGCTGGATTGGAAGTAGAGCAGCTGGGACTTGAACCGGCACCCCAGGGTGATGCCAGTGTCACAAACAGCAGCTTTATCCGTTACGCCACAACACCAGGCCCCAAAGTCATCTTTTAAATTTCATTTTCTGTTGAACTTTTTCAAATATCTTGTACACTCGGTATCTCTCAGATTTCTTCTTATTCTTGGACTCTTACAGATGAAAGAGAGAGAGAGAGAGAGAGAGAAAGGAAGGAGGGAGGGAGGGAGGGAGTGAAGGAAAGGAGGAAGGAGGGAGGGAGGGAGTGAAGGAAAGGAGGAAGGAGGGAGGGAGGGAGGGAGGGAAGAAGGGAAGGGAAGGAGGGAGGGAGGGAGAAGAAGAAAGAAAGAAAAACGCAGGGAATGGTAGTCCACTACGCTGAGGTAGAAGCCAGGCTGTGAGACACACACTCCAGGGGGAGCTCCGATTTCTGTCCAGTGTGCTGCCCAAATGCTTGCTTTCAGCGAAAGGGCAGAGCTAACGCACACAGCACCCCGTTTCCTGATGGAGAGGTAGGATTCTGTAAAACCTACTTGGAAAAATTAGCTTAGTTTTGAAAAGATGCTCTTGATTAGCTGAATGAATTAATTCTCAAATGTACATAATTAGTGTCTTTTCATTATGTGTGTAAGTTTAAAGTCAATATGACTTAGAAAAATGAGAAGGGCTGTTCGTTCCTTTTTGTAATCTCCCTTCCCAAATCAACATACGCATTAAAATAAAAGCTTGTGTGTTCAATGAACTTGAAGGTACTCAAGTACGCACGTACTTCAGTTTGCTATGAAGATATCCTTGTCAATTTCTGTTGGTTCTATTTAATGGTGATTTATTTAGATTTTCTCCAAGAGACTCAAATATCAAATGTCCAACAAATTACATTGAAATGAAAGAAGATATTTCTAGCATATTTTAAACAGTCTTTAAATTGGCTGCATTGGCTTATCTCATCTTTGAAATTTGCTGATCCTGCTTCTGAACACTAATCATGGTTTTGGCTTTTTATTTCTATCATTTAATTATATATCTGCACGTGAATTACTGCCACACAGCCCAGTGCGACTTACTCTAGGCTCATCCCGGTTTTGAGCCAATGAGAAATGGTGCTGACCTTGCAGGCACTGGCATTCGGCCTCCAGCCCCTGAGCCCTGGGAGAGGCGTCCTGCAGAGCCATGGACACAGCAGACACCTGGCCTCTGCCCAGGCAGCTCTCTTCCTGAATGGAAGATGGCAGTGCTCAAGTGAGCAAGCCTGGGTAAAAACGTGTAGGTGCAGGCAACAGATGAACTGACCAAGCAAAGAAGATGAAGTCCGGCAGAGTGAATGTGAACCCCTACCTCACACCCTATGAACCTGAAGCACGAAGTGTCCATGGGCAAGTCAATTGCCTCTCGCAAGGAAGAACTTACTCAGATTGAACTGAGAGCGACAACAATGCATGAAACTGAGCATGGTTTGCAGGATAAACTGTCAATTTGATTTCCAGAATGTGGTACGAGAAGGCTTCCCTGGCTTGATGCAGTTGTGGGGTCACTTGGTGTTTTCTGAGCCTATCTAGGGGTCTGGAAGGAGAGGTTTTTCTCTCCCTGTGTTGTAAAGATGTGTTTTCTGTAAACAGAAGAGTAGAATGAAGCTCACAGAAGTCAGAACAGATGGTACAGTGAGAATGTGCCATCCTCCCCAACATGGAATCACTGTTGGAACTTTCGGGATGCAGTCTATGGTCCCTCTCCCCTCAGAGGCTTTGGGAGTTATCAGCGATGGAATTAGGGAATTTCAGAGATACTAGCTTTTTCCAAAGCATTTTAAAAGGTCACACTTTATTTAGCTGCTATTTTGAGAGGAAGGGAGGGACTGGGGTGGGGGAAGGAGGAAAGAGAGATTTCCCACCTGGTGGTTCACTCCTAAGATGCCTGCATTCAGGACTGAGCCAAAGCTGATCCAGGAGTTCAACCCAAGTCCCCTCCGTGGGTGGTGGCAGCCCAATCACATCATGCGTGACTGTTATCTCCCGCAATAGTCGGGAGATGGAGTGGGCAGCTAGAGCTGGCCTTCGAACTCAGGCTACATGCACATCTGAGACATGGTATTTATTCACTTTTAGTCCAAAAACTTTCCTTTCGTTTGGTCTGAGGATATGCAAATATTAGTTTTATTTGGATCTCTATGTTAATCCTATATGTTATTTGTAGTTGGCTGGCATCTTACTGTGAGATGGAGTAAGGGAGTCTAATTTATGTATCTCCTTAATTGAATCTAACATTTTGGCATGAGCGTTTTCTTTTTGTCTCCTCTAATACATTTTCCCTTCCTATTCATCATCTTCCACAACCACCTGAAATGGACAGTTTAAATCAACTCTGGTATAATCATAATCCCCCTTCCCTGCCCCAGTGAGCTTCACCAACTCATTGGTTAGGCAAGAAATACAAGCATCACACGTACTGAGTCCTCTGCTTACAAAAGTCTCTGTCCCCTGTAGATTCCACAAAGTCATTGCTAATTTAAAGTACCTTACAGTCTTTTATGATATTAATATGGAGAGTCAACTGGCAATTTGTTCAAATAACTCATTCCAACCATAAAATCATAATCCCCAACAAGGAGACGAGGTCGCTATCACTGCCTTACCCGAGGTACGTGTTGGCGAAAGCTCTTAGGAGCCATTTCGCTGAAGCTTAGCATTTTAGGGTCCTCAGTCCTGTTTTTTTATGGGTAATAGTTTTTGTGTTCACGTAAATGAAAATTTCTCCATGGTACCTTTAAAAAACTAAGTTTCAATATCTAAGGCAACATGGAACACAAAATCATTAACAAAAATTACATCTAGGGTAGCATTAGGGCTCAGATTTCAGAACATTATTTCTCTATGTGTAAGATGTAATATATTCCAAAACTAGGCAATTACATTCTGCTATATGAAAATGACCATGGCTAAATACCAAAGACGAAGTGAAGAGCTTGGAATCGCACTGTGCACCGGTATTATAGCTCGTGGAAAAGCTGATGGGAGAGAACTTACTTATTCAGCAAACCAAACAGGTTCTTGGTTTGCAGGAATTTGAAAATGTAAACATGTGCAGTGCCAGGTGCCCCTCACGCTGTCACAGGAGCAGAGGGTGGTGAGGATCCTCGGAAAGTCGTGAGTCGCGGTACCCTGCTGCTTGGTTCTCTCATCACTGTGGTAGTCATAAGGCCAGACAGCTCCAACAGAAAAGTGCACGACCACTCTTGTTTCTCATTTTTGCTTTCCTCTTGGCAATGCTGAGTAACTTTTTATTCAATATATTTGCTGGATTCCGTATTTATGAAAACCCTTAAATGCATGTGGTCCCCACGCCACTGTACCGTTCCTAGTGACGTGCATTAGAGTGAAGGGAAGCGTCAAAATGATTCTTTGTTCTCCCTTTTTCTCACAATGAGACTCGTTCATTTTTTCATCGACATCTAATACATCCCTTAGCGTCTGTGTCCAGTTGCATACATACACAACCGTTATCTATACACAGGGTAAAGTCCACAAGCACTCAGGAATCGGGCAGATTTCTGAGTTAATTAAACATAATGGTGAATTTACTTAGAGCATTGCAGCTGTCCCCAGTAGGGGCTACTGGTTCATGATGCGATGCTGGTTGAACCTGGCCAAATGATAAATTGAGATTCTTTCTCTTCTCTTGTCCCCAAAGCTATTTATTTTTCTTTTAAAAGCTCTCTATAATATTTTCTTAATGTGGATGGTAAAATAAATAAACCTTTGGGTTCAACTGTAAGTGTCACCATGGATCCATGAATGCTGATTATTGATGAAATTCAGCGGCCTGTGAGCTCTCAGTAAAGTGGACGTGTTAATCCAGCTCTATCAAAATGCCAGGCACACTGTGGGAATCAACATGAGTCTTTAATGATAAATGCACAGAAAATATTAAGTGGTGAGACCGATTTTTTAAATGACAAATTCTGCCTCCTTTTTATCTATTTATTTTTTAAATTTATTTGAAAGTCACAGTTACACAGAGGGAGAAGGAGAGGCAGAGAAAGAGAGAGAGAGAGGGAGAGAGAGAGAGAGAGAGAGGTCTTCCATCTGCTGGTTCACTCCCCAATTAGCTGCAATGGCTGGAGCTGCGCCAATCCGAAGCCAAGACCCAGGAGCTTCTTCCAGGTCTCCCACGTGGGTGCAGAGGCCCAAGGACTTGGGCCATCTTCCACTGCTTTCCCAGGCCATAGCAGAGAACTGGATCAGAAGTGGAGCAGCCAGGACTTGAACCTGCGCCCATATGGGATGCTGGCACTGCAGGCTGCAGCTTTACACACAACCCACAACACCGGCCCCGAGACCGATGTTTTTAATGAGCATCTTCATATGATAAAATGAGGCATCAAGTGGAGCAGCCATAAATGGATTCAGTTTCAGGAATTCCTTCAACACCTCCATCCCATTCTTGACTGTTCTCGGTATTGGGGGAGTCTTAGCCTCCCGAAAGTCTTCCCGGTGGTTTTTTCCACATTTGCCTTATCTACCACGTGGAGCAGCACAGATCAAACTCAGCTTCACGGACACTGCCCTCCTGAGCAAACCTCACGGGGAAACTGCCCAGCACAGCTCTGCTCCTGCATAGCACAGAAGGCCGCCCCGGAAGTTTTACAAACGGCACGGTGATGTAACTTAGAAAGACAACTTGAGTGCACTGTTAGTGTTAATGAGGCACTGATACTGTCTCTAAGAAACACTGTCGATACAAAATCGCCAGACTGTGCTGCTGTTCGGTGTGTCCCGTGGGCTGCCTGGTACTGTGATGTCGTTGGTGATTCTTAGGGTGGGGAGGATGCTGTCTTGCTCTGCTTCATCACATCATGGTCAGCTGGAGGGGGAGGATGATATCGCCTTTGTCACCATCACCCTCATTACAATTACCATAATTCTGTGCACCTGGTATGCGTCAGCATGTGGGTTCCGACCAAACAGAAGGTCCTAGTCGAGGTGTGCACAGGGGTGTTACGAACCTGGTGTTTCCATTACAGAGCCACGTCTCCAGCCTCCAGGGTCTCGCTCTGCAGTCACTCACTCCTGGGTACTCTTTGCTTCATGAGGCACTATTTTATCCAGCTCCCTCGGAAAGATCAGAACAAATGTCAGGACTCTGCTGTTTCTGTTCATCACTCACAGTGCTTGGCACCATCTTCCAGAAACTCGCCTCATGCTGGAGTTTCCTTCCGAACGCGAGCACCTGTCCCCGGGTCTACACGGCGCCCTTCAGCCATCACTCTCACAGCTAATCATGTATCGAATCAGCCAAATCTCTGACCTTTGCAGCATTTCCGTTGGTCCCTACATGAGAAGATGACGTACATCACCCCGACATTTTCTTACCTCCTCCAAAATTCCCTGGGCAGCCAGAATCCTTGTTCTTTTACTGCCGCTTTTACAAAGTCAAATTTCTCATCTGTGGACTTAACTTGCTGAAAATTTTATTTTTGCACAAATTTAAACACCAGCTTAAAACCCTACACACTATTCTCCCCAGATGCTGGCACAAAACTGACTTTCTGTTCTTTAAACACAAACACTGATGCTTCAAGGTGGAAGTTCTCATGAGACACCAAATCCGTGTCTCTGTAAGCTAAACAAGGACAGCAGCTTCGTGCTTGATGGTGTCACACTAGAAATAAGAGGGGACTGCACACACACACACACGCACACACATTCACACACTCACACACATTCACACTCACACACATTCACACTCACACACACAAACTCTCTCACACACACAGACTCACTGACACATTCACACTTACACTCACACAGACACACACATTCACACTCACACACAGAGACTCACACACTCACACTCTCACACACCCACACCCACACTCACACTCACACATACATTCACACACTCACACATTCACACACTCACACATTCACACACTCACATTCACACTCACAAGCTCTCTCACACACAGACTCACACACATTCATACTCACACACACTCACACATTCACACTCACACACACAAACTCTCACAGAGACTCACACACAAACTCACAAACTCATACATTCACACTTACACCCACACACAGACACACACATTCACACTCACACACTCACAGAGGCTCACACACTCACACTCTCACACACACACACTCACACATACATTCACACACTCACACATTCACACACTCACATTCACACTCACAAGTTCTCTCTCACACACACAGACTCACACACATTCACACTCACACACAAACTCCACACACACACAAACTGCCACACACACACTCACACACTCAAACACATTCACACTCACACACACTCAGACACACACGCTCTCACACTCACACGCACTCACTCACCCACACACATTCACACACATTCACACACACTCACACTCTATCACACACTCACACACACTCTCACACTCACACGCACTCAGACACACGCTCTCACACTCACACGCACTCACTCACCCACACACATTCACACTCACACACACACACACAGAGTGAGAGAGGGACTCTCCCATCAGCTGCTTCGCTTCTTGAGGTCCCACAGTGGTCCACCAGTTGGAACCGAGACTGGGAGCGGGGCCCTCAAACCAGCCCTCCGACGTGGGTGGTAGGGACCCAGCTATTGAGCCATTGCTGCTGCTCCCTAGAGTCCACTTTATCAGGACGCTGGAGTCAGGAGCTGCAAGTGGGACTCAAACCCGGACTGTCTGACGTGGGAAGAGGGCACCTAAAGCGGCGTCTTAACTTCTGCCAAGTGCCCACCGCACGGAATTCAGCTCCATTTTCCCATGCAAGTCTTGAGCTCCCTGTGCTCGGTGGCGTGGACGTTTCCACAAGAAGCAGCGGCCCCTTCTCCCGACGGCCTCGCACCGGCCGTCCGTTCTGTGCTCCCTTCATTCTGTAACTGTCACGTGGCGGCGTTTCCCTCTCCACAGCGTGGACCCGGCATCCTCTGCGTTTCAGCTGCACTTGAATGCTGTAGAAGATTACTCTGACAACAATAGGTGAAAGGTTCTGTGTGAACAGAGATGGACTTGGTGCTGACTGTGCAGAAAATAAATCACTGCTCTGAAGCATCGCGAACTCCTCACCACTAGATGGGGAGTCTACCTCATCGGAGAGGTGAGATGACAACCAAGTGAGACGCAAGACGAGAAGGTGGCGGAGGGGCAGATCACCGGGGAGCGGGATGGAAGGTGCAGGACCGAGAAGATCCTGTTACCTTATGGGCAGCCAGCGCTGAGCTGGTTAGAAAGGGCATGTCTCGCTCAGCGAGTCAGCTGTTGTGCAGTGGTTCACAGAAGGATTGCGCTCGCTGAGCCGTCGTGGATAACCTGGGCAGCACTCTGACGCAGTGGGCGTGGCAACTCTGTGGTTAAGCCGGCGGTCCCAGGCTGTGGCCAGGTGAGACACGAGGCTGGCTGTGGCGACACTTGTGTGGCCCCCTGTGTGGGTCTTTCCTAATCAGGGGTACTGATCATCAAAACTATCTCTTACTAAGAATACTCTCTGCCTTTGAGGAGTTCCCAGCTTAGCATAGTGATGTCAATTTAGTTATCATGCAAAACCCACTTAATTCAACCTGCACTTTGTAAGCACCTGCTGTATGCATACTCTACTAGACACTGCCATTTAGACAGACCTGACTCAGAACTTTTCCCAAGGAACTTACGGTCTAGCTGAAGAGCTCAGTTTGTAGCACCTGGCTAGCACCGATTTTAGCCCGTGGCCATAAAGCAGAGGCACAGGAGCCGTGGCGGTGCAGGTGTGGGTTTCAAAGCGCCCCGCCAGGAGCCGGGGGAAACACCTGCTACCGAGCTGTCCCGTGGAAAGCACTGAGCACTGGTTCAGCTCAGGTGCCCAAGGTGTCTGGCTGGGGGCCGGCGCCATGGATCACTTGGTTAATCCTCCACCTGCAGTGCCAGCGTCCCATATGGGCACGGTTCTAGTCCCGGCTGCTCCTCTTCTGATCCAGCTCTCTGCTGTGGCCTGGGAAAGCAGCAGAAGATGGCCAAGTGCATGGGCCCCTGCACCCACGTGGGAGACCTAGAAGAAGCTCCTGGCTCCTGGCTTTGAATCAGCCCAGCTCTGGCTGTTGCAGCCATTTGTGGGGTAAACCAGGGGATGGAAGACCTCTCTCTGTCTGTCTTTCTCTCTCTCTGTAACTCTACCTATCAAAAAAAAAAAAAAAAAAAAAAACAAAAAACAAAGCAAGATGTCTGGCTGGATGCTCATGTCAGTGGCTTTATGTCAATCTGTGCATAGACAAATTATGTTAGTTTATAAATGGGCAAGACCCAGAGCAAGTAGCAGCCCTTTTTGGAGAATTTCTAAGTAGATTTATCCTCTTACTTGAGTATCAACGATCAGGGTTGCCAAGGTCAGTCACATGGAAAGAATACAGCTTGTTTGTTTCACCACATTAAAGGATTTGTATTTGATTTTCTCTCATAGAGTAAGACAGTGACTATCCATCTGATTGGACAGGTTAGGGGAGACCGAATGGCAGAAGCAGAGCTTTCCTGGGGGCTGAACAGTGAGAGGACGGGAGCTTGTGTGTGTGTGTGTGTGTGTGCTGCCAGTGAGGAGGGGAAGGGTCTCCTGGCCCAGGCCCGGCGCGCAGCCTGCTCACTGGCCACGCCCATTAACCCCACCCGCACAGAGAAGCGAGTCAACAGAATAGGACGTTGGTTAGCACACTGACCACTTACAGACTGTTGTTACTGCTTACCTCCACGGTTTATTCACGTCCAGGGAGTCAATGGCGCTCACTGAATGATTAATGGAGGTTCAGACAATACAGTGCAAAGAAAATGCAACCGAATTGTAAAAAGAAATTGCGAATATTGTAAAATGCATAGAACTTCCAGAAATCAATAAAAGTGATATTGGAGAATTGCTTAAATCTCACAAAGGCACTTAAAAAGAGAAGCCGGCTGTGAACCGTTGTCAATTTAGCTCTAGAGGAGGCCCGTCGGCTCTTCTACAGAAAATTCCACGGAAGCCAAGCAGCGAGCAAGACGGCGTCCTTGGGAAGGCCGAAGACCTGACGTCTCTGCCGGTGCCCGGAGCATCTTAGGATCACGCGACAAGAGGATATGGCAAAAGAAAGACGCTCACTAGCACAACAATGTCTGGAAATGTGCAGCCAGAAATACCATCTGGACTCAAAAGTTCTATTCTAGGAATTATTTTCAAGTTATAACATCCAAGACAAAGTACATCGATTTTCATGTTTCGCTGTATTTCCCGAGTTGCTATCGAATGTCATTTCCAATCCACAGCACGTGCCTCATTGCTTTTGTCTGGAAGGCTTCACCTGCAGGGAGGTGGCAGTCCCCCTTACCCACAAGCCACAGCGGTGCGGGAGGCCACCCAGGGGCTAGCACGGATGATGGACAGCTGCAGCTTTGCCACACAGAGATCAAAGTCCGAACACTGGGCGCCCTCCCAGGGCTGACCCCAGTGGGCTCTGAGCCAATCTTGCAGGCTGTAGTCTCGCGGTCCGGCGCAGTTGTGTGACCTTTGTCCAGGCATCCAGGGCTCTGCTGGCTCAGGGTTCTGTGCGCCCGTCCTCCTGGTCACCACGCAGCCATCTGTGCTACAGCCACGGAACACACTCTCCCCAACAATGCACCGAGCCTGAAGCAGGCGCCAGGGAGAGGCCCGAGCAATCGAAGCCATGGCCTCTCTCTCACAGCCAGGCTGCGCCAGGGTCGGCAACCAAGCCCGAGTCTGAGAAAGGCCATCACGGGCCGGCAGACCGTGGGAAGGGACCGCCCAGCGAAGGCCAGGCGGACGCGTGCCGGTGAGGGAGGCCCGGCCGGTTCCAGGTCCAGGCCCGGCGTGCGGTGTCCGGCACCAGGACCACAGCCAGCAGGACCGGTGATCTTTTCCTTTTGACCCAACTCGGGCTTTACCTCCTAGAGTCAGACTTTCTTCCTCCCTAGGGTCCTAATGTCCTTTTTAACCCTCTACACTCCAAGTGCGGATTCTCAAAGCGGAGACTCCCTGGGAAACATGCAGTGGCTGCTACAAGGTGGCCACAACAGGCCCCTGTGGTCGGGCGAGGTCATGGCCAAGTCCCCAGCGCCCTGGGGGCTCTCACGGCATCACTGTGCAGGCGCACCCCACAAGGCTCTGCTCCCGGGGTCAGAGCCAAGGTTAACCACGCAGGGGAGCTCCCTGAGGTTCTGCTTCTGGGGTCAGCGTTCCCAAACGCGGATACTAACTTTCTGTTCCCCTCATTAGCTTAGTTTGAGAGGGAAGTGACCCTGTTTCAGCAGGGTGATGGTCTATGCAGAGGGCGGGAGACGAGCCTGCTCCCAGGCCAGCCGGCCACGTGCGCCGTGGTGTGTGAAGCCCCTCGTGACCGCGTGCCCATGGTGTGTGAAGCCCCTCGTGACCGCGTGCCCGTGCCCACCGAGGCAGTCGCGCACACAAGGCCTGCTGCCACGGGCTTCGGGGTGAGCGGAACAGGCCTCCGAGTTGTTCCACGAGGTGAGAAACACCAAGGGGTTTCCCCAATGACGTCACCCTCCCGACTCGCGTTCTGAAATTCTTAGCATTTCCCCCCAGACTATCACATCGGCTCCTCCAAAACCACAGAGCGGGGGCCGACGGCAGCCGCCCCCCCACCGTGCCGGGCCCACCGTCAGGACGCGGTCCCCCAGGACTCCGAGCCCTGCTCCCCCGGGCCCACGGGTGCTGTTGGAACCGGCTCTCTCTGCCCGCACTGTCCACCTCTGCCCGTCGACTTCCTGGGCTCCGTCCTCCCCGCTGCCTGCGTGCCTGTCATCCTCCTGCCACCCAGTATGGCATCTGGGGGTCTCGAGACCCAGAGAACAAATCACGAAGTTGCTAGAACTGCGTGTGAAGCAGGTGCACAGGCTCTCAGTGCACCTGTGTGCGAGCTTCGTGTGGCTCCCAGGCTGTGATTGGCTGGATGGGTGCTCATGCGTGACACGTGTCCTCGTGTGGCTCCCAGGCTGTGATTGGCTGGATGGGTGCTCATGCGTGACACGTGTCCCCGTGTGGCTCCCAGGCTGTGACTGGCTGGCTCAGAGCCCATGCGTGACACGTGTCCTCGTGTGGCTGCCAGGCTGTGACTGACTGGCTCAGAGCCCCTGTATGACACGTGTCCTCGTGTGGCTGCCAGGCTGTGATTGGCTGGCTCAGAGCCCATGCGTGACACGTGTCCTCGTGTGGCTCCCAGGCTGTAATTGGCTGGCTCAGAGCCCATGCGTGACACGTGTCCTCGTGTGGCTCCCAGGCTGTGACTGGCTGGCTCAGAGCCCATGCGTGACATGTGTTCTCATGTGGCTCCCAGGCTGTGACTGACTGGCTCAGAGCCCCTGTATGACACGTGTCCTCGTGCGGCTCCCAGGCTGTGATTGGCTGGCTGGAACCTTGTGTGTGACACGTGTCCTCGTGTGGCTGCCAGGCTGTGATTGGCTGGCTGGAACCTTGTGCGTGACACGTGTCCTCGTGTGGCTGCCAGGCTGTGATTGGCTGGCTGGAACTTGTGTGTGACACGCGTCCCCTGTGGGCCTTGGGCACTGAAGCAGTGACCGGCAGCTTCCTGCAGGCGCTCACAGCTCAGGAAACCTCTTCTCTTCCATGGCCGTGTTGTGGATGGGGACCCCTCAGGCCCACCCTTGGTCTTCTCTGGAACGGGTCCTGGCTTGTGCGCGCCTTCGCAGGGGCCCCCGGCACAGGACGAGAGCAGCGGGGCGCTCTGCCGAGGACCTGCAGGGCACGGGCGTGGGAGTCCAGGGGTGGAGAGGAAAGGCAATCAGGCCCTGGGGATTGATCAGATTAACTTGTGTATTTGAAAGGCAGCGTTAGAGAGCGGGAGAGGGAGAGAGCGTGAGAGACATGTTCCATCTGCTCCCATCTGCTCGTTCTCTCCCCAAATGGCAGAAAGACCCAGGCCTGCACCAGGACAAAGCCAGGAACCAGTAGCTTCTGCCAAGTCTCCCACGTGGATAGCAGGGGCCAAACACCTGGGCCATCTTCCTCTGCTTACAAGTCCATGAGCAGCGAGCTGAATCGAAAGTGGAGCAGCCGGGACTGGAACCGGCACCCATTCGGGATGCTGGAGTTACCAGCGGCAGCCTTACTCGCTTGCTACACCACAACTCTGGCTCCATCTGAGTCGATGAGACCAAAACACACAGGATGGCCCCTGTGGCTGCAGCGCCAGTGTGCCCAGAAGTGGCCCAGAAGCAAGGGGCCCTCCCAGTGTTGCCTCCCGGCAGGCATCTCCCCCAAGGCAAATGCGCTTCGACAAGGGCATCCTGTTTCCAGGCCTCAGGGCAGTGGGCCATTCATCAGCAGCCCCTCCCCCTCCCACGGGCAAACACCCCCTGGGCAAGCAATGCCCAAGATGCCTACCTAGCACATAGCGTCACGTTAGACAGAAGCCAGCGGAACTCTGTCCCCGTTCTCGGGGCAGCTGGTGGGGTCCCTGGTGCGTCTCAGGGCAGGGCTGTCATGGTGGCCTCCTCCTACCAAGGGGAGGAGGCGCAGGAAGAAGAGGGTGCATGGACTGATTGAGGTCCGGCTGGGTAACTCAGGGTGAATCCTTGGCGCCTCTCAGTGCAGACGCTCGTGCAAGGCAGATGGTAACGTCTGCCTCGGAGTTCTGCAGATTCAGCAGCGGGGCACAGGTGAGGTGCCGGGCAGGCCGCGTGCTGGGTGAACGCCAGTTAGCCGGGTGACGACGTCCTGCTCGCTTGGCTGTAAAGGAAAACAAAGCGGCCAGTAGAGACTGAACACCCGCGCGAGCCAGGGAGGAGAGAGCTGCGCGCGCTCCTTAATGAGGTGCTGTTTTAATTTCTGTCTCTTCCCAGGACAGCCATTGAAAGACACATCCATAAGATGTGACATCTATATGTTTGCTCAGTTTGTGCAAAGTAATTAACGTTTCGATCAGGTTCAAAAAATCTTAATTAGGCCTGTGAGCTCTTGGGGCCGGGCGGTTCTCCCACGGGCCTGCTGGGGAGTGAAGGGCCCGCGTTCTGCCCGCGGGCTGCCTTAGCCCCGTTGTCCACGCTCTTGCTCTCTGGGGACTCTGACCCCCAGCCCCGGCCAGCCCGCCTGGGGTGACGTCACACGGGTTCCTGGGTGGGCGCTGGGGGACACTCGGGGTTCCACTGTTGTGCTTTCTTGCCGTGCTGCTTGCGTATGGGGACAAACCCGCGTCTCCCGTGCAGACGTGCGGCCTTGTGTGGCCAGCTGCTCCTGGTGTGGTTACAAACCAACCGAAACAGGCTTTCTCTTTGGACCTAGAAGTGGCTTCCACGCAGCCACAGCCGCTGCTTCTCCTGTGTCCTCGCTCCGCAGGTGGGGATGGAGGCCGGCACCTTGCCTCCGTGCAAGCCTCAGGTAGAGGGGTGAGCGTTTCAGATCTCCTGGGGCTTTGTCCACAAAACGACACAGCAGGCGTGCCCCCCTGCCCTGTCGGGGAACAGATGGGACGTGCTGCTTCGGGGAGTGTGAGGAAGTCAGCAGGTCCTAAACTCACTTCCGGCTATGGAGGTCTGGCCGGATTTCTCAGTCTACGGTAGCGTCCCTTTAGTAATGTCTCTCGCAATTTGCTTAGTTATTACCTTATTGATAAAGAAATACTCATTTATTACCCCATGTTTGATAAAAAAAAAAAACCGACCCTGGGTAAAACATTCAAGCTGCTCGCTCGCAGGGCGGCTGCTGGACCTGGGCAGGGGTTGGTCCAGCGGGATCCCCGTGTGTTGTGTGGGGGGCAGAGCAGGTGCCACGTGCTCTGAGGGAAGACAGCTGGGCTTGCTGGTGTAAACACTACACAGGTGCGAGTCGCACACCTGGCGTCACTGTTGCCGGAACAGCAGAGGACAGCCTGTGTCCCAAAGACACTGGCACTGCAGGCTCCACGGCCGCGACCCGGCCGTCATCTCTCACCACCCCTGGGTGACCTGGAGCCTTGGATGACGTCCGCCCGTCGCCCAGGGCTGTGCTCGCAGACACACGGCCCTGCGGGTTGTTGCTCAGAGAGTCAGCGTCTCGGTAACGATCTCTTTTATTGGGATATTACTGAGCACATCGGTGACGCTGTCCAGCATTGGCAGGTAGTGCTGCTCCCTGCAGAGCCCGCTGGCTGGTCGCCCGGGTCACAGGTGTGGATGGAAGCCACTGAGTCGCCATGGTTTGGCTTTGCTGACCTGCAGGACGTGGCCAACGGCACAGCTCAGTTTCTTCCCACGTCTTCAGTGGCTACAAAAAGCAGAGATGCCCACGTGGTAGCTTTCCCAAGGTGCGTTTTCCCACGTGCCCTTCCCCTTGCCGGCTCGGGAAGTGAATCCCAGAGTCAGATCCGCACGCCGCCCTGGGCTTCCCACGGCGGCAGCTAGTTCAGGACCCCGTTTTCCCGGCCAGACTCTGGGCACCCGGGGAAGCCAATGCAGACACTGCCCAGGGGCCATGCAGACCCCGGCTTCTCTGTGGCTGAGCTGGGTGTCGCGGGGCAGTGGTGCGGGTGTGGACGTGCCAGCTTACCTGCCCAGGGGTGCCTCGAGTGTTTCCACTAACTGCCCACCACACGCAGGAAGGTGCTTCCTCCCGAGGAAGCAGCAGTGGCCCAAGGTCACTGCAGAGGGGAGCGGGACAGCGTGGGGGTGGGGCAGCAACCCACAGGTGTTTGGGTTCCAGGGACAGGAATCCAACCCTCCACAGTAACACGGTCGCCATTTGGACAGCTCTGCAAGCCGTGGACGGCGCCCTCCACCTGGTGGAAGGTGAGCCACCCTTTGCCCGGCCACGGAACAGCCAGCTTGGCATGCCTTTGTTTTAGAACCACAGGAAATCAACTGCAAAGACCGGCATAGTTGAACGTTTTTTCTCTCATCTTCACGCCATGGCTGGCTGACTCCTTCTGCAACTGTGTTAGGAGGACACCAGCCTGTGCCTGGGGGTAGGGCCTGGACCACCTCTGCGGGGGGGAAAAAGGAGGGGGAGAGACTGTGGGAGGAGAGAGGAGAGGGAGGGTCGGACCAACAGCTGGCGAGCCATGAATGGTGCATGGTGGAGCAGGGCCCTGAGGGCCTGGGTGTCCAGTCTCGGCTGCTCTGCGCCCCACCCTGAGGCTGCCTCCCCAGGGCAAGCGTCTGCGGGGGCTTCTTGCAGCCCCGTTTCATCCAGCTGCTCCTGAGCCACCTTCCCGGGGCCTCAGGAGCTAGAGTTGGCCCAGGGAGCGGCCGTGCAGCAGGGCCCTTCCTTGTGCAGGCCAGAGGAACCCCTGCCAGGCACCTGCACGCCAGCCAGGGAGGTGGGGCTCTGCTGCGGGCCCCCGGGGCCTGAGGGCCCAGACAGCCAGGCCTCCCAAGGGGCGTCTCTGCCCCCTCCCCGCCAGCCGCCCCTGCCTGGCTGTGGTTCTGCAGGCTCCCGGGTAACCAGGGAAACCGGTCACCATGGTAACAAGCCCAGGTGGCCCCGCCCAGGAGGCTGGGAGCCAGGCCAGGCCCCATCCCTCTTCTGCACCTCTGCCCTCTGTCCTCCCTTGGTCCACTCCTGGCCTGGGGGAGCGGAGGGGCTCCTGGCTCCCTGCCCGTCACAGAAAGGCAGCCAGTGGTGGATCTCACGCTGGGACACGGCCCTCCTGGGAACGTCCCCAGTGCCTGGCAGGCAGGGAGGGGCTGGGCCGCCTGGCTGGGGCCTCGCACAGCCTGCCAGGTGTTTATGGCCAAACCAGCCAGGTTTTTAAGAGGGCCTGTCCCACCCTCCCGTCTGTTGGCATCCTGAATTTCCACAGGCAGGGGGTGGAAGGGATGGCGAGCTCCAGAGAGTAAACACAGACTCTCAGTGTCTCTGACAGCAAGTCTGGCACAGCCCTGGGGCCTGGCTGGCGGTCCCCACCACCTGACGGCTCAGGAGCTCACCCAGAGCCCTCGCCCCCTCCCGAGGCTGCAGGGTCAGGCAGAGCCCTGAGCTCGCTAACACCCAGTAACGTGTCCTCTGCCCAGTGCTGTGTCCAGGCTCGGCCTCACGAGCAGGTGCAGGGCGCAACGCAGGCCTCCCGGGAGCTGTCCCCCTCGGCTCAGCACCCTCTTCCGTTCCCTGCAGGTGCGCTGCCGCCGGGGTTCCCTGCACTGGTCCCTGAGGCGTGCTGGGTGTGCATTTCCTCCCTCTGCTTCTCAAAAAGCTCGGGGAGCCCCCCTTGAGGGGAGACGTTGACCCGAAACCCATCGCACACAGATGCGTTTCTGCCCGACGCGTTCACTTCTTCCATCGCACACAGATGCGTTTCTGCCCGACGCGTTCACTTCTTCCATCGCACACAGACGCGTTTCTGCCCGACGCGTTCACTTCTTCCATCGCACACAGACGCGTTTCTGCCCGACGCGTTCACGTCTCCCATCGCACACAGACGCGTTTCTGCCCGACGCGTTCACGTCTCCCATCGCACACAGACGCGTTTCTGCCCGACGCGTTCACGTCTCCCATCGCACACAGACGCGTTTCTGCCCGACGCGTTCACGTCTTCCATCGCACACAGATGCGTTTCTGCCCGACGCGTTCACTTCTTGAAGACAACTGTCAGTTTCTGAGAACCCCTGGACAGCTGGTGGCCCGTCCCTTGGCTGAGCTTGGATTTTCAGACCTTCGCCTGCAGGGCTGTGGGTTGCTAACCCTTTGTGCTGCGTTGAAGAAAGCTCTCCCCCTCAGTGCAGGCACAGGCTCATGCAGAAGTGGCCCTCATATTTTATTTGCAAAGAAAAACAACTGGCAGGTAGCAAATTAAGTGCATCCCGTCTCCTGAACTCTAAGAAAGCGGGAACAAATTTAAGCTGCTTGAAAGATTTTCCTGAACAATAAATGACTGAGAAATGACAGGAAATAATTCAGAATTATATTCTGTATATGTCTGTTTATTTGAAAGGCAGAGAGAGGAGGGGAGAGAGACAGAGAGAGAGAGAGAGAGAGATCCTCCATCCAGGGGTTCACTCTCCGTGTGCTGACAACAGCCAAGCCTTGGCCAGGCTGAAGCCAAGAGCCTGGAGTTCCATGTGGGTCTCCCACACGGGTGGCAGAGACCCAAGTACTTGTGCCATCAGCTGCTGCGTCCCAGGTGCGCATCCGCAGGAAGCTGGAGGGGAAGTGTGGTCTTTGGGACCGGGTGAGGCATCCTGAATGCAGGTGCAGCCGTCCCAGGAGGCAGCGTAACCTGCCGCCCCGCAGCACCCCCCCCCCCCCGCCGCCCCGCCACACAGTGGTTCCTAACTGATATGAGAAACACAGTGAAGTGCAGGCCAGTCTCTAATCCAAGAGGGCTTCCTAATTTTTTAAGGAGTTAAAAAAAGCCTATGAACCTGGGAAAATATATAATATATAAACACATAACACATATAAAAGAGGTGTCCCTCGGCATGGCCCTCTGTGCTTTAACTCGCTGGGAGGAAGGCACACAAATCCGCATCAGCCGACAAGGATTTTGAACTAAAATAATCTCCCAGGTATTCCCAGCTCTGACATTAGATGGTACATACGCTTTCTGACATTTCACGGAGCATTTGCACAAACAACGTCAGCTGTCACAGACAATGAGGCCCCCGTGAAGTGCTGGGTTGTCTGCAACAGGACCTGATGGGCGGGGGCTCGCGTGAGTGAAGAGGGGACGCTCGGTCCACAGGCCTTGCCCACCCAGGGTCTGCAGCCTTGGGCCAGGGGCTGCCTCAAGAGGATTTTACTCCAGGCCGGCAGAACTGGCCCAGCAGCGGGCTCCGATGCCAGGAAACCCTGTGCTCTTCCTGGGACATTAAGGAGAGGAGACATCACCATGGTGACCCTGCAGCTCCTCCGTGCCCTTGGCCCCCAGCCCCTCCCCACTTACAGTGTCATGGAAGAGCCGGGCCCTGAGACGTCTTCCCCAGGCATGAGGTCAGCCACACTAAGGCGTGCGGGATGCTTCTCCATTGAGGTTTATTGAGGTTTCAAGCTGGCCTCCCCTTTGTGAACCCGGCTGTATTAACCAGGTTTCTCCAGGGAGACAGGACCAATAAACCAACACCATGTGCGTATGAGTGTGTGTGTGTGTGTGGAGAGAGAGAGGGAGAGAGGGAAGTGGCTCACCAACGGAGGGAGGAAATGGGCAGGACCTCAGGGTGAGGAAACCAGCCAGAGGCCCAGCAGAGCCCTGGTCTGTTCTGGTTGAAGCTGGCTGGCTCCATCAGCAGGAGGAATTCCCTGTCCCTGGGGGTAGCGTCACCCTCTCCACCTGTGCTTGCCTCAGAGTGACTGGGTGGGGCCTGCACACACCGGGGACGCCGTCCCCGGGGCCAGAGGCTCATCTGCTGCCACAGCACCCGCCATGGAGCGACGTCTGCCCACCCTTGGGCCAGTCAAGCGGACACTTATGAGTCACTGCCCCGCTGTGGCTGATGGACAGTACCTCTTCCTGACCATGCAAGTCTCCCACTTTCTGCACAGGTCAGGCCCTCACCCTTAGGGCAGCGGCCAGGCCGGCTCACGCCTCAGAGAGGCGAGCATTGCTCCTGGTGTCGCCGTGTGCCGCGGACAGGTGCACCTGTCCTTTCTCTTTGTATTTTACCGTCCCATTGTTCTGCTAACTCACTTGTCCCTGTGGCTTATAGATCATTTAACTTGCCCAGCTCTGGGTTTTATTTAAATGTTGACTCCAGCCTTTATTTCTCAGCCAACTGGAGGGTCATCCTCGCTGCCGTTGACCTTCGTATCACAACCTGTGAGCCGGCCTCCTTCGCGCGGAATGACATCATGGAGACCCCTCTTAGTCCATTATCCCCAGCGTCCCAGCGACCTGGCTCTCAGAGAGTCGCGGCACTGTAAATCAGTGGGGGCTGGGGGCGCGGGGGAGAGAATAATAGTTTTAAGGCCACTGTGGCAGTTCCCCCTCGTCTTAATACCGTAGGAGGAGCAGTGTGAGGGGTGGACATGAGACGTTTCTTCCTGGCACTTTGTCAGGGGAAAAATATGTTATGCAAATGGAAATATTCTGTTCCCAGAAATAATAGATCTACAGTGATTTCATTCTTGAGTTTAACTGGACAAGGTTTACCTTTAAAAGATGGGTTGGCTCTTACCAGTACTACTTGTTGAATGAAGAAAGAATACCGAGAAGATATTAATTGTAGGACATTAAGCTAATAGCAAGCAACCCACATACCGTACTTGAGAGAGATCATCGATAAAAATTTGTTAAAGAATAATGGAGTGGGCTGAATTACTTAAATAGGTACTGCAAATGATAAAAATAAAGTCAGTGCGGAGCGATTAAAAAAATGGCACGGGCGAAAGGCTGCCGTAGTGACCTTTGGCTGGTAGCTGGGCTTTGTACTTGAACCTAAAGCTTTCGACCAGAAGCTGTGGTGCTTTTAATAATCATCAATGGGGTGGTTTTCTCTGGCGCCCCCGCTTTCATTCCGGAGGAGTGACTAACAGCGAGGAGTTCGTATGTGAAATTGGAGTGACTGGGGTGTGGGCAGTGGGTTCCCAGCTGCAGACCAGGAGGTAAGCCCTCAGAGCAGTGGACCCCACGTGTGGGACCAAGTGGCCCGCTGTGCCAACAGCCGTGCCTTACTCTTAAGTAACTCTTGGAAAAGACCACAGGTGTTTAGCCCCGGCAGCAAATGCTTCTGTATGCTTCCCACACACGAGAGCTGTGATAGTCACAGAAGGGAAGACACAGCCTTCGATGTGGCTGCTAGGTGGAAGCTTGGCGGGGCAGACGGACCGTGGGCAACGCTGGCGCTGTGGCGGGCACACCCAGGGTGCTGCGGAGGCACCCGCAGAGTGCTGAGTCCCGAGCACCCCGCGTGTGGGTGCTGAAAGTCGGGGGCAGAGAAAACCGCCCACGGTGCTGGCATCTGCATGGGCGCTGGTTCAATTCCTGGCTGCTCCACTTCGCATCCAGCTCCCTGCTGATGGCCTGGGAAAAGCAACGGAAGATGGCCCAAGTGTGTGGGCCCTGCACCCACGGGGGAGACCTGGAAGAAGCTCCTGGCTCCTGACTTTGGCCTGGCCTGTGCTGGCTACGGTAGCCATCCGGGGAGTGAACCAGAAGATGGAGGATATTCGCTTCTCTCCCTTGCTCTCTCTTTGCCTCTCTCTCTCTGTAACTCTGACTTCCAAAAATAAATAATTATTTGAAATAGCTGTTTTCGAGGTGGAGTAAACCCTTAGCGAAACTAAGACAGTGTAAAATCAACCAGAATTCATAAAGCATTCCTTATTATAGTCTACCTTTTAAACCAAAGTTTTAAAACAACGTGAGGGAGGCCTCTGAACCTTCAGAAGTCATCCTTGTGCTTTGAGTACGTAGATCTCAATTAAAATGAAGTAGAATGTCTAAAACTGAATTGCTGGTAATTACGCATGATTCTTAGAAACGTGGCAGAGTTACATTTCAAAGTAGACGTTGTCTACTCTCCCTGGCTGGGCTCCCAATACCTTCTCACACGCCCCAAAATCCTAACAAAGACATCATGCTGAGAGATAATCACTCTGACAAAGATCATCTTTTCAGCCCTTTCTCAAAAATTATTCACTCCCATGTCACCAATAATTATGGTTTTTGCCCAAAAAGTTTACTTAAATCTGCTTGTATTTCAGAATTAGAAAATGTAGATTAAAGAACAAATCAACAATAACATGTGGTAGCCACAGCAAACACAGGGACGGTGCCTCAGGGAACGCTGGCTACCCTTTCGCAGGACGCCCTGTCTCTGGTGGAAGCCCGGCAACACGCCAGGGTAGCGTGCTTGCTGTCTTCCTACCGTGCAGGTGCGGACACTGAGGCCAAGGTGGTCCCCCGGGGCTGCAGCCAGGATTCAAGGAAGGGGGTCCTTGTTTCTAACCTGGCTCTGCACTACCGCACCGATGTGCTACACACGCATTAACAAAAGGGAAAGATGCTGAAGCCTGCTCTGCAGGGGGAGCCCTTGGGTCTTCACCACCAGTTGTATCCATCAGTGCTGCTTCGAGCGGCTACATCGCATTCGATTCTTGATTGCTGTGCGCAATTTCATTGTGTGGATTTGACCAATTTCATTGTGTGGATTTGACCGCGTCTGGTGGGAGTCTGATCTCCAAAGTCAAGGTCGGAAGCTGCCTGGTCCTTGAACCTTTTCCACCTCCCTGGTTTGCATCTGAGCTCCTTCTCATGAATTGGCCTATTCCCCTCTTGTTGATCATTAGATCTTGATGTCCAGAATGGTATGCTGTCCCATCTTTTATTTTTTTAAGATTTATTTATTTGTTTGAGGGGCAGAGTTACAGACAAGGAGAGGGACAGACAGAAAGGTCTTCCATCCACTGGTTCACTCTCCAAATGGCTGAGCCAATCTGAAACCAGGAGCCAGGAGCAGCTTCTGGGTGTCCCATGTGGGTGCAGGGCCCAAGCACTTTTCACAGCCCATAAGCAGAGAGCTGGATGGGAAGAGGAGCAATGGGGACACAAACCAGCATGGTATGGGATGCGGAGGCTTAACCAACTACACCACAGCACCCGCCTGGGTTATCCCATCTTTTGTGCCTCATCCCTTGTGGATTTCAGGTAGCTATGGGGGAGTTTTCATTCAATATAATTTTTAACAAAAAACGATATTTGCTCAAGCACATAAGGGTTCCTGAGCATCTGGGTAAAGGCAGTTTCTGTTGCTCAGACTTCAGGGTGGAGAGAGGCGCTCAGCCCGAGCTGAGGCCCGCGTCCCTGGGGAACACGGATCAGCACCACAGGAGCAGCCCCAGGCCAGGGGAGCCCAGAGCTCCACCCAGGCCCCCGCTTGGTGGTGGGAGCACAGCTGCTCAGCCGTCACGGCTGCCTCCCAGGGTCTGCGTTAGTTTGAATCAGGAACTGGAGCCGAGGGTCAGACCCAGAACTCCAATGTGGGGGGATGTGGGGTGTGGGGTGCCCCCTCCCCAAACCAAACCAAGATTTGGAGTGACACGTTCCAGAGCTTTCTGAAGCCAGCACTGGCTGGCCGGGTTTCCTTCTGCTGGACTCGGAGCTCACACACCGCGCTTCTCCTTGGACCCTGCCCCATGTGTTGGTGGACCCTGATTGGTTTGTCTGCCTCTGCCTAACCAGAAGAGCTGGGCACACTGGGCTACGGGCACGCGGCCCCGGCTCAGCGGGTGCAGGGGCAGAGGTGGTGCTGCACGGGGGAGGGGCCTTTTCCTGGCACTTCCTGTTCTCAGGGGCGGGGCCGGGCTGTGTCATCTGACGCTGGTGCTGCAGAATCTCCCTCATCACTGGGCCGCTGGGCCCCAGGTACGGCTGGCTGCCCCCCGCCCCCAGGGGCTCCTTTCAGGTGGGGTCTCTCGTCCCCTCCCAGCAAGGCTGAGAGCTGTCCCCTCACTGGGGATGGGGTGAGCTTCGAGCCCAGGCCTGAGCTTTGGAGCCATCCACTGCGCTTTTCCTGGGAAGACAGGGCCTGGGAAGTGGGGATGGGAGTCCTGAGTTGCAGGGTTCCCGGGGACAGAGAGTGGGCCAGGCCCTGCACACACATTGGGCTCCATGTGTATGCCCTTTCCTGCCAGTGTGAGAGTGACAGGAAACAGGACCCGGCTAGCACCTTGGGGTCTCCGCACAGGGGCCCGAAGCCCAGTCTAAGGGACGCCAGCTCCCCAGGCACCAGGCTGACTTGGCCTCTGCCCGTTTCCCTCCTCCGCCTGACTCCGGAGTGCGACAAGCGCCTCGCTAGCTCTAGGTGCAGTCACCATGGCTGTCCTTGGCTGGTCCACAGAACCAGAGGGCGTCAGAGGCGGGAGGGGCCTGGGGCTGCGCAGACTCGTGCTGCCTGCACAAAACCAAGGCCAGAAGCATCCAGTGCCTTGCCACGGATGCCCGGCCACCCCCGAGCCTGGTCCCAGGCAGTGCGTTTCCGCCGAGCCTGTCTTCCCCCTCCCTGGGCCCCCGCCAGACTCTGCCCTGACCTCTCGCTGGTGACTGAATGTGGACTCGGGACAAAGTGCTCCACCGTGACCCCTGGTCTCCCCTCCAGTGCATCCAATGCAGGCCCCCTTCACTGTCCTTTCCCGTGGCTCCTCGGCTTCTCGCTCCAAGCCTGGAGACACGCGGCCTCCGCCATCCGCTCTGGTCCGTCCCCAAGCCCCTCCTGTCCACGCACGCCCCGGTGTCTGGGCTGATGCCACCTGGGTCCCTTTGCAAAATGTTTGTCAAGCTCATGCTGGCTTCCAGCGTGGCTACTGGGAGCACCTCTTCCCCCGCGGACTCCATTGGGAAATGGGGCGACTTCCCTGTTTGTTCAGCTGGGCCACAGAGGCAGGGGTAGGGGCAGGAAGGGGCTGTGGCCAGGCTGAGAACCAAGGGGGTGGGGTGGGGGACCTAGGGCCAGATCCGGAGCTCTCTGCATGCTGTCTTGTTTGCAGTTTTCTGCTCTTTCCGCCCCTGTGCTGGGTTGTAGCATGCTAGTAGGTATTCAGAGATACTTGATGGATTGCAAAATAAACTATCACAACTGACAAAGCTGAAAGAATATCATTTTCAGATACATAGCAGCCCAATTTATATATCAAAGAACGCTATTATTAAGTCAAAGAATAGGGAGAAAAAGGTATTTCAAATATGTTAGATCAATCAAACATACGAGTGCAAGGCTCCACCTCAAGAAGCTTAAAATGTTGGTGGGGAGGTGAAACATATTAATAATTAACAAATACAGCGATGGCGCATTGTGTAGGGCTATGAAGAGACGAGTGACAAAACCCGGCACCGCAGGCCGCTCTAACACCGGAGCCCAGGAACCGTGCGGCAGGGCCGTGGACCCTGGCCGGGCGCTGTCTCCTTTGCCCCCAGCCGTCTGTCCGTCCGTCTGTCGGCCTGGGAGGCAGGATCTTTCCGCAGGTTCCTGTAGCCAGGGTGCTGCAGAGAGGCGTCCGGCCTCGAGTTTGCGACAGACTGAGGGCTCAGCCTAGGTGGGAGAGCCCTTTCAACAGCGGGACCAGAGACTGCGGGCCCAGTGCATGCGGACCGCGGCTGAGTCGTTGGCACTGGCAACAAGCATGCGGCACCCACGAGGCAGGCATTCCCGCCCCCTCTGTGCCTTTGCACAGCAAATCCGGAAGCTTCCGGCATGTGCCAGTGACCTATGCCATTTCCTTCTCACGCGGTTCCCTCCCACATCTTACCACCGGCTTACCGCACAAATCCAACGTTGAGCTCTGGGGATCCTTCTGCCCCCCCCCCGGGCCAGCAGAGCCCTAAGCTGGTATCCGCTAAGCAAGAGGTCGGCCTCGATGTCCAATCCGATGGCGTGTGGGGTCACTGAGAGATGCCCTGCGCATTCCAGGGGCCACTGGTCCCCAGCTGCAGAAAACTTACCAAGGACGCCCGGCTCCCGTCAGGAGACAGGAACCCCTCGTCCCTCCGACTGTGGGTTCGGCACCTGCGGCGGGGAGTGTGTTTTTGCTGAGCTGGCGTGCGCTGCACAGATTGGTACGTGAGCTCTGCCACTCTGCGGCGTTACTGATGGCGGCCACATTCACACGCCTTCTGGGGACATGAAGAGACGAGGCCCCAGCCCCCGGGGGTTGCCAGCTTCGCCAGACATGAAGGGAACAGCAGTGTACATATGCGTGTCCGTGGCTGGTGGGAAGGACCGGGAGGCAGTGCGACTGGAGGAAGTTTTTGGGGGAGACCGGCAGAGTGGGGCTGTGCGGGGTACAGTGGACCCAGAGAGGCCGAGGGACGTGTGTGGGAGGAGCGTTAAGTCAGAGAGGTAAGGAGAGACACGGTGCGCCCAAGAACCAAAAACGCAACGTGGGCTGCAGTTTAACACGACCCCTTTGTCCAGCAGTACATCCATCATAAGGTGTCCCCCATCTAAGATTATTTCTGCAACACGGCTGTGCCAAAACACCTGACCACTGGGGCTGCGACGCGCGGCCAAGTTCCGTGCGTCCAGCGTGTTGGGAACCCGCGTTTTGGGGATCTCCCCGATTCCCCCGGCCCGCCCGAGCCTGCGCGGTGACCCAGCCTTTGGCAAAATGCAGGAGCACACCTGGCCCCTGGAAGAGCTTCCTGCGAGGAGCTCGGGCTGGGGAACCGTCAGCGCGTGCCTGGACAACACCACAAGACATCGGTCACGCGTGCGTGCAGCCAGAGTCCCCTCCGCATGGGACTCTCGCACAAGGCGCCCGGGACAGCGAAAGCCCTGAGGGTTTGTGGGGCTGTTGACCTCCCGGGGTGCTCACCTGTCCACACCCGGAGGGCCGCGAGACCGGACGGGCAGCACCCACGGCCAGCACCCACGGCCAGCACACCGGCCACATGGGCCAGGAAGAGGGACCTAGCAGAGAGGGTATCTATCAGAGCTTCCTCTCGTGCTGAAAACCCCGCACATTCATTGTAGAAAACAGGAAAGTGATGGGGAGAAAGCAGCCGGAGCTCACCACTCAGGAAGAGGGCGCGTTGGCAGTGACACTTTGATTTTTTTATACTTATTTATTTGGAAGGCGTGGTTACGGAGGAGGGGAGAGAGAGAGAGAGGTCGCTCCCAAGCTCCTTGTCTGTGTTTTGAACGGGCAGGCCAGGGCACTGAGAAGCCAGACACCACTTACTGAGGGTGCGCCGGGTTTGTGAAGTTTGTTGCGAGACAGCACGACCCACGACACGTGGTTGGCCGTGAGGAACACGGGAAAGTGGAGTGCCATGCTGCCAGCCGCCCTCCGCTCTCTGGCGTGTGCCGCTCCCTCGGGGTCTGGGGAGGCTGGGTGTGGCACGTGGCTTCGCTGCTGGGGTCTTCCCAGGGACCTGTGAGCAGCCGCGAGGAGCTGGGAGCTGTGGGAGTGCGGGAGGACGACGCACCCCTGCCCTTCTCCTCCCCTCCCTTCACAGGCAGGGACCGACCACGACCGACCTGGGGAGCGGCCTGGGGCGGTGGGGGCTGCAGTCTCCCTGACCGTGGCCTCCGAGGCTGAGAAAAGACAGGATTCTTGCAGGACTGCAGGTCAGCCGCAGGACAGGGGCACGGCGGGCAATCTGCCCATATGCACGAGAGTTCATCACACGCCCTTGTCGCAGCAGTCTGTTACTGCCTGTCTCTTCTCGGGTGATATTTCTTACTCCCGCAGCTGTGGGATACTTTGTTTTCCTTTGGAGTTGAAAACACTTCTTTGTATCATCCTACCCGGCTGCGCTCTGTCTTTGGATAAAGCCTTTCTTTGTCTCGTTCCTGTATGGGTTTGCTCCGGCTGAGCTCCGCGTTCGGGTCAGGCCCTGTGGACGCTCCCGGGCTCGATTTTCTGCAGAATCCGGATATCTGGGGAGGCGTGGCTCCTTGTTTACGCGAATGCCTTCGTGGAGTTTGTTTTCCTCTCTTCAGGAGAGGAAGAATCAGCCGACCAGCGGCTCACGTCCGATTTGAGTGTGCTTATTACTGGCCTCTTAGCCGCCCTTACATTGCTGATTCATTTCCCAGGGACGCATTTGCCTTTCCTTTACTAACGTCTCTGTGTTACACTTCCGCTTTGATTTTCTCATGACCGTTGTTAACACCAGGGACATATTCGCAACTAATCCTTCGTGGAGACACAAAAGGCCTGGGGGAGGGGATAAATAAACCCAGGAGGGCTCAGTCTTTCTGGGACTGCCTGCCCCCTGCCACCTTGTCCGGTGAGCAGTGTTCCAGTGTTTCATATTGTGCTTTGCTAGTTGATTTTTGTTTTTACTGTAGCCTAAGGCCCAGCAAACTCTCCCTACGAAGTACCAGACAGTGTTTTAGGCTTGTGTGGTGTCTGTTACAACTATTCACTTCTGCCACCATGATATGAAGCAGCCATCGATAATATGCAAACAAACTAGGGTGCTTGTGTTCTAATAAAGTTTAATTTACAAAAACAGGCATGGGCTGGGTTTGTTCCCCAGGTCGTTCAAACCCACAGGTGCTCCTTTGAGTAACCAAAGTATTTGACTTTCCTGGAATTGCTGAGGTTGACAGAATCAGAAAGCATCAGAAACAATCACACTTCATCAGGTTATGAGCGGCCGACCCGGGCGCGGGGGTAGCTCAGCGGGTTAGCCACAGTGACACGGCCGGGACTGGGGGAAGGGCTCCCCCTCTCCACGTGGCTGCTCTGCAATCTTTAGGATCAGATCTGTTATCGTTTCTGTTCTGAACTTCTTTCTCTTATTGTTTCCCATTTTTATTCTGGTCGGCAACTTCTTCCCACTCTTCGGCTCTGGAAGGAACTGACGGTTCTCTCTGCATTGTGATACGAATATTGGAGTACCGCGGCACTTGCTTGTGCTCCTGCCCTGTATCAGGCACAGGCCCCCTAATCCACACAGCTGGTCCCTAACTCTTGTGATGAGCCCACAAAGCAGGCACCGCAGTGAGGCTGCCTCCTGTCTCCACACAGGAACAGCGACACTCAGAGAGCTTCGTTTCTAGCCTCAAATCAGTGTTCCCCACGGGAACTTCCACAAGCTGTCTCCACGCCTGTTGTTTAAACTGTCTCGATCAAGCAGCCGTGCCGGTAACGTCACCCTAGCTCAGTTTCCAGGTGACACTGGAGCAGTGACTTAGAGCTGAGGTCCTTGGTTCTTGATCGTGATTTTTCACATCTGCGAAACCGAGCCTTGGAAGGCAGCCCGTCCACACGCAGTGCAGGGACGCTGCCGCCCTGGCCATTTCTGGAAAACAGATACGAGCTGACAAAGCACACCTGAGCACTGCCGTTTGACCACTCTAATGCAAGCAGGGGGGCGTGGAGAATGCCCCGGGGACTGCTGTGGGCCACCTGCGAGGGGACGCGGCATGATTGGGCACCTCTGGGACCAGCCTGGCACACAGCAATCAGAACTGGGTGGTGCTCCCCGCGCAGAAGAAGCCAGCAGACATGAATCTAACTGATAGAAATGTCAAAAGTTACCAGCACAGGCCACAGGAAAAGTCTTTACTCAACATGGAAAGAATTCCCAGGAATAAACACGCATCCGTGGGTTAAACCAAACAGGCGAGCCAGCACAGAGCACCCGCAGCCTCAAGGGCATCGCGGAGCGTGAACAGGTCCCAGCAGCTTGCCGGGGATACTGAGCGTCCTTGGGCTGCATCCCGGCCGGTGGGCAGGAAGCGCACCCCTGCTCCTGGAATCCTGCACGTGCATGTCCACGGTGCCGACTTGCCCTCTGCTGCACTTGTGTGTCCATTGCTAGACCAAGGAAGGGGCGTTGTTAGTACTGGAACTCAGCTCCGGGAAGTCGCTAGACGACGCGTCCTTTTATGGGCTGGGTCTGCTGCAGTCAAGTGGAGTGTGTCCTTGGCGTCTTTGGCTTTGTCTGATCTGTCTCTAAAGAGCGACTTTCAGCTCTTGCTGGATCTCACGGTGGATGAGGAAACCGTGTGAATGAACGGTCTCTCCCTTTGCATCTAGAATGGAGTGGTTGGTTCGCAGTTGCAATGAGAAAGAACAAAATCTCAGGCATTGGACAAGGGAGGTGGCGACCTGGCTCCCAGCTCCCACCAAGCCCTTGCTGGGGGAGGCATCCGCGCAGCGCCTCGGCCCAGCTGGCTTTCGCTGGCCTCTCCGCGAGGACTTGCAGCTCCTCCGATCAGCTATCGCTTCGGTACATGTGCTGCTAAAATCCCTTTTATGCTTGGTGGAAATCTCTGCTTGAGTAAACAGTTACATCACTAATTGCTAAATATGACATTATCAGATGGTTTCGACTTCCTTGGAGGTGAGGGTAGGGAAAAGAGTTAATTACAACTGCTCTCGTCTCTAATGGAGGGCAGTGTCGACCGGAGCGCGCTGCCTGCTCCGAGGTCGGCGGTGCTGTCTCCACGTGTCACCCAGGGCGGACGAGAGCGGCCCAGTGTGTGGACACCATTGTCTCACCTGCATTTACCCAGCAGCTAACAAAATAGGTCGCTTTCACTAAAGACTAATTTTCACATTAAAAAAAAAATCCTTTATTATGGGCCTAGTGCGGTTAAATTGCCTGACGCAGTAGGAAATCTATACTTAGCCTGGTGATATTAAGTAGCGAGCAAAGCCTCAGGTGGTGTTCACACTGAGTCCCTTTCAAGGAGATTCCAGCAGGTGGCACAACATGTCTCAGAGCGCCACCCGCGGAACGCGCTCTCTGGACCACAGAGAGGGAAAGGACACCGGGGGACGGCTAAGGATTACTGCAAGACGCCAGTGCCAGCACCGTCCCCAGACGCACACCCCTCCCCCCCAACAGCTTCCGTCAAGACAAAAACTATTCACGTAGCAGGATGTGTATCCATCTGAACGCTGCACTCCGCTTTGCATAATGGGTGGGACTAACGGGAGAAGATACCCACGGCAGTGTGGGTAGAGAGAGCAGAGAGGAAGAGACGTCTGCACAGTTGCCAATTCACCAAATCTAAAGCCGTCAGTTTCATTCAGAAATCGTGGTGCAAAAATGCTTTCGTGAGGTGAACGGTAGGGTCTTCCCACGAGTTGTAAGCGTTCTGACGTTGTGAGAGACGGCAGTGGTGATACGGACCTGCAAGGCTTGGCTGAAGCCAAGGACTAGCCCAAGACTGGAATCAACAGAGGCGGTTCTGTTTGGTCCATGTTCTATCCATATTCTGCACCAGCCAACAAGACCCAGCGTCGCCAGTGAATGTAAACTAGGCTGGACACGGAGCTCTGATGCACTGCCCCCGGGAGCCCCCGTGGGGAGCCAGGAGGACCACTTGGCTCTGGGCCTTTGAGGATGGCTTCATCATCTGGGTCTTGCCAGGGCTCCTGTCCCAGAGACACCAACTCAGTGACCAGGAAGGGCCAGGCATCCGTTTTTCGAAAAACCGTCCCAGCTGACTTGAACGTGACTTCTAGTCAAGAGGCTCAGGGTTAGTTTCCCTTTTTGATAAACATGTGAATATCCAAGAGCCCCATTCAAGCAGACCCTGGCTGAGAGCCGGACAAAGTCAATGCGTTGACTTGAACCTGAAAACAGCCCCGTGTTCTAACTCCCAACCTGAGCAAGAAAGACGAGAGGATCTTATGCAGCGTTAGACGCCTTTTAGTCTCACTTATACCTGGAGAAACAAAATATGTGTGCAGATGTTTAGCACAAAAGTTATTCTTAAATCAGACTTAAAATGCAAATTTGAATATTTAGAGTAGCAAGGAAACTAACTAAAGCTGTAGAGGCAGGGAATTAAAGTTTGTGGTGCAATTAATACCTTTTCATTTAAACCGGAATGTGAGATATATGTCAGGAAGCTAAAGAAATCAACACTAGCCTCCCCTATGGGCACTGGTTCGAGCCCCAGCTGCTCCACTTCTGATCAGCTCCCTGATAATGTGCCTGGGAAAGCAGTGGAGGACGGCCTGAGTGCTTGGGCCCCTGCACCCATGTAGGAGACCCAGGGGAAGCTCCTGGCTCCTACTTCAGACTGGCCCAGCCCTTGCCACTGTGGCCATCTGGGGGGATGAGCCAGCAGATAGAAGCTGTCTCTCTCAGTCTCTCTCTCTCTCTGTAACTCTGCCTTTCAAATAAATAACATAAACCTTAAAAAAAGAAAGAAAAACTATTATAGATGCTTAATCACCTAATAGACATTTTAAAATGGACGAACACACGAGCCATTCATTGGGGAGATCCCCATTGGAACTGATAGAGTTCTGAAGTCCGGGAGACCTCGCCAGCCTTGCTGGCTGATCTGTAGGAAGGGGCTGGCCATGGCTGTCCCGCTGGACGTTTCACGGATAAACTGCAGTGGGGATATATCTGCACTCGTCAGCATTGAGTCAGTGTTAGTTCTCCTCAGTCCTCAAGGTTGGTAGTGATGAACACACGTGAGCGTAATTTGCAAAGTTTGTGGGAAATGGAATGACAAGGTGAGTTCCTTTTGGTGAAAAGATAAGGATCCACGCAGAGTTCTTCTGCAGCCTGCATGTTTATGGCCTCTTCGAAGGCCTCCGTGGGCATGGGTGTGGAAAGTGTCGCTCCCCCATTCGCGGAGGAACGGCACAGGACCCTGCTCTGTTCTCTTTTGCCTGGCCCTTCCCGGGTTTCCTGCCGGCCCTCACTCGTGGAGGAATGACGCCGTCCCGGGTTAGCTGCCGGCCCCTCCACCTCCGTGGGCATGGGTGTGGGAAGTGTCCCACTGTCCTCACCCTTCCGTCTCCAGTGTCTGGCCTCTCCTGGCACACCTGCACGCGGTTCCATCATCCGCTCCACCCGCGAGTTTGCTCATGCGTCCTGCACACTGGAGACTGCCTTCGTGTGATTCCGAGGGAGGCAGAGACCAGCAGGTGGGCTCAGCGGCGAGTGGCTACAGAGGTGGACTCGCACTAGGGCAGGGATGAAGGGTGTCTGAGTGGCTTTGGAGAACGCAGACGAACCCTCCAGAAAAAGGGAGGGGGAGGAGGAAAGGGACCTTGCAGGTGGAGAAGCCCCAGTGCTGCCTTCCCAGTGCGGCGCCAGCCGGGCGAGTGTCAGCGGTGACAGCCGAGCCCACTCTCTTCTGAGCTCTTCCGTGGAGTCACCGTGGGCCCGTCCGGGCACCCTTGCCATTCAGGGAAGGCTCTGGAGAGTCAGTTCTGCCCCCAGTCAGGCTAACTGCTGCAAAGTGCCTGCTGTCTTTACGCCTAACCATGAAAAACCTTTGATGGGTGACGGCTGTGGATTGTTCATTGAAAATTTTGTTTCCGTTTTTGCTCCTCCTCGGCTCCCAGCCAGCAGGGGCCCCTGTTCTGAGAGCCAAGTTATCAGAATGAAGACGGATGCGATGCTTGTGCAGTTTTGCCGTTGTGTAGTTACTTATGGTTGCGGGATGTTGGGCGCATTACCGGAAACCATTCATCTGGAGCGGGAGCAGGAGCTCCCTTTGACATCTCTGGACCATGGAGCCATGAAGCATTTTATTATTTTGTTTTATTCTTAAAGGTTTATGTAGTGAAAGTCAGAGTTAGACAGAGAGAGGGAGAGACAGAGAGAGATTTTCCATCTGTTGGTTCACTCCCTAGATGGCTGCAGTATCCAGGGGTGGGCCAGGCTAAAGCCAGAAGCCGGGAGTTCCTTCCAGGTGGCTCACATGGATGCCAGGGCGGGTGCCAGGGCCCTGAGCACTTGGGCCATCGTCTGCTGCTTTCCCAGGTGCACTACAGGGAGCTGGATCAGAAGTAGAGCAGCCAGGACACAAACTGGCTCCCATACAGTGTTGGAGTCACAGGTGATGGCTTTACCCGCTACACCACAAAGCTGGCCCCATTACGAAGCTTTCTTAACTCTAAGTATGCACTGATTTAAGCCGGCGTCGTACAGCTGTTATCGGCCATTTCACATTCAAGGACATCGCTTGGGTCACACAGGAAGCTGGTGAGTTCAACAGATGCCCTGTTTGCTTCCCTTGTAACAATAGGCTGCTTTGTGGTCCGTTTCTCCATTTCTCTGTTTGTGGAAGTATTTTTGTGTTGTAGAATCCACAAGTAAACTCCAAGGGCATTTCTGCGGGTTCTGCCACTCGGGGTGCTGCTGCTACGAAAGCACTTCAAACAACACTCAGGAACAGGGCCGTCCGACGCGCCTGCTTCTCTTCACTGTTAGCTAGTGAGGATTTCCAGAGCAGAGTTTGCCTCGATCATTTCATAGGTTCTAAAACGGTTCTGTGCAAACTGTAGACATTTATAAAATCCTTAAGCCTGGAAAAATGCCGTTCTCTAAAATGACTAGAAGAAGTGCTACTGCCTATACTGCCCACTCGGCTCCGGCAAGGGGGAATTGGGCAGGTGTCTGGGTGTGTCTCTATGGGTTGGTCTATGCAGCCAAGGCTGGAGCAGGTGATGGTGAAAGGTATCTGGTTAGTGTGTACCCCGCTGAAGGCTATTCAAGTCAACAGCAGCCCCACGTGCCTTGTCGTGGTGCAGGTGGGCTCTTGGTGCTTCTAGGCGAGGAGCATGTTGTCCTCTGTTGCGCGCATGCACACACACACACACACACACACACACACACATACACACACCTAGAATGTGAGCAGGGAATTATCTTTTCCCTCCTTCCAACTGTGGTCTCCTTACCCTGCTAATTCCAAGGCTAAGCCTTTGACGGCATCTAGTGCAGAGTCCTAAATATTGTGAGAGGTTTCACACGCACCACGCCTACAGGACCAGACACAGAACACGACAGCCAGTGGCTCGTGCGGGATGGTGATCCAAGTCAGGCAGGAAGCAGAATGCTAGATGTCGCTGTGTTTTGGGTGCATACGCAGTTGTGCACCTGCTGTGAGTCTTGCAGCCTGCAAAGTCTGTTGGTGTTTGTAGAACTCTTCAAGTGGTTAATTAAGGAGAAGTTTTTATCTGGAAAGAGAACGCGAAGCAATCAAAGCCTTTGATAAATCAGCATAAACACTGCCACAAACATTTCTAGTCCCCCACCCCCAGTGAATTAGTTTATTCAGCTTGTGTTTAGAAACGGTACCCTGAGACATGCTGTGTGTGGTGGGTCTGGTGGGTCTTTTTGTCTATCCCCCGCCTGAACCTGTTTTAAAAGGTTGGAGACTGTGCAAAGACCAGCTGCTCTCTCTAGAAGCAGCAAATGCTACCTGCGGACTTCCAGCGCCCCAGGCGCGCGGGGCTCCAGTGTGGAAGCTAATCATGGCCGCCAGGCTCACATTCAACCTGGACCCCAGAACTCGAGACACAAGAGGGAGGGAGGGCACCCGCTGGGGTGGAGCCTGAGCCACCTGCACAAAGACCCCTCCCAGCACCGCCAGCCTTGGCATCAGGGCTGTCACTGAGGTTGTTTGGGGAAGAGATTCTTCAAGTGTTGCTTGGACCTCTGTCTCCAGCCTTCCTGCTGTCGCCTGGGACGCCCGGCATTGGCTCCTGCTGTGTTAATGCTTTTCTTGGCACTAAGAGTCCGGACAAATGCCCTGTGCCAGACGCTGGGGGCATCCAGGGGATGGGGAGATGCACTGTGGCCCCGAAGGGCTACTTGCACCAGTGGTGGGCTAAGACAAGTCCACTGCTTGCGTGGTGGCCACTCAGATCATGCTATTCAGGAAACGCAGTTGTGTTCAGAGAGGAACTCGCCTGTGGTGGTCCTTGATGAGGTAGAGAGTTCCCCAATTTGTCTTTTGGCCATTTGCATGGTTGGGTCATGACCCTGGAAAACGACATCCCTTGTAAGCTGCACCTTGCAAGGTGAGTGGCCGAGAACGAAGGTCAGGGGAAGTCTCACTGCCATCTGGGTGGATGTGCTGTGAGATCAGATCTTCGGCTGAGCTAGCGGTGAGCGCTTGCCTGGCCCGGCCTGTGTGCAGTCTCTCCAGATGGTGCTCCCGGTGGGATTGCACATCCCAGGGACCTGTGCAGCATATGGAAGAGAGCGTCCCTGGCTGCGGGCTCCGCTCCGTATTTCCCATAGTGCTCAAGCTTCAGTTATCGGAAGTGAGGCCACGACATCAAGACGCTCTATGTGCCGGGGTGTGGAGGCACTTCCTCTCAGCCTAATGATGGCGAAGGGCTGTGGCTGTGCCACATTCGGAGCCGGCCACCAGGACATGCCCTTCGCGAGGCTTCCAAGGGCTGCACCCTGGAATCGAGACTGTCCCACGACTGACGGAGGCACCGTGGCCATGGAGCGCTATTCCCCCACTCAGGCTTTGCGGGCGGCGGTGAACTCTGGGGACAGGCACCCAGGGTCAGCACTGGTTCTGGAGGGTGCCATCATTCTGCACAACCTCTCAGAGCAGCTACATGATTCCCCAGAGAAAAGGCCAACAGTGTGGGCCGAGGAGAGCCAGGGGTTCCCGCTGCACCTGTGTCCACTGCTCAGGGCACGTAGAGCACCCAGGTCCCCATCCCAGGAGGTACAGGCCCAGGAATCCTCACCGTGGAGAGCTGTGTCCTCCAATTAGCCCCCAGGTATCTCCCCGTGGGCGACCACCAGAGTGTGAGAGGACACTATACCTCCTGGGACCATGCGTGTGGCTGGGGCAACTCACGAGCCCGGGAGCCACGGGGAACGCACACGGAGGCATCGACACAGCCGGCACAGGCTGAGCGGTGGAGCAAAGCTGCCCGGCTCACCTGCCACAAGACGAGCCTTCCACCCCGGGGCAGGGATGCATGCTGGCAGTATGCCGGGCTTGTTCGACTGCACGCTCCTCCTGTCCTGGGACTGCCAAGGTCAGGAGTAAGGACATTGCCTGACCAAGGGCCGGCCTCACCTCACTGACGGCTGCACCCAGTGGTCGGCACCTCATGGCCCTCCCATCTGCGCCCCGGACCACGGCGTGTCCATTTGCTCTTTCTTTCCGCACAGGTGGATTTTTCAGCCTAACTCAATGTGCTTGAGAGGCTCCGGTGTGGTCAGAAAGCCGAACGTGTCGAGGGCAGTGCCGCTCCTGATACGGAGATGGGGCCGCGGGTCTGCCTCAGCAGGGGGCACGTCTGCTTTAGAGACCGCTAACCAGCAGAGAGGGCTTCTGCGTGCAAGGAGGACAGGGTTGTGGAAATTATCTAGGCACAACCTCTATTCTCCGGGAAGGCTTGGAAAAGAAGCCAGACTTGCAGACGCAGGAAGCCCGCTCTGTGTGGACAGACTCCCTTGCTCCTCACGTCCGTGTGCCGGGACCTGCTCTCCCCTCTCCTCCTCTGCTACATAGTGAGGCGTTCCTGAAACACCCAGCCGTGCCACCTACACCACCGGCAAGCGAAGCTTCAACCGCGGCTTCTGCCTGATAAGGCGGATCTTCGAGAGCAACGGAAATGCGTGTGAGGCCGGCTGAGCGCTCGCTGCAGGAGGAGGGAGGGAGGTAGGTCAAGCAGGCGGGCTCAGCCTGGGGGCCAGGGTCCCCTTCTGCTGGGCAAAGCGGAGCTTCCTTCCGCAGTGGACACTGGAATTCCTAGGACGCTGGCAGCCACGGAGGTCTGGCTGCTGCTTGGATTCTCCCACAAAACCACGCAGCCGGAGAACAGCAGCGCTTGTTGGCTTTGTGGGGCATTAGACCAAATGAGCAGGGTCCGTAGGAAGTCTTTGTGCGGACTGAAGCCAACCCAGAAAGGCAGCGTTAAGTATGGGTTGCCTGTGCGTGCTGAGTCTAGGCTCGGCGAGATGATACATTCTTACCCAGTTATAAAGCAATTACCCCTCGGCTTGGGGCCCAAAGACTGGATGTTGGAGACCAATGATCACCCTGCAAATGATCATAATGTGAGTAATTACACTTGGATCCTGGGATTCAGATCCGAGTCTCTTTGGAAGACCTTGCTTTTCCTTGGCGGGTGTGGCGTTCCGGCTTTGTTTGTTCCCCTCTCGGAGTGATCATAATTGAGTGCATCTTGAGGCCACAAATTGTAATTTTGCTGTCAGCACTGGTAGTTCAGAGGTTTATTAGAAAATTTCCCTGTGCTAACTGTGAATTTAGCTAACAAGAGGGACTTGAATCAAGTGCATGGACGTGTAGCAAAATTAAGCACATGTCTCCAAGTGGCACGGCAACTGCCCTGCGTGTGGAGCCGCTGCGGCTAACTTTGCTGGTCGTAAATTTCATATTACAGGAATTTAATAATAATCAGGGTGAACACCATTGCATTAATGCCGCTCTAAGCTGTTATCTGGAAAAGAGATGTTCAGTAATGCGCACTTTGGGGTACACATATGATGGGGCCACAGGAAACAGGGATTGGAGTCACTGCTCACTGGATTTGACTGATGTGAATAATTCCTGGATCATTCTGCTTCTGCACTCTACTTATTCCTTAAAATATAGGGTGTGTTTCCTTAACCAGCCTCCCCTCCAGGCTCTCTAATTCACAGGTGACTGCACACGGAGCAGGTGGCAGGTAGCAGGCAAGCAGCGGCAGTGCCCGGAGGTACCCATCCAGATCCGGCACTGGCTGGTATGCGTGGGTGTGCTCAGCGTCTCTGGTCTTCAGTGGCCTTGTTCTGAAAAATGAGGGAGCTGGGCCAAATGAATTTTTTAAGTCTTCTGATCTTATTTTTTTTCTTTCTTTCTTTTTCTTCTTTTTCTTTCTTTCTTTCTTTTTTTTTTTTTTTTTTTTGACAGGCAGAGTTAGACAGAGAGAGAGAGAGAGAGAGAGAAAGATCTTCCTTCCGTTGGTTCACCCCACAAATGGGCACCACGGCCGGCACACTGCGCTGATCCGAAGCCAGGAGCCAGGTGCAGGGCCCAAGCACTTGGGCCATCCTCCACTGCACTCCCGGGCCACAGCAGAGAACTGGCCTGGAAGAGGGGCAACCGGGACAGAATCCGGCGCCCCGACCGGGACTAGAACCTGGTGTGCTGGTGCCGCAAGGTGGAGGATTAGCCTAGTGAGCTGCGGCACCGGCCATGTATTTGCTTTTCTAAGCACTGTTTCCATTTGCTGTTCCTCTATGAGAGGCATTTCCTAATTGAAAAGTTTCTATTCTTTGCTCTTAAAGGGCAGACAATATATCCTTAGTCTGTGTGGACTGGAAAATACACTGCATCATTTCTCAAAAAGTTAAACATCTCCATTTGCCACGTGATCCATCAATTTATGCTCTCACAGAATGACTGTACTCAGATATTTATAGTTGCTTTGCTCATAATTATGTCAATTAGGCACAACCAAAATGTCTTTGAAGTGGACCCGGATGAACACATGATGACAGAACCGTACGAGGGAACGCTGCCCAACCATGAAGAGGAGACCACAGCACACATGGCGGCCGTGGACCACGTGCTGGGCTGACCAGCCAGTCCCTAAAGCCCACCTGCGGTGGAGCTGTGCAGGGGGAGCTTCAAATCTCCCTGGAAAATGCGACTTAAAGATAAGCTCGTTTTGGTGCAAACATTTTCTGAAATCCAGGCCTACAGGAGGCTTTCCAAACCTTCATGGACAATGTATCCTATGGAAGAAATTATGCACGAATTTCCACTTTTTTGCACTAAATAGGAGCGTCTTTTAATTCCAGCTGTTCCATGGATGCTTTGAAGTGCCCACCACATTTGCTGACTGTTCTGGAAAAGGTAAAACCACAAAGACCCAGAACAATCAGTGGCTGCTGAGGCTTGGGGCTGCACAGAGCTGTGACTACCCAGTGGGGCACAGAGATGACTGTGGTGGGGGTTACACACCCAGGTGTTGTGTTTATTTTTTTAAGGATTTATTTCTTTATTTGAAAGGCAGAGTTACAGAGAAGCAAAGGCAGAGGCAGAGAGAGAGATAAAATCTTCCATCCGCTGGTTCACTCCCCGAATGGCCGCAAACCTGGAGCTAGGCCAATCTGAAGCCAGGAGCCAGGAGCTTCTTCCAGGTCTCCCAAGCAGGTGCAGGGGCCCAAGCAAGTGGGCCATCCTCTGTTGCTTTCCCAGGCCACAGCAGAGAGTTGCATTGGAAGTGGAGCAGCCGGGACTAGAACCAGTGCTGGTACGGGATGCGGCACTGCAGGCATTGGCTTTGTCCGCTATGCCACAGCACCGGCCCCCACCCACGCACTGGTAACACTCATCTACCTACACGCTTAAAAAGCGAGCTTTGCTGTGTAAATTTCTCTTCAATGAACAAAACTAGAAGAGTGCCCGTCTAAGATTTGCTGCTGAACGGGCCTTTTCCTTAGAGAATCCAAATTCTAAAGCAAAACTTAAAATACTGCTCTTACACGAACATAAAGCAAGCAATCGTGTTCCTGTTTCGCTCTCCTCGTGGTGGGCAGGTCGAGACCGGAGCTAAAGTTCGCAGGCAGTGGATTGAGATGTCGCCGAGTGATGCTGGTCTGACCCTGTCGGAAGTGCTGCCTTCAAGGTTCCCGAAGGTTCCTTTCTGCTCTCGGAAGCAGCCCTCATTTGCATTGACTTCCAACGACTTCCTCCAGGCAAGCCCCTGGGGGCAGTCATCTACAGTGGATGCCTGCAGGCCTGCCGGCGCAGCTGTGGCTGGGCCAGCTCCTGCCTGACTCCTTTTATGCTCTCACACAGGGACCCGCAGCATCTGACTCCACGCATCCAGCTTCCAGCCGCACACGGAGCAGCCGGACACGTCCGATGCCCTCAGCCCGGGGACGGTGGGCACCTGTGAGGAATTCCCACGGATGCTCTAATTTCTGTTGTAGGCTAGGAGCTCTATTGAAACCATTGGTAAGGTCCTGTGTTTCTACAAGTTAGATCGTAGGAGCGTTCACCGAGTTATTAGACCACATTGTGAATACACTTTAAAATCCATCAAATTGGAACAAAATAAAATCCATCAAATTGGGGAACAAAAAAAACAATTCACAGTTGACGATTGCCCAGTCTAAACAATGTCCCCAAATTCACATAACACGGCTACACACGTGCACATATCGTTTACTAGAGCGATTTGAAATTAACCCAAGGACTGTGTTATGAATGTGTTTGCCTTCTGCGTATGTGTAGAGATAAGTCTGTGTCTAATCTCTCATCTCTCGTGTGAAAATACCACGTGTGAACCAGCTGACTCAGAAGGGAGGTGCAATCCGGGATCCAGTGACACAGACTCGGGCGACTCCCAGCAGTGCAGGGGCCAACGTGTTTGAGGATGAGAGTCCCAGCACTCCAAGAACAATGCACGCCATCTGCTTTGCCTGGACCACGCCTGGGCATCTTCTGTTCTGTAGCTTCCAGAGAGACGGATCATTCTGTCTTCCCACAGGTCAGTCTCATAGGAACTTCACCCTGATTCCATGTTCAGAGCGCCAGTTTCAAAACTATGAAGCCAACATGTAACACCTCCCCAGGGGAGGGCATGTAGCAGGGCGGTTCAGATGCCCTGGTCCTACACAGGGTGCCTGGGTTCTATTCCCGCTGATGCAGACCCGGGGAGGCAGCAATGAAGGTTTAAGGAAACGGGTTCCTGCCACCCCCATGGAGGCCTGGACTGCGGTCCAGATTTGACTTTGTCCCTTGCCCAGCCCCAGCTCTTGAAAGTATTGGACAGTGTGGGGGAGCTCGCTGTCTCTATCTCTGCTTTTTTTTTTTTTTTTTTTTTTTTTTTGCTGAAGGAAGGAAGGAAAGGAGGGAGGGAGGGAGAGAAGAGTCTACATTTGTTTAACTATCAGATAATTTAACTTTAACTTATTTTCAACTAGACAGAAATAGCAATCTAGTATTGGCAGAATTTCCACAATCCATCCTACTAATGAAAACCCAATTTTTAAAAGCTGCTTTTAGATTATTTATTTTTATTTATATTATTTTAGATGCATTTATTTGTTGCAGAGTTACAGAGAGAGAAAAGCAGAGACAGAAAGAGAAATCATCCATCCGCTGGTTCACTCCCAAATGGCTGTGACGGCCAGAGCTGGACCAGGCCAAAGCCAGAAGCCAGGAGCCTCCTGTGGGTCTCCCACATGGATTCAGGGGCCAAAGCACTTGGACCATCCTCCGCTGCTTTCCCAGGTGCGTTAACCAGGAGTTGGATCAAAAGTGGAGCAGCCGGGACTCGAACTGGTGCCCGTATAGTATGCAGGTGCTGCAGACAGTAGCTTTTTCCACTATGCCACAATGTGACAGGTTAAGGTTTTCCCACAGGATACAGCCCTCCCGGCTGGTTATAGGTTATCTTGCTTGGTTGTTTCAGAGCAGGGACGGCTCCTTTGAGAGAAACAAGTTACAGATATCGGTCTGCTCCTCCGGCTGTAATCAGCACATTTCTGGCTTCTGTACTTCTGCTTGCTTGATGATGGCCAAGGCCACCAAAACGTAGCTTCTGCCTTTAAAACCCCCCAGCCACTGCAACCAGGGGCTGCCTTCTCCGGACTTGTTTAGTGAGAGAGCAGTCGCCAGCTGGCTGATAAAGACTCCTAATCTGACCTCAAAGTCTCGCTGTGTTTTTCATCTGTGTGTCCCACAACAACAGCACCAGCCCCCAAAACTGTTTGTTTTTAAAACAATTTCTCCAAGCCTTTCAACCAGTAAAACAGCAAAAACCTAAACAGCTTCAGAGTAAATCTGGCACGGCTATTGAAGATCAAGAAAGAAGAGAACAGGGGGTGGCAAAGTTAGGGGGGCTGGCCCATCTCTGGAGCCCACGCCGCCTCCCTTGGGGGGGGGGGCACGAGTGCTCGCCACCCACCCTTGAGTGCGTGGGAGGGACCTGTGAGGAAGATGCTCTCCTTTCCCCAATGCCATACAATCGGAGAACTTTCACGAGGGGCGGTCCACACAACCTTAAAAAGAGATGTACAGAGTAGGGTCTGCATTAGTCAGGATGAGAGAGAGAGGGAGAGAGAGAGCGAGCGCCAATAGGATGGATGGATAGATATAGATTGATGATGGATAGATGACTGGTAGAATGATGCAGACAGATGCTGGATACATGATATAGGCTATAGATGGGTGGATGGATGGATAGATAGATGGTAGCTAGATGGATTCTATGGGGGAGGCTGGCTCTCACAGTTATGGTCCGCAACAGGCTGTTTAAATTGAAGATCCCAGGAAGCTGCCATCATGGCTCAGCCAAGTGAAAGGCTGGACAACTGGGAAGCTCGTGATGACCCTTGGCCCCGGGTCAAAGAGCTGAGGGACCTGGAAGCTGAGGAGAAGGGGCGCGAGGGCGCTGGTGCGAGTCCCAGAGATCAAAGACCGGAGACTCCAGTGTTCTGATGTCCATGGCAGAGAGCGGGCAGGCCCTGGATTCAGGAGAGAGAGCACGAGAGAGGACCAGCAAATTCCTCTTTGCTCTGCCCTTGTGCCCCAGGCGGCTCCCGGCTGACCGGATGGCGCCTGCTCACCTTGGCAGTGGGTCACCCCTCAGCCCACTCACCCAGTCGCCACTCTGCTCTGGAAACTCGCGCAGATTCGCCCAGAAGCTGTTCCTCACCAGCTATCTAGAGACCTCTTAGTGCGAGTTGCCAGCCCAGATTGACTGTCAGAAAGTCTGAAAACAAGGATCATTCGGGCTGTGGTTTCCCTCACCAGTCACTCTCCTCCCAAGGTCCAGTGTGGCCGCAGCCCCAGGCCACCACCAGTGGGATATCCGTGACCCGCTGATCCCGTGGGCATGCCAGGGATCCTGCTGGCTAAGTCAGGCAATGTCACTCCGCACGGACTGCCTTTGGGCGGCCGCAGGCAAACAGTGTTTTGACAAATAAATATAATTTATTTGTAAAACAGCTGTTTGATTGGATGAGGAAGCACTGTGTAATTGAATCCCAATTACATCAGTGTTATGCTACAAAAGAATTCCAAATTTTTCATTAGCAGTATACCTAAAAATTTGTACTCAATTTTTCAAAAAAAGATTTATTTATTTATTTGAGAGGCAGAGTTATAGAGAGCAGAGCAGAGAGAGAGAGAGAGGTCTTCCATCTGTTGGTTCACTCCTCCAGTGGCAGCAATGGCCTGAGCTTGGCTGAGCTGAAGCCAAGAGCTGGGAGCTTCCTCTGGGTCTCCCACGCTGGTGCAGGAGCCCAAGGACTTGGGCCATCTTCCACAGTTTTCCCAGTCCATAGCAGGGAGCTGGATGGGAAGTGGAGCAGCCGGGACTCGAACTGGCACTCGTATGGAATGCCAGCGCTGCAGGCGGCAGCTTTACCTGCTGCGCCACAGCGCCGGCCCCTGTACTTCAGTATTGATCCGTATTGAATTTCACCAAAGAATCTGTGGAAACTGCTCTGCTTTTGCTTTTATAAATGCCACGGCACTGTCTCCCTTGTCGCCTCTCGGCCTGCAGGTCTGAAATGCTCACTTCCTGCCCCTTCACAGACCGGAGTTTGTGGACCCCCAGCCTGCGCAGCATCTGGATTGAGCAACACAGAACTTGGTTGACCAGATGTGCAGCAGCTCAGTCAGAAGAGAATTGAACAGAACAAGACAGTGCAAGCCTTCGTATCTCACAGCCAAAGCCCAAGTGGACGTCTTCACTGTGACTGACCTTCCCCGGGACGTTAGGATCCACGTCAACACCACGGGCTCTTGCACGGCCCTGACCGCTCAGTTCTTCACCTTCACGTCCTTTCCGAAAGAAGAGTCCTTCCGTGCCGGGTGTGGGCTCTGCGTGCCGACGGCGAGTGTCTGAGGACACGTCAGCAGCCATAAGGAGATGGTTCTCAAAAATGACCAGTCATTGGCCAGTGCCGCGGCTCACTAGGCTAATCCTCCACCTAGCGGCACAGGCATACCGGGTTCTAGTCCCGGTCGGGGCTCTGGATTCTGTCCCGGTTGCCCCTCTTCCAGGCCAGCTCTCTGCTGTGGCCCGGGAGTGCAGTGGAGGATGGCCCAAGTGCTTGGGCCCTGCACCCCATGGAAGACCAGGAGAAGCACCTGGCTCCTGGCTTCGGATCAGCGCGGTGCGCCGGCCAGCCTTCGAGGCCCGCAGGCTCTCGCACTAAGTACAGAATCAGTGCCCAGCAGGTACTTGGTGTGGGGCCACTCAGCTATTCAGATAGTGAACAAACAGAGTTGAGTAGAATAGACTCCTTTTTATATTTCAGTGATAAATGAAATTGAGTTTTAACCAATTGATGGAAAGATTACCTCTTATTATTTCTAAAATCAATAAAGAGATAATTAGATTTAGCAAATGAGATTTAAAGAAGAAAAAAAAGGGAGAGGGGCATCCTTTAAGGCCACTAAAGATACTGACTATGGTTAATCTTGGAGAATTCTCTGTGTGTATTTTCTAGGATTTAGGTTGGTTTAATAAAGACTGAATTTGTCGTATCAATATTGCTGTGAAAGAAACTATCCCAAAATAAGAGCGTAGCACCCTGGTGATTAGTATTTCTCCTGCTTCTTTGGGGGGCTGTCAGCTGGCGCTGGATGGCCAGGTACGGCCGTGCTCACAGGAGGGGCCCGGCCGCATGGGGCAGGGGTCTGTCCCTCTCCTCTCCGCGGCCCGGCTTCTGCACGGTACAGCGAAGGCTTTTCAAGAGAGGAAGCCGCAGGATCTCGTGGTGGCTCAGCAGTCACCCAGCATCATTTCTGCTGCATCCCACGTGTCCCCGCCAGACACGAGGCCCTCAGAGCCGAGGGACGGAGGAGCAGGCTCCACATTCCAACAGAAGGATCGTCCCGAGCCCGGGACCATTTAGAATCCTTCACACTTCCTGCTGGCTCGCACTGGTGAAACCGGCGGCTCCACTGAAGACCTCACTCAGGAAGTTTGCAGTTCCTGGAAAGCGTTACACACTGCTGACAGAGCACCTAAATGGCTTTAGCCGAGGGCAGAGGTCACAGGCGAGCACCGTCTTCTCTCACAACACGAGGAGCAGGTGCATGTAGAACGCCACGTGCCACCTGCTCCTCAGAGGACAAGCTCCCGTCTGAGGGCGGACACTCCCTGCCCCGATCTGCCGCTGGCCAGCCGTGCGGCCTTGGGCTAAACAAGCCCTGCGTTCCTTCCTTCCCTCTGGCGGCTGCTTCCCGGGGCTGCTGGAGTATCCTGCTGCACCTCAAGCTGCACCCTTGTCCCTTGGTGCCGTGCACACACGGCGCTGTCTCTCTCGGCGGTCTTCCCAGGGTGCAAAGATGGAAGCCCAGCCTGCCTGGTTGCTGAGCAGTGGAGCTTGGCACAGGGAGGTTGCCTGCCCAGGCGTGCAGCCAGGTGGTCTCCTGCCTCCATTCTCTTCTCTGAACTTAACCTTCCTTCTTGAGCCACGGGCCGTAGGGGCTTGGGAAGAATGACATCAAGGGCATACGGCTCTCATGACCTTGCCCGAGGCGCCTGCCAAGTTACGTTGCGTAGAATGGAGGCCCCATTTCCTCGCTACCCTACCGGCACCCACATGTCTACTCACACGGCCCCGTCCATCCTCAAAGCCAGCAGCGAGGCGCAGAGCCTTCTCACGCTCCTGCCTCTCTGACTTCAGCTCCGCACCAGCTGGAGGCAGCGTGCTGTCAAAGAGCTCACCTGACGGAGTCAGGCCCACCGGAGCACCTGTGCCCTCCGCCTCCCTGGCAGCACCCCCGTCCGTGTCTGATGAGCGTGGGGACCTTGGGGTCCGTCGGCAGGATCCTGCCTGCCGTGTGAGCTCACTACCCTCCATCTCAGCATCCCCCGATGGTAGTGAATGCGGCTGACGCTCACGTAGTGCCGCCGACGTGAGTGCGGCAATGTGGTGAGGCGAGTGCGGCCTCTCAGTTGGTCACTGAGGAACCTCCGGCACGGTGCGGCCACCCAGCAGGGCAGAGCAGCGCAGCCCGGCACCTGTGTGCGTGCACCCTCCCAGCTCCACACTGTGACCTGGGAGCAGGGCCAAGTGCTGGCCCTGGGCCTCCCCCAGCCTCCCTTCCCATCGCCCTCTCTCTGAATCCCGTTTGTCTGGGTGGGCCCGTGGAATGAGTGCAGCGCAGAGTTTGCAAGTGGGTTGGGCTGTTTAATTCTGATTGGCAGAAGGCGGTGGAAACCGGAACAGACTCAGGAGATGTGGGATGAGCCGTCTGCTTGCCCTTAGGAAGGTGCCATCCACGAAAAGATGGCGGACAGATGGGCAGACGGGGGGCTAGATGCACGGACGGGTTCATGGAGTAGGAGTTGGGCCAAGGCCCTCCTGACGGAATGTTCTCATCAAGCCTATGGGTGCTGAAGTCCCTGAGACCCACAGCAAATCCCAGTGGGAATCAACTCAGACTTACCCCAGGCGCTTCCCAGCCAGCAACGCTGGGGCTCACAGACCCAGCCAGCAGGGCAGGGCCACCCTTTCTGCCAGGCATCTCTGCTGTTGGCAGTGGAAGCGACAGCAGAGGCCAGGGAGGAGCTCTGAGGACAGGCAAAGCCGGGCCGGCCACCCCAACCGGAAACACCACAGAGAAGGCCGTGCGCCCTGAACCGAAGCCGGCACTCTCCATGCCCATGCTGCCTGAGCGTTCCGCGGATGAGCTGTGATCCTCCTTAAATAGCATCCCGGGGGCGGCGAGGCTCGGCGGGGATGCAGAGGCTGCGCTGCCGCTGTCACACGTCTATTCATGCATCGGGGAGGTGCGGCAGCGCTATTTATAGGAAGCGCATGGCTTCGTGAACAAAGAACGCTCTAATTGAATCTTTACCTTGGTGCCACCGAGGTCGGTGGTCAGCAGCCACTCCTCGCTCTAATCACGTCCGCTTCTCTGCGCTTTTGTTGCTTTTGTTTGTGTTTAAGCGAACCCGGGGACTTGACAGCTTGCGACTTAATGAAGTGGATTGGGAAACAAGACTTAAATCCATGTCTTTTTGAAGTTCTAGGGGGTTTGTGCTCATACAAATGGTTATTTGGCTTGATGCTTTTGCCTGTTCCTACTAAAAAAGTGAATTAATCTTAATAATTACAAAGAAATCATATACGGAACAGTCTTCATAAGGGTGATTACTCAAGCACGTAGTTTTCATTAAAAAGTTAACATTTACCTCATTACAGTAATTACCTTATTGCCGTAAATTGGTGATATTTTCCTATAACTTCAATGAGATAGTGTCGTAAGATAAGTTTATTGCAATAAGATGTGTTTGAACTGATTAATGAGAATCATATAAACTGCTTTATAAATATGATTTCAAGAAAATGCTTTATTTTTCTTTGTATAATAACACTAAGTTGGAAAACTGTCATCAACTACCTCCCGTGTCTTCTAAATGACTCCTCTTTTGTATATGACCATATAGCTTTTTTAAAAAGATTTGTTTTGTTTATTTGAAAGGCAGAGAGACACAACGAGAAAGAGAGAGAGAGAGTGAGAGAGATCTTCCATTCTCTGGTTCACTCCCAGGTGGCCACAGGGCCAGGCTGGGCCAGGCCAAAGCCGGGAGTGTGGAGCTCCACCCGGGTCGCCCTCATGGGCGCCAGGGGCCGATACTCGGGCCATCTTCCTGCTTTCCCAGCCGCATCAGCAAGGAGCTGGATTGGAAGTGGAGGGGCAGGCGGTCCCGAGAGCTGAGCACGTTGTATTTTGTTATCAGAGAAAATATTTCTGTTCTTCTAGACTTCTTTCTTTAAAAAAAAAAGAATTAAGAGATAAGCCTTTTGTCAGATTTTTACTTATTATTTCTTATTTGAAAGACAGAGCTAGGTAGATGGAGAGAAAGAGAGAGAGGCAGGGAGAGAGAGAGAGAGAGAGCGAGCCTTCATCCTCTGGTTCATTCCCAGATGGCCACCGTGCCAGGGTTGGTCTAGCCCAAAGCCAGCAGCCAGGAACTCACTCTGGTTTTCCCATGCAGGCGGCAAGGACCCAGTTATCTGTGCCATCAACTACTGCGTCCCAGGGAGCACACGGGCTAACGCTGGAATTCGTCACTGGAGCCAGGACTGCCTCCTTAACTTTAGGAGAGAGATGATCTCGAGTGAAAGATTGTGTGGCCGCCTGCCAAAGCTGGTTGAATTTTAAGCTGCCTTAGAAATAGTCTAACCAATATTGATCATTTTCGTGACAAGGTAGCCAAAGCAAAATACGTTAATGCACTTGTCCAGAAGGAATCCCATGGCCGGACAGCGGCAGAGCTGAGATTGGGATCTCTGTCTCCTGGCCCCGCGGGTTCCGTCTGACGTGTCCCATTACTGTGTGTGTGTGTGTGCTTAGCGCCTCTGTGTTGGTGACTGCCTTGGTCACCTGGGGCTGGAAGGCCTTTAGTTTCCAGTCTCAAATAGCTCCCAGGAACCCACAGTGCGTTTGACTTGGCTCCTCCTCTCACACACCAGGTGACACGTGGTCCCGGGGAGCGGCCGTCCCTGGCCGTCGGGGCTCCTCCGCACGCCTCCATCCTGTGGCTGCAGCCGAGTGCTTTCCGGTGTCTGATCCGTGTCTCTCCTTGACCAGCTTCGTGTGTCTTCGCTTCACACAGGTGTCGCCACACTCCTCCCGCTTCATGCCTGAGGGCCCAGCGCCGGCCCCTGGGAACAGATTTCCAGCTGGCTGCAGACTTCCAAGAGCGCTTCCTGTCACCGCATCCCAAAGCTGGACACGCCCACAGAGCACCTCTGAGCCGCTCCCAGCCGGGCGCCCCTTCGGGGGAGGGAGGAGTCCTCGGCCGCGCTCGAAGCTCCTCAAGCAGGTGGAGACCGACCGTTCCCTTAGCCAGGGGTGGTGGCTTCTCGTCCTACGTCCAGGGGAGTCCGTGTGCTCTGCCGGTTCGGATCCTCCTTGAGGAATGAGGAAGCGAGTTTGCTGGCATGGACGTCTCCAGCCCTAAACGGCCTCGGGAGGACCTGGGCTTTGCCGGCAGCTGTTGAAGGTGGGGGACCCAGCTCTCCCCGCAGCCGTTGAAGCTGCCGACCGCTGAAACGCGTGGCCGTGGCTTCCCTCGGCTGCACAGTGCAGTCTCACATCAGGGATAGCCCGTGAAGCCACACTTCAAGCCCCTTGCAGCTCTGTGCCTACCAAGAACCTGCTCTGCGGCCCAGCACCTGAGAGACGCCACCCAGACCCTCGGGTGCTCCTGGACTGGTGAGGCCGGCAGTTGAAACGTGGCCGAGCAAGCTGCTGCTGAGAGCTCCCGTCTGATGAGCTGGCTCATGACGACAGGTGGGCAACACACCTGCTTAACGTCACCGCAAGGGTGCAGCCTGGAAAGCCGTAGCGATGGACTCACACTCACACATATGTCCCTGGGGTGTGACTTCAATGAAACAGCAGGTCCACAGAGACGGTTGAGCTGAAAGTAACTGATATGCGCATTCCTTTCTCTTACAATGAGGGGGGATAGCACAGAAGCCCGACCTCTCTCTCCTCTCCCAAAGCAGAGATTGAGCTTCCTGTCTGCAGGGAGATGAGCCAGCGTGCTGTCACCAGGAGCTTTGTCTCCTTTGCATTTAGTTGGGCCAAGACGTCAGGCCAACTTGGGCAGCACTCAGCTGTAGGGCGGCCACGGGAGCACCACCAGTCCCCGAGCCCACCTGCCCCATCTCGGGACACACGGGAGAGGGGAAAGGACAGACGAGGAGTTGCTTCTGAGGACTCACTACCAGCAGTAGCCGCGGGACGCATCTTCGCCATTCCTTCCTACGTGGCGGCTGCTGTCTGCGTGCGTCACGTATGATCTGTGCTGTAAGCACTGCACAAAGGCAAGAGTGACGTGCAGGCCTCCCCTTGCTGTCCGCAGACGAAGTTTAATAGACAAGGACTAAAGGTGGGATGTGAGAGAAACACACTTCGCCATATTTGCAAACCCTCGTCTGTGGGTAGTGTTCTTAAATTCCAAGTTCTCAACAAGGCAAGCCGGGGGGGGGGGGGGGGACATGGTTTTCACACCAAGATTTAGGGTGTGAAAAGCCCACAGCAGGTGGGGAGGAAAAACAGGGCAGCCTGCCTACGGGAGCCGGGAGCCAGGGCTCAGTGGGTTAAGAGAAGGTTACTCACTTTGGGGTTCACCGTTCATGTCTGTGTGTTGCTCCCTCTGCTCCCTGGTGGAAGCCATTCAGCGCGTCTCGGCACCCCAGCCAGGGCGCTGCCATGAAAGGAAAGGAAAGGAAACCACACTGAGGGTAATATTAAAACACTGCTTGGGACACCTGCGTCCACACTGGAGCCCCTGGGTTCAAGTCCTGGCTCCACTGCTGATTCCACTTCCTGCCAGTGCCTGCTCTGGAAGGCAGTAGGTGGATGGCTCAGGTGCTCGGTCCCTTGCCACCCACGTGGGGAACCTAGATTGTGGTCTGGGCTCCTGGCTTTGGGCTGGTCCAGTCTCGGCTATTGCAGGCATTTGGAGAGTGAAACAGGATGAAAGACCCCCCCCCTCCCCCCCCCCCCGTGTGTGTGTGTGTGTGTGTGTGTCCACTCTCCCTCTTTCAAATAAAATGAAAATAAATAAAAGCTGGGAAGAAAACAAAACTCGGATTCAAAGCTAATTTGCTAATTTATTCCTGCCCCATGGAACCATTTCTAGATGTTAAATGCAGAGACCAGGTCAGCTCACTCTCTCAGCTCACAGCTAGAGGAATTATCGTTCTTTTCCTGTCTTTGATGGCTAGATGGGAAGTTCCAGGAAGTCCACACACAGGAGCCAAAGCTCACAGCAAGCCAGTGAGTGCTTGTGGGTTGGTGGCCAGAAGGGACATGGTCATACAACACTCACTGGGGCCCCTCCCTCCAGTGGTTGGCTTTTCCTTTGCCACACCTATCGAGGAAGGCTTCTGGAATATTCTTAACATTCATCACCAAACACCAACCTATTTTAGCCATCTGCATTGCTAGTAGCTTAGCTTTTCCTTCGTCAGCCTGGTCTTTGGAGTACTTAAGAAGCATAAAAGAAACAGTATATGGACTTGCTGAGCCTTCCCGGTTCCTGCGTTTCCTGGCTGTTGAGGCTGTAGGCAGCAGTAGGTGAGGTGAGTGGCAGCCAGGCCATGCCTTTCCCAACCCTAGACCATTGCACTCCCAGCCCCTGCGGGCCTCTGTGATGCTGGGAGCGTGGAGGGAGGAGCACGCCGTCCTTGGCCTTGCTCACATGAGAAACGAGTGAGAAGAAGAGCGTGGCTGTGTAGGAAAGCTGCGCGTATTCAACGCACACGCATCGACCAGGATCCCAGATGCCAAAGGCAGCACCAGGAGCCCTGTTCCAGAGGACCGAGACAGGGCAAGTCGCACCCCGAGAGGCGTTTCCGAATAAAACCCGTGCCTGCAGCTCCGTGCCGCCAGATACGTCACCGTCTTACTTCTGGTAAGGACGGGGGAGATTTTCCAGGCTGGCAGAAGTTTCATACCGCTCTGGAAGATTGATGGATTACTCTAACTGCACTCCTTTCCAAGCAAGGAGAGAACTATTTTTAAAAAACCACCTGACCTAGAATCTGCTTCTATTAAATGCCAATGCGCCCATATTACCACTGAGATCTTAATAGACATGATGGGGCGTTAGATCCTGTCCTGCAGGCCGCTGACAACGGTTTTTCTTCTTTCTTTTTGTTGGGAGAGAAGCGTTCCGGAGGCAAAGAAGCGCTCTATTCAGAGCATCTGTTACAGGCAGCGCCTCAGACGGGCCTTTTCAAGATCTTTCTATCTCTTCTGTTTCTTTAGCCACTTTGTTCTTTCTGATACAATCTATTGACTCCCAACATTTCAGTTTACAAAGAAACATGAATCATCAGGGAGACAGAAGAATCAAAATAACTTTTTTTCCATTCCCTACATGCCCATCAAGATTGCTTTCGAGCAAGCGTAGCCGTGGGATACGACCTGGATGTAGAGAAGCAGTTACGAGCGCTGATTTATTCCTCGAGCCCTGGTGATTTATTTGAGCGTTTTCTTCCTTTGTATCTATTTCTTCATCTGCTAAATAATACTTTCTCCAAGAGAACAGTGTAAATGAAAAATACAGCACATTATCACTCTAATTCACCTCATCAATAAAGTAAAAAATATATACTCTACAAATTAGAAATGACTGAGAGTGGACAGGATGAATGCTGACCCTATGAAGCGGTCCACGCCAGCTTTGGGAAACGATGTTCAAGTTTCAAGTTCAATGTTGATCCTTCTGTTCTGTGGCATGTTCACCAGCGTCTCCCCGTGTCTGGGTCCCATCTCCTTGGGAGGATGCAGTTCCTAAAAGACTAGCGCTGCTCCAATCCGGGATGGCCTGGCTTTGACTTGATGCTGTCTACCAGGACTCTGTGTCCGAGCACAGACGTGAGCGTGGGGAGCACCGTTCAGTGCAGTGTGGCCGGTCTCCAGCTCTGCCCCCTCCCCGTCTGCCAACTGGCCCCTGCATTCTTCAGGTTCACCAGTGCCACTGTGCCCTTCTTGGCTCCACGTGTTGCAGGAGACCCTCCTCTGCCGGCCGTGACATCCTCTGCACCCCAAGGACAGGAGAGGAGAGGGAGGGGCCCTCAGGTTGGGTGAGCACCTCCGGGGAGACACTTGGGTGCTCCAGGAGCCTGGCTCTCCGCTGGCGTACGCTGGGCTCCCCACGCTCAGCACCGGAGTCTCCGAGGCCACAGCTGGAGAACTTTCTCTGGATTAATAGATTGCTCAGGCGCAGGCCCTTTAGACCCATAGCAGGTCTTTCCAAGCACAGATGTGTTTTTTCTTCTGGAAGGCTTTCAACATCCTAAGATATGTTTGAAAAAGGGGTACGGATGAGCGCGATCAGGGACAT